>NC_089794.1:38600697-38913197 GCF_040412425.1 Macrobrachium rosenbergii
TTGAAGAATCCTTGTGTGAAAGGTGCACTATCAAAGAAATATAACATGAAGATGGCAATTTTGAATCTGGAAAATGTTATATATAGGTTAACGCTGTCAATTAGAAATGGAGTATGGAAAAAGCTATGTCCTGAAGCAGTGTACAGTATGATTTTTATGGCTTCTAACAAATAATTAGTGACAGAAATTTGACAGCTATCGCTGTTTTGGCTAAGAGAGCAGTATTTCAAGAAGTGGATGAAAAGGTTGTCATAAAGTCTTAGGCTCAAAACCAAGATCTCACAAATGAGGAGTTGGTTTTATTACAGTTACAGAATAGTCTAAAAAAATGTGTAACAAACGTAGAGTGAAAAAGTGAAAGAATCTAACATACAAAAATTATTAGAGCTTTTACCTTAATCAACAATGCACCAGTTTTTGTACAAAAATGTGACATTAATTGTGATAAGATCTCACATTTAAATTTAATTTACAGGATACAATGAGAGGTTATAAAGAGCCTGTGAGAAAAAATCACTCAAGAAAAAGCAATCATGGATATTTTTACTTTCTAACCATCAGCCATTAATTTGTTGCCAAAAATTAAGACATATTTACTAACCTAAAAGATTAATTGTTAGAAAACATTCCTACTCTTTCTTCCTGCATTTCATCACTGAATCCAGACTTGTCTGCCACCTCTGCTTCTCCCACCAATCCTGCCTCCTTAGCACCACTCCAACAGCCCATCACACGACCTAAAAGCCCTCTACCAAAGTCATTTTGTCTCACTACTTCTGTCGTTGCTGTTAAACTAAGTTACTAGTACGCAGTAAAACTATCAACAATAGGCTTACTTACAGCTTATTTACGTTTCCTTGCTTTCATTCATAGTAAGTGCAATTAAGCAGCAAGGCACCACACAAAAATTTTTCCAATTTGACTTCTTAGTGCATTGGTCCCTCAACTTAACAGACAGTTCAGGGATCTCGTCTCTAAATAAGCAACAAAACATGTTAAATAATGAAGACCCCAAGACTCAGTAGTATGGGCTACACAATACCCCCAGCCAATCATAAGAAAATCTGTCTCATCTTTTCTACCCTCTCTTGTAATGTATCATAACAAGAGGAGGGTCTTGTAAACTCTTAAATTCAGTAATGAATGCAACAAAACAAATAAGAATAAAAGGTGAGAGAATTCACATTGTGTACTGCATGCGTTTGTGCGTGTGCATTTGTTTGCAAATTTTTTACTGAGTACTGTATGTATCTACCGTTTTACATTGCAATGTGTGTGTGTGTGTGTGTGTGTGTAAGCAGGGCTTATTTATTATGAAAAAAATCTATGGTCAGGATATTGCGTGTATAAAGAAAAAGTAGGTCTGGCAGCAGCAAATGAGGTGACAGGTTAAGTAACTGTTCAAAAACATCAGTAAGATATTCAAATGTATTATATATGACTTTTTATGTATTTTATTACTTTAAGACCTTATACTTTAATATTCGATATATATATTTCTGCACAAAACAAACCAGCACTTTCATACATAAACTTTCCATCTAACACTGAAAAGGGCAATGTTAGACTCAAGTCAAACTTTGATTGGAATCACAGGTGATCAGCAAAGTAACGCTGTTTGAAAACATGGATGACATTACAAAACTTTAAAAGTAATTTTATCGTGATTTGCTGCATTATTCAACCTTTTCTAATCTAATATCTATATATATTTTGCACACATTAAACTAATACTTTAATGCACAAACTTTCCACTTAACACTGAAATATACAATATTAAGCTCAAGTCTGAGTCAATCAAAAATCCTAAGATTAAAAGAATGTCAATCATTTTTACATCATCACTTTTGGATTCGCATTACAGGTGCATTGTTTATAAATACATCCTTTTTTTATAAAAAATATAGCAGCATTTATATTTGAATTGAACTTTACAGAATCTGTATGTGTTATTCATTGTTAATTAAGAACTACAGTACAATACTATAAGTTGAGAATTCCTTTTCCAAGAAAATAAAAATGATTATACAATACCGATGTGTATGCAATGAATTTATCAGAAACATACTTGAAATTAACTTTCTTCTTAACCCTTAAACGCCGAGCCTCTATTTACAAAAGTGTCTGCCATATGCCAGCGGGGTTTGGGAGTTAGCGCCGAAGAGAAAAAAAAGTTTTTTTCAAAAAATCACAGCACGCTTAGTTTTTAAGATTAAGAGTTCATTTTTGGCTCCTTTTTTTGTTATTGCCTGAAGTTTAGTATGCAACCATCACAAATGAAAAAGTATCATTATCATATATAAATATTGGAATATATGACAGCGCAAAAAAAAATTTCATATATAATTGTATACAAATCGCGCTGTGAGCAAAACGGTTAAAGCTAATGAGTTATTTTTTTTCGTTGTATTGTACACTAAATTGCGATGATTTTGGTATATAACAAATTGTAAAACGATCAAAGCAACTCAAAGAAAATATTACCATAAAATGATGCATGAATTCGTAACGTGCGGACGTAAAAAAAGTTTTTTTTCAAAAATTCACCATAAATCATATTATTGTGCTAGAGACTTCCAGTTTGTTGCAAAATGACGGTAATTGATTGAATATTACTCTAATGTAAGTGTTTTAGCTTACAATTGCAGTTTTCGACCATTTCGGTCGAGTTAAAGTTGACCGAAGGTCGAATTTTTTCTATTTATCGTGATTTATAAGAAATACTCGTATTTCAAAACTGAAAAACGCTACAACCATGAGCTATTTTTTGTTGCATTCTAAATGAAATTCCGCACATTTTCATGTATAACACTTTATGTAACGCATAGTAGAAAACGGTGCAAAAATTACGACAAGGTGCTAAAGAAATTCTGAGATTTTCAGCAGAGTTAGCGTGCGCGGAGGTAAGGAAAAAGTTTTTTCAAAAATTCACCATAAATCGAAATGTTGTGCTAGAGACTTCCCGTTTGTTGCAAAACTAAGGGAAATGATTGAATGTTACTAGAATGTAAGAGTATTAGCTTACAATTGCATTTTTCGACCATTTCGGTCGAGTCAAAGTTGACCAAAGGTTTAAATTTTGGCACTTATCGTGATTTATATGAAAATATTTCAAAACTGATAAAAGCTACAACCATGAGTTATTTTTTGTTGTATTCTACATTAAATTGCGCACATTTTCATGTATAACACTTTATGTAACGCCTAATAGAAAACGGTGCGAAAATTACGACAAGGTGACTAAAGAAATTCTGAGATTTTCAGCAGAGTTAGTGCGCACGGAGGTAAGGAAAAAGATTTTTTCAAAAATTCACCATAAATCGAAATGTTGTGCTAGAGACTTCCCGTTTGATGCAAAATGAAGGTAAATGATTGAATGTTACTAAAATGTAAGAGTTTTAGCTTACAATTGCATTTTTCGACCATTTCGGTCGAGTTAAAGTTGACCGTACGTTTAAATTTTGGCACTTATCGTTATTTATATGAAAATATTTCAAAACTGATAAAAGCTACAACCATGAGTTACTTTTTGTTGTATTCTACATGAAATCGCCCACATTGTCATGTATAACAGACACTTTATGTAACGCCTAACAGAGAACGGTGCAAAAATTATGACAAGGTGCCTAAAGAAATTCTGAGATTTTCAGCAGAGTTAGCGTGCGCGGAGGGAAGGAAAACGTTTTTTTCAAAAATTCACCATAAATCGAAATGTTGTGCTAGAGACTTCCCGTTTGATGCAAAATGAAGGTAAATGATTGAATGTTACTAGAATGTAAGAGTTTTAGCTTACAATTGCATTTTTCGACCATTTCGGTCGAGTTAAAGTTGACCGTAGGTTTAAATTTTGGCACTTATCGTGATTTATATGAAAATATTTCAAAACTGATAAAAGCTACAACCATGAGTTACTTTTTGTTGTATTCTACATGAAATCGCCCACATTGTCATGTATAACAGACACTTTATGTAACGCCTAATAGAGAACGGTGCAAAAATTATGACAAGGTGACTAAAGAAATTCTGAGATTTTCAGCAGAGTTAGCGTGCGCGGAGGGAAGGAAAACGTTTTTTTCAAAAATTCACCATAAATCGAAATGTTGTGCTAGAGACTTCCCGTTTGTTGCAAAATGAAGGTAAATGATTGAATGTTACTAGAATGTAAGAGTTTTAGCTTACAATTGCATTTTTCGACCATTTCGGTCGAGTCAAAGTTGACCGTAGGTTTAAATTTTGGCACTTATCGTGATTTATATGAAAATATTTCAAAACTGATAAAAGCTACAACCATGAGTTATTTTTTGTTGTATTCTACATGAAATTGCACACATTTTCATGTCTAACACTTTATGTAACGCCTAATAGAAAACGGTGCAAAAAATTACGACAAGGTGACTGAAGAAATTCCGAGATTTTCAGCAGAGTTAGCGTGAACAGAGGGAAGGAAAACTTTTTTTCAAAAATTCACCATAAATCGAAATATTGTGCCAGAGACTTCTCCGTTTGTTGCAAAATGAAGGTAAATGATTGAATATTACTAGAATGTTAGATTTTTTGCTTACAAAAATTTTTCGAATTTCGGTCGATCAAAGTTGACCGTATATTTTAATTTTGTATTATCGTGATTTATATAAAATATTTCAAAACTGATAAAGCTACAACCATGATATATTTTTATTATATATATATATATAAATTGCATATATATTTTATGCATAACACTTTATGTAACGCCTAATATAAAACGGTGCAAAAATTATACAAGGTGACTATAAGAAATGCCAGGATTTTCAGCAGAGTTAGCATTCTTCAGAGGGAAGGAAAACGTGTTTTTTAAAATTCACCATAAATCGAAATATTGTGCTTTTGAAGGACTTTTCGTTTGTTGGCAAAATGAAGGTAAATGATTGAATAGTCTAGACTGTTAGATTTTTTGCCTGACATCGCGTTTTTCGACCCATATAGCGGTTTCATGTATCATACCCACCCAATGCCCTTTCTTCCCAGCAGCGAATTTGTTGCGCTGGTAATATTTCAAAATGTGAGATGTTTGTTATGTTTTTAGAAGGTGTTGTAGTGGCTTTGTTTTGTGTGTGTATTTGTGCTTTTTCCCATTTTTGTATGGGGTAGTCTGTAACACTTTGCTTTTTTAAAAACCTATCCGTCGGCATATATAATTAATGACACACGGATAGCAAAAGTGTGTTTCTTTGATCAGTCGGCCCGACCCAGCGCCACAGACCCCCGGCTGCTGCTTATATATATATATTTGCTATATACTTTTATTATATTATATAATATATATATATAAATGATATGATTGTTATAGATATGTATATATATTTTTATATATATATATTTATTTATATATATTATATATAATATATATATATAATGATATATATATATATATATTTTGTATTATATATTTATATATATAATATATTATATATATATTAATTATATATAATAATTATTTATATATATATATATATATATATATATATATTGATATATATATATAATATAATATATATATACGGCGCCCCGTTTAAGGTTCCGTTCTGCGGCTCAGAACCCGAAAATCGCAGAAAGCTGGAACATCGTCGAAAATCGTCAAAAATCATAAGAAAACCTTACTTTTAATGCTCTATGCATTGAAAATGATGTAAACTGTATTATTATTGAGTTTATATATCAAAAAAACTTCAAATTATGATTATTCTGCCATTTTGGGGCCATATTTCTTCCGTGGATATATATATATATATATATATATATAACATATATATATAAGCCAGGAAATAATTTCTGATGAATATATTTGAAAAGCGCCATATATATAACGCAAGTCGGAACCGTCAGAACCGGGATATATATATATATATATATATATATATATATATATATATATATATATATATATATATATATATATATATATATATATATATATATATACACACACACACACCAGATTCATACATACATACACACACATATATATATATTATATATTTTTTTTATTTTGGTACGAATACATAACTAAAAGGAATGCAGGTGAAAAACTTTTTTTTTTCATAAAACAAAATAATATACAAAACACCAATAAATACAGATATATAAAAACTAATAATAAATATAAAATTAAATATAAAATCAATGCAGAATACTCACTCATAATCCTGACTCTTCGTTTTATTCTTGTTTTCTCCCTCCTCCATTGAAGAGTCTTGCATTTTTTTCCTCTCGACATGACGAGGTACAGGTGGGGGAGGGAGACACACGCGCTTACTGCAGATGGGCCGCCCTTCAGTGGTCCGCTGCACCCTCCGGTGTCCCTCGGATAGGCGCACTCCAATATATGACCGCAGTGTGGTATTTGCGGTCACACTCCCCGATCCTGCAAAGTGCTACCTTGCAGGTGTGACAGACGAACCGGGTGTCTCTTCTTCTGCCATTCATATGGCACACCCGGCACCGTTTCTGCTTACGCCCTAGGGGCTCCAGTGTGTGATCCCCTGCCTGCAGCCGACACACAGGGTCCACTACCCGACGGGACATTGGAATGTGAAGGAGGGCGGCAGCAAGGACAGGGACAGCAGGGGCGGTGGCATCAGCAGGGTCGGCATCATCAAGGGCAGCAGCAGCAAGGGCGGCGTCGGCAGGAGCAGAACGACCGAGGTTGGCCCTCCTAGCAACATCTGCCCTATCCTCTCAGGGCAGGGGGGCGGTGTTGGAAGGCCACTCCTCAGGCTTAAAGTTTATGAGGGTATTCCCGGCCACCTCGAGAAACTGGATGTGGGACAACCTCCGGGTGTCAAAATTATACCCACAGTAGAGGATGTAGGCATTCTGGAGGGCCAACTGAAGGAGGTATTTGAGCAGCTTCTGTGTCCACCTCCTGGTTCTCCTAGGGATAATACTGGATGAGTTGATCACAGAGATCAACTCCTCCCATGTGCCTATTGTAGTGCCCAATGACGGTAGGCCATTGGACACGAAACTCCTCATATGTAACTCGGCCCTGCCGACGTGTCTTCTTCCGCTGAACGACCTCTTCTTGGATGGGCTCATGACTGGTTGTAATCATGGGCACGAGTCGGACCATCCTTCCAACAGATGACAAAGACATCTCCCTTCCGCCGCCACTCTGGCTCTCCTCTTGCCAGATGTTGCGGCTGGCTAGCGAACCTCTTGAGGACATTCGGGGCCCCGCACACCAACCGAAGGGTACCACTGACGTGCACACCTGCTTCATACAGTTCCTGGGCAGGGCTACCGAGTTATAATAATTATCCATAAACAGGTGGTATCCCTGGTTACAGAAACAATCCCCAAGACCGAAGACAGTGTCACGCAGCATGGAGAAGACCCCGGAATATACAGAGAAGTCCACGACGTATCCAGTGTTGGATTCCGTAATAAAAAATAACTTCACACCATATTTCTTTGGCTTCTTGGGGTTGTACACTTTTATGCTTAGACGCCCTTTGTATGGCATCGTACCCTCATCCAAAGAAAGGTTCTTGGAAGGAACCACGAGAAACTGGCACCGTTCACGAATGTAGTCCAACACTGGGCGGACTAAGATGAGGCGATCTGGGTTATTCCAGGGTATGGCCCTTCGGTTGAAGGCATTGAAATACCTGTCCAACGCCAGGAAACTATCATGGGGCATAATGCCGGGCACATTGGGCGTACTTAAAAAAAAAAAAATTCTGCCTCCAATATTGCCTGACGTCGGCAGCAGGCATCATTCCAAAGAAAATGTGGAGCCCCAAAAAATGCATCATGTCTGTGAGGTTGCAGTCCCGCCAGCGATACAACAACGTTGTCTGCAGTTCCTCACAGCAGTACAGTACTGAGCGTAATCCGCTATCTCTACAACGAGGTGTTCCAGCAATTCCCGCACAAGGAAGAGCTGAATGAACCCCAGTGCAGTGAGAGGCACAGGGACGGTCAGTCCAGGTGCTGCCCTGAATGGGTGCGTGTTAGGTGGGGTGGGGTCCTCCAAACACCCTTCATCACTTTTAGATGAACGGCCTTCACTTAAGCTGCCGTGACGTTGCGATCTTCTACGGGCCCGTGCGCGGGCACAACTTCGCACTCCCACCCTCCCCACTGGCCCATCTCCCTCACTTTCACCATCACTTTCTGTCTCGTCCCCACCAGCCACAATCGGTGCCTCCTCCTCCTCCTCCTCAGACTCTCCCTCATAAGCACCGAAACCACTGAACTCCAGTTCACTTTCATGCTCTGGCTCTCGTACGGACATTGGGGGCAAATACTCGTCATCACTGACATCGGGCGTGATGTCCTCGTCACTAGATGACCAACTGCCATCAAAATGAGGACTTTCCACCTGCTCTCGATCGAGCTCCAACAAGTACTCATCAATGTCCTTTTGTTGGAGGCCTCCCAAATGCTTATGAATGCCCCTCAGGACACCCCGATGCTTCCTAGGGGTCGTAAAAGGCACAGGATGTGGTCCTTGGTCCCTTTCGGCCACACGTGGCCGCACAACACGGCGTTGAAAAGCTGGGTCACCTTGGGTGCTTGGTCCCTCTCCAGCATCCAAATCTAAAACTTGCCTCACACGCTCACTACCAACAGGCAATACGCGCCTTTCACGGTCCTGACGACGTTGGGACATCTCTGCAAATGTCCTATTGCGTCACAAATATGCTAACACTCGCACAAGTTCTGCAAAACACGAATGTGTCGAGAAATCGCTCTCCGCAGATGCGTCGCTGATGCTTTGTAGTGCAAGAAGAAAGAAATTCACGCATGTGCAGCTGGGTCACGCTTGTAAACAAAACAACAGCATGATCCGTGAACTCCCAGCATCCCTCAAAGCGCATGATTTAAAATCTTTCGCAAACTAGGCCTATAACTATTTTTCTGCGAATATTTAAAAAAACTTTTTGTAATTGACGTATTTTACGTCCACTTGGCACCCGACAGACAATTTTTGTCAACTTAAAATACGTCCAGTCAGCGTTTAAGGGTTAAGGCCAACAAATAAAAGAATTAGTCATTTTATAAATGAGAATATTAATACAGTAATCAAACCTTAGCAATAGTAGTCTGATTACAGATTCATTCATATCAAAAAGAAAAATGCAGCACAGCAGACACACCCAGAGAATAATTCAGCTAAAACACACCTGCGCCATGTCACCATGAAGGCAAGTATCAGTTGCATTTGTTATGTTTAGCAAGCTTACTTAATCATTCCATTAAGTATGAAATGTGGTTTTTATTTTTCCGAACTTTCACATACCTGATAGTAGGTGACAAATTCTGATGAATTTAAATCTGTTAACGTGAGGTTTCAGTGTAATTACAACTTCAACAGTAAATGAATAATTTTGTAAGAATAAATCATCTTTGTAACAAAAGCTAAACCTATAAGTGATACTGCAGCTGCAATTTATGACTAAACATGAATCCTTAATGACTTTAGCAGAAAACCTAACCACAACTTCCACTGTTAACCCTTCCATACAGAAACATTCAAAACCACTTTTAAACTGAGTAATTGAAATGAAAACTAAATTAGGTCCATGATGAAGAAGTCATGATAATGAAACAAATGGTACAAGAAGAAAATGAATATAAACAAAAGGTTAACGTGTCAGTCACTACATAACACATGCCACATGCACCAGAGTAAGATAGAACAATATTAAACACGATACTGTACAGTACTTTGATGATATAAGGAAGTAAGGGTAGTCTATAATAAAAACGGGAGCTCTACATATGGCTAATAAGAAAGAGCTAAATCAATAATAAGAGCACTACAACTAAATAGTGATGTTTATAAGAAATACTAAATACTACAAAATAAAAATTTAAAAAAATAGTAAAACATGAAATCAGACTGGGGAAACTACCCAGCGGCTTTGACAAAGAACTACATACCTAGTGAATGAACTATAGCGGTGAATGAACTGTAGCTACTGGAGGAAGGATACAAGTTAATATTTACAGTTCATTACTGGTTTATCACTATGCTTAGGTTTAATACCTGTAAAGGGTAAGACAGCTGGTGGCACATATAAACATACAATCATAAGGAAATCTGAATTCCATGAAACATCTACATTACTTAATATAAGTACTGAATATAAAACAAAACACTAAAATTAATGCATACAGAAATTAAATAAAACTAGATAAATAAAAAACCAACAGAGATACAGTATAAATGTAAAATTTCTTATAAAACAATTTACATTATTGACACTAATTTGTAATAATCACATTAAATGACTAGTAATACTAGAAGAATTAATTAAAATATATTACATATACCAAAGTTAAACTTACGTATATGTGACTTTTTATACTCAATCATTTAAAAACTTCTTGGGTAGCCACATAGGAAATTCATTTTACATACATGTAGTTTATTAATAAAATACCCATTTTATCCTAAAACAGGATCAAGCGTTAATGTCAAAATGACCCTAAATTCGAACTAGACCAATGTAAAATTACCATTTCTCAATAAAAATTCGGACTAGACCGATGTAAAATTACCATTTCTCAGTAAAAATCCTGAAATCCTATAAACAAGGTGGCTATATGACATAGGTTGGTGAACAAGTAACCACAAATACCTATTTAAACACGCCAAGGAAGCAGCCACTAGACTCTCAATGGTGAGGGAGATTGGTAAGTTGCCTCATAATAGAATCACTGGCCGTTAACTTCCCTTGCATTTCAGTTTGCATGGTAACTTGCTTCTTATCTAACTTGAACAAGATTTTTCAGCAAATAAAATGTTTACACATGGCAACCAACTTATAGCAAATTACTTACACACTTGACTTACCTTTCTACGTGCCTTGAGTGAAAGAACCCTAAAAAAAGGACTCCTTAGTACCCACAACACTCAAAAAACGACTCCTTAGTACCCACAACACTCAAAAAACAGGAATAACATCACAAACAAAATGTATACTGAAGACAAAATGAAGAGTAAATGGCCAAGAAGAAGTTTCAAAGACATCTAGGAACTGCTCCTCATTTCAATTTCCAGTTCTTTAATGTTTTCTAAATATTCTCTTCCCTAAGAATGTAATCTGCATTATATCTTCCTTCTTAAGTTCAATCATCACATACAGCATACCTTGAACTTACAAATAAACAATCATAATTACTAAGAAAAATCATTCAATCACATAATGAAAATACCTGAAGACTTCCTTGACGAATGCTTTCATGTAATGTAATTTGTTGACTGTATGGAGAGTGATGGGGGCATCGGGATCAACATGTGTCATAATTTCTTGATACAAGCGATCCTGTGCTTTTGGGTTTAGTGCCAGGCAGTGCAGGTTACCAAGGAGAGTGGGTGCTGTCTGTAACACAAAATTATCAACAAATATCAGTTTACTTATTATCACTATAACAATCAAAAGATATTCATTAACATAATTACAGTATACAAAAGACTACCATAAAATCATAAAAAATAAAGGATAACAGATTAATGACACATTCATTTTCCATATACTGTACTATATCTTATTAACTATTCCACATCTTATTTATCACAAACCCACTCACCTAAAATGACAAAACTTTAAAAGTAATCAGCATTTTCCTAGGCATACAAACTGAAGCCTTTCACTTATGGAATATCCTACAGTGTATGCACTGGACTGGCTGTTAACTAACAGGGAGGGTAACCAAGTGGAGATGGGGAGAGAGAGGGGGTTATCCACACACTCCTACCGACTCCATCCACTGTTCCTTTAGCAGTAGAAAAATGTAGCCGAGTGGTTGAGATGAATCAAACATATATGAAATGCTATGGATTGTATACCTAGGAAAAATGTAAATTACCTTAAAAATTTGTCATTTGTTCCTACAGGGATAAATACAAACCCTACGCCTTTCACATATGGACACTCACCCCTTACGTGGGAGGTAGTGCCTGTGGCAGAGGATGAGTACCCACCAGGGGAGCCCAGTGACCTACTACAACTTGCAAAGCAAAGTAGCAAAAGAAACACTGCTACTTCACCTCACTACAGAAGGGGCCACTCTCAGCAGCTACTGCCTTTTTTCTTTCCTCTGCCTTCTCTTTTTGGTTATTCCTGAAAGGTGGGCCAAAAGATAGAAGGGGCTGTGTCCTGTCAGGGTTTCTGGGACTGAGTCTTCCTCTGAAACCCTCAACGTCAAAGATTTTATGGCACCTGACATACCTGCTAGATGTGCTCTGCTTCCCTTCGATGGCTTGAAGGTGGCCACCTGTGCGATAAAGGTGTTTCAGGGATCTTCCTTTTCATTTTCATGGCCACTTCCACTTTCCCAAGGGAAAAGTAAAATTGTGACCCTAAGAATGCACCACTTCATAATGGGCATAAGCTCTTGTGTGTCACCTGTTTTGACACCAGAGAGAGGACATTCCCTTCTATGAAGAATTAAAGTGGCCAAAATATTGCATTGGTGACTTGGTGGGCTAAAAAGTGAGTGCCTTGCTACCTGAAACTACCAAACACCTCACCTAATACCAGACTTCTGCAAGGAGCTCTTTCATCTTCAAAGTAGTGATAGCACACTGCCAAAGGTTCAGCCAAGAGGTGGCGTGAACTGCAGACATGATCACCAATTTCAAGTTTTTCACCTCGGTGAAGTTAAAGGAGAGCCCCTGTGAACAAAGTATCTCAAGAGGTATGTTGGTATGTTACTGTATTTGTGGGATGACAACGCTGGATCGACTTGAAGTGAGTGTCCTACGAACCTTACATGAGTAATAGTTCTGCCTGGTCAGAGGAAGGTTAAGTAGTTTACCCAATCTGCTGGCTGCAAGTGAACTGTCTGACCCACAGATCAGGTAATTCACCATGGCCAAAACTTCATGATACTGTATAACTCTGACCACTGTAACCATGCCGAAGGTCTCACCTCCAGGGTGGAACCAACCACCCTCGAGGATGAAATCATTGGCAAAGTTTACGCTGTGGTCACCTCTCCGAGATCATTAAGCTCACGTATGAGCATAATAACCTTTTGCAACCATGGCTCCAGATCAGCAGGAAGAGCCTCCAGGGTTGCGGTTCCCTCAGTGCCCTAAGGCTCTCCTACCACACAGGCACCCACTGCCTCCAAGGGGGTGGGGTGGTGTCTGATACTGTATTTGCTCCTGTCCTGCCAAAGGAGTGGCCTTCAGAGGTGACAGGCAAAGAGAAAATGTCGGAATACAGCCCAAGGGAGCCCCTACCAAGGAGTCTGCGGAGGGGTCAGATTGGGGGTGGGGCTAAGAACGTGGAGGGGACCATGTGGCAGCAATGCTATGGTCAGCCTCCTCCTGGGGTCGAGGCAAAAGAAGAGTACAGAAAAAGGAAGGGGCTGGAGGTCTCTTTTGGGAGCAGGAGTGGCCCCACTTTGTCAGGGGAGAAGGTGCACACCCAGAATGAGGTAAAAGCAAACGAGCTCTCTTACAGGAACCCACAGAAAAGCAATAAGGGAAGCCCCATCTACTCCTGTACTGCTGTAAGAGCAGGTGACCAAGAGCAATGAGGGGAGCAAGAGGGCCATGTATGTCCAAGAACGGTCGTGAGAGTCACTGGGAGAATGATTTATTCACGAGGAAGTCCTGGCCTGAGAAAGAAACAGGGAGCAGGGAGGCCAGGTTTAGGCAGCACCTTCCCAATGTGACTCCAAAGGGGCACAGGGGAAGCCTATCAGAGTGAGGGTGAGAACAGACACTGCCACTCTACCTTCTTAGGCATTCTATGCCTCCTACCACAGTGCTCCCACTGGGAAGCAGACGAAGCATCACATTCTTCACAGGGTAGATGATGACATGTATGTTCCCTGCCCCTATATGAAGCACACAAAGAATGAGGAGCTACCACAATGGAAGATATGAATCAGTTACAAGGACAATCATGACCTTTGCAGTGGTGTTTGTCGTGTTTATTCTTAATGTGAGAGAACACATGAGGCCAAACACAACAAAAAACAAATAAGAACACTAAAAACTCAATAAAACACAGATATGCAGTGTCACAAAAGAAATAATGCAACGGATAAGGGTACTCAGCCAGTCCATAACGGGTAAGGGAAGAGAGCGACTCAAGGCCTCCAAATTGTAACAAGGCTGAAGGAACAATGGATGGCATCGGTACAAGAGCTTAGGTAACCCCCTCTCTCCCCATCTCCACCAGGTTACCCTCCTAGCTAGTCAGTTCACAACTGATCCAGTGCATGCACTGTAGGATACTCCATATAGGAATGACATAGCATTTCTACCCCCATAGGAACAAATACTTGATTGTGCAACAGGTATCTGGTACAGGAACCAAATGTTACAAAAAAGAACAGTTGCACCAAACAACATGGCCAACTCCCTATTGTTCAAGGAACTTACCAATGCTCCCCATTTTAATGTGCACCTGATTTGAAGGTGGGTGTCCAGCCTTTCTCAAAGATTTTTTTTGTGTCTTGCCACCAGCCTGTTATAGTAAACAACCTGCATTCACAGGGGATGCATTCCAGACACCCTCGCAAATTGTTAATATCTGCAAATACTTAGAGCAACCCCCGCCCTCTCCTGTAAAAATGCTTATAACTGCCTATCCTGAAAGTTCAAATACCAAATGTATACTTAAAGAATCATCCTACATCAAATATACCTTAAATTATTATTGTATTAATCTTTGAAATTATATTATTAATATCATCTCAAAGTCATCTTAAACATTAGTACCTTAAAAATATATACATACATACTTCTAACCCTTGTGCTGGCACAGGCAAGAGAGAGAGAGAGAGAGAGAGAGAGAGAGAGAGAGAGAGAGAGAGAGAGAGAGAGAGAGAGAGAGAGATTTATCTCTTTAATCTCTTGAGGAATGTTAATCCATTTTTCTTTAAACAACCGACAACAAAAAAATTTATATGCTTGTTTTTTGTCTTCCAAAGACGCATTACCTTTAATAGATATTTTTAAAACACAAAATGCACACACAAAGTGTGCATATGACTCAAATTAGCAGTATCTTTCCTGGAGAGAGAGAGAGAGAGAGAGAGAGAGAGAGAGAGAGAGAGAGAGAGAGAGAGAGAGAGAGAGAGCTGAACTAAGTATCTATTTATCTATCTATCTATTTCTCACATTCTTCCCTTTGGAGAGAGAGAGAGAGAGAGAGAGAGAGAGAGAGAGAGAGAGAGAGAGAGAGAGAGAGAGAGAGAGAGAGAGAAATTGATTTGACCATGTTGTGGCAACATATATTTTTAGAGGGTACATTTTACGATAAAATAATGATTTTCAGCACTAATTTTCAAATATTAATATTAACTTTATTAAATAATAACATTAAATAATAATAATAATAATTCTTTCTCTCTCTCTCTCTAAAGACGAGAGAATTTTTATGGTACGTTTATTTCTTTTGTATGATAAATAAATGATTTACCTGATACTGTAATAAGTACTAATTTTCAAATATAATAATAATAATAATAATAATAATAATAATAATAATAATAATAATAATAATAATAATAATAATATACTGTAATTACAACATTTATGCATTTCTGTAGTAAGTTATGAAAAATGTTAAACAAACAAATTTCAACCCCCAATTTTTCAGAACTCATGGGGAGGGTGAACCTGTCAAATGTAATTTGACAAATTTGACAGGTTCACCCTTGGCCCCGAGCTCCAACTCAGGAAAAGATCGGGGTTGAAATTTATTTGTGTAAAATTTTTCATAACTTGCTACAGGAATACATAAATGTTGTAATTACAGTATATTATTATTATTATTATTATTATTATTATTATTATTATTATTATTATTATTATTATTATTATTATTATTATTATTATTATATTTGAAAATTAGTACTTATTACATTATTAGGTACATCATCTATTTATCATACAAAACAAACAACATACCCTAAAAATTCTCTTGTCTTAGAGAGAGAGAGAGAGAGAGAGAGAGAGAGAGAGAGAGAGAGAGAGAGAGAGAGAGAGAGAGAGAGAGAGAGAATAAAAAAAGAGAAATTGATTTGATCATGTTGTGGCAACACATATTTTTAGAGGGTACATTTTATGATAAAATAATTATTTTCAGCACTAATTTTCAAATATTAATATTAACTTTATTAAATAATAACATTAAATAAAAATAATAATCCTCTCTCTCTCTAAGACGAGAGAATTTTTATGGTATGTTTATTTGTTTTGTATGATAAATAAATGATTTACCTAATACTGTAATAAGTACTAATTTTGTTTTGAAATGCTCCATGTCCTGAAATGCTCTATGTCTCTATGTTTTAGAAAGGCACATTTACAGTTTGTAAACAGTACAGGTAAAATTAGATCAATTCAAAATTATCTACTATACAGTTAAAGACATACAGAGAAACAGTGCTGAAATACATAGGTTGGCTAACTTCGAACGAGAGAGAGAGAGAGAGAGAGAGAGAGAGAGAGAGAGAGAGAGAGTTGTCCTTAGAGACAGTTGTTATTACTTACTTAAGAGAGTGCAATTTTTATGAGAGAGAGAGAGACACACAGACACAGAGAGAGAGAGAGAGAGAGAGAGAGAGTTTATTTATCATACAATTAAACATACCTGTATACAAGTACCATAAAAATTCATCTCACTAGAAAGAGAGAGAGAGAGAGAGAGAGAGAGAGAGAGAGAGAGAGAGAGAGAGAGAGAGAAATTATTACTTTTAATATTTAATGTTATTTAACTTACACATAAAAAGCTTGAAAACTTACAAATTACATAAAAAAATTAAGCAAACACGTTTGCTGGGTTTCTCAGTGTTCACAAATGTTTGCGTGTCTGTGAAAAACTCGTGTATGACCATTAGTTAGGTTCCAATGAAAAATTTGTGCATCTGTGAATTCGTGCAACTTGAATCTTGCAAGTTCGAGGTATTACTGTATAAAATCAATTCCACTGATGCTGCCATCCTCTTTAACAAAAGATATTATTATTCTTATTATTATTAGTATTAGTGAATGAAATTACTGCATCAGCTGCATTTAATTTGCATAGAGTCTTCTCTATTTTTCTAATTACAGGTATAGTATTGCTTTTTCTCTGCTACTGCATCAGACGAGTAACGTTCCAATGTTATTCATCTTTAGGAGGGAAATAGTGAAAGTTCACGGACTGCACATATTCCTATATTTAAACATGGAGGACATGGTCCGTAGAGTTGTCTACAATGTAGGTATTTGTCGATTAGAGTATACAGTTACTGTATTTCACCAACGTTTCTCCCAGTCCCAACTGAGTATGTTCACGGCTGAGGATAGGAGTAGAGTGATGTTGATGGTCGGGTCTACTCAATATATATTTGGGGGTCAGCAGGGGGTAGGCCTCATGCTGAATTTTGATTGGTCGAGGCAAGTTGCTCGCCACCTATTGTCTGGTGAAAGCTTTCTTCAGCCAACTTTTCAGGTATGAAGGTCACGCTGCTGCAGTCTCACTGACCAGCAGGATAGGGATGTGGCATCACTGCCCTGGTGCTTGACATTGCGTGACATCACAGCCCGGTGTTCTGCGTCTATTCCCTATTGGTGGCAAGATTGTTCTTCTGATCTGGTGTTTCTAGGCCGGGGGTGTTGCTCGTTCTGGTGTTGGTCACAGGTCTTGGTATTATTGTCCTTCTGATATTTGTAGGGAGGAAGAGCACTTCCTGAGTCGTTTTCAGAGAGGGCTTCTCTTGCTGGATGAGGAGCACCTCTAGTAGTCATAGACGTCCCAATTATTGTGGTGTTCTTGATAATTCCATCACAGGAGATGGCATCTGGTGTGAGTTTCTGATATGGATTTTTATTGCTCCTTCTTGTGCGTGACATGAAATCCTCTTCGACAGTTTCATAGTGGTCATACCAATGTATGAGCCGAGACATCCATGGATGGGGCATTAAAACTGGTAGACCACATCAGTTCGTTTCAGAGGATCTCTTGTTGGCGGGGTTGGGTTATTTATCATGATTAAATCTCTCGAGCACCGATTTTGATAGCAGACGACAAGGTCCAGCTTGGTGTCAACTACAGTGGGGAATAAATTTTCAGTTATCGTACCATTGATCCAGCGCTGCACGTATTTCTCTGTTTACTTGCTTGTTGGAGTACCCGCTGTTAATGAGACTCTGGGAAACACGATCGGGTTCTCAGTGGGTGTCCTGCCAAGTAGAGCAGTGAGTAAGGGCCCTCTTCACATAGGTCTTGATGGTGGTGTTCTTAGACCTCGCAGGCCACTCGCTGTCTCCATTCAGACAAAGGCCTAAGCTAGTCTGCTTGGCATAAACAGATGTTCCTGGGCCATCTTTGGTCTTGTAGATAAGGACGTCGAGGACGTCGTAAAAGACAAAAACAAAAAACAACAGCAACCCCTTTTTATATTTACAAGCAAATTTACAAAAAGAGTCACGTGAGAGAGAGAGAGATGCAGTACTTTCCCCCTTGAAGTCACAAGCATTACTGATACTGGCCTAACTCTCACGTCTGTATAAAAGTTGCCATTAGTGAATTTATAGCATATAGAAGTATTGGCACCTTTGTTTCGAATCATTATTACCATAACAGTGGTTGTGTGTAATTCTGCTTCACACTGAAGCTCAATCCGTCCACCTCCCCAAACCTGTTTTACTTCACACTGAGGATCAATCCATCCCTTAAGGATTAAAATAGGGTCTTCTGCCATTATTATTATTATTATTATATTATTATTATTATTATTATTATTATTTTTATTATTATTATTATTAATTATTATTATTATTGTTATTATTATTATTAATCTTAACATTTGAAAATTAGTAAATAATTTTTTTATTATAAAAAATGTATTTAGTCATGAAAATAACATCAAAATATACTAATTAGTGAATATTTCTCAATGAAAAAGTCCACGAATTGCCGATTTTTTTGCGAGTAATTAATAGATATTTTCCAAAGGAAATCCCGCGAACAGGTGAGTCCACGAATTGTGAGAATGCGAATAAGGGGGGTTTACTACCGTTAATTATTTCAGTCCTTCTTAACAAAGGCCCGTCAGCACTACCAGTGGCACCTGTGGTTTTGGAGTTGGGAGGGTGGGTAGAGCTCTCGGCTAGCATGCTGTTGGCCCAGCGTTCGACTCTCCAACCGGCCAATGAAGAATTAGAGGAATTTATTTCTGGTGATAGAAATTCATTTCTCATCATAATGTGGTTCGGATTCCACAATAAGCTGTAGGTCCCGTTGCTAGGTAACCAGTTGGTTCTTAGCCACGTAAAATAAATCTAATCCTTCGGGCCAGCCCTAGGAGAGCTGTTAATCAGCTCAGTGGTCTGGTTAAACTAAGATATACTTAACTTAGGTAACGGTGAGTACGTGGAAAATGATAGTGTAGACGCGAACAACTGAAGCACCATCCCTGACCGAGGCAGTTCATGAGCGAGCTATATATTCAAGCATGGGCACCTGTGTGCTACATACTTAGCAGTTACCAGATGCACACAAACATCTGCATTGAACTAAACAGTTAATCTCCATGCCAGATGTTCTGGTGTATAAGAGGAATTTATTTCTGGTGATAGAAATTCATTTCCCATTATAATGTGGTTCGGATTCCACAATAAGCTGTAGGTCCCGTTGCTAGGTAACCAGTTGGTTCTTAGCCACGTAAAATAAATCTAATCCTTCGGGCCAGCCCTGGGAGAGCTGTTAATCAGCTCAGTGGTCTGGTTAAACTAAGATATACTTAACTTTGGTGTATGGCTTATGCAGTAGAATGTTGATAGTTATGGAGCATATGGTCTGCAAATCCCTGGGATGTATCTGATATGTATGTACGATGTACCGTATTATTCCACAGGGTTGACAATGGCCCATGTTATCTGGCACAACTGTGCGCCAGTACCTGACCAATCACAGTGAATGATGGACTTCACTGCTTCAGCTGTGCCCACTGTTAGCAATATACCCTTTGAATGGACAAGAAACCTGACATTACACCTAACTGAGAAATACAGGGAACATCCCTGCTTATAGCAGGTAAAATGTGCTGGATACAAGAAAAAAAATCTAAAAACAAGAAGGAAATCAATGCTAAATGCACCTTTGAAACAGTCAAGAAAAAACTAAACACCTTGCATAGCCAATACAATAAGGAATCGAAGATGTTTGTGACATCCAAGAAGTCAGGTGCTGGCACTGATGACGTATATGAACTCAAGTTGTGGTGCTTCAAATACCTTGAATATCTCAGTGACGAAGAAATTCAAAGAGAGAACACATCATCTCTTGATACTCCAGAAATGGTGAGTGTATACCTGAGTTGGTTAAAGATGTTCAGTTTGAAATATTAATGTAAACTTGCAACATCCTTTTCCCTACTATATTTATAATGATGCTGCTTCAATTAGGAAAAGAAATTTACGTTTGAAAATGTCATGGTTTTATTAACCTATATATACATGTACAAAACATTTACAATGCAATATTTTCATGTGTTTCATTAACCACAAAACATTACACAAGTCACTTAATGACAGGTGTACTATAATACAACAGACATTGTAACGCATACACCCGCAAACAAAAATAAAGGTAGCAACACTGAGATATGGATAGGGGAGAACGTAGGGGGAGTCAGCACAGTATGACAGGCAAACTGCTGGTCAGTGGTCTCTGCCATGCTTCACCACCATCCTTCAAAACTGTTGAGTTGCATGCTCCAGCACCTTAGGTGCCACTAATAGTGTAGACGGACCTTAGCCCTTAAGGGACGGGCTAATTACATATCATGCAACCACCCAGACCAGGCAAACTTTAAGATTGGCCAATTCAAGAAAAAACACATCAATGGAAAGCGAAGATGTGCATATAATAAATGCACATGTTATAAGAAAAAAAATTCTAAAAAATTTTCCCTACCTTCTACAGGAACCTGAAAGTGACTATTTACAACCCTCATAAATTTTACCAAGTAGTTACATGTTTTTTCTAATAATTTATTTTATTTTATTTTGTAAAATTATAATTAGAGCTCACACAGTATCATAACACATAAGAAATAAAATCAGTAACAAATTCTGAGCATATTTGTTGTAAAATATTTATGTAAATTTACCGAGATGGGGAAATGCAGTAACTTTTTTTGGATTTATACATGTTTTTTTTCTAATATTTCTTTGCAAAATTACAATTATAACTGACATCATATCATAAAAGATACGAACTAAAACCAACAGCAATCCCTCGGTATATTTATGAGCAAATAAATAAAAAGGTGTCATAGGAGAGAAAGGAGCAAGATATTCCCCCTTCAAGCAAAGAACAATACTAAATTCCATGAGACGTCCACGACTGAGCTGAGCTGAGCTGAATTCTTTAGTTGCCACAATTCATTTATGGGCCATTGATGTATTGGAAACTCTTTCCCGCTCGATACAGCCAAATCGTATGGTGAGTAATATTAATACTCCTCAGAGGGAATCTGTCCACCACCCAAAACCCGTTTTAGATCCTCTATTGAGGGGATCCATCCATTAAGGATTAAGAAAACAGCAATCAGCAGGTAGCACTGCATGTCAGTGGGCAGGTCCCAGCATCTTAAGTAACAGTCTTTTTCTTCATGTGTGTGAACAAGAGTTCCCTATATTCTTGAAATCCCAGATGCTACCTACATTTTTTGCTAATCAACTCCTTTCCACTTTTCATTTTTTAACAAATGAACCTGTTTAGGTAATATGTTATTTTCCAAAATCAAAATTTCCTCACACAACTCTTTATACTAATCCCATTATGTTCTATAAATTAACTCTTGACATTTCAGTCCCCATCCAAAGGAAAATAAAAGTTAGCCAACCAAAATGAACATACTGAAGTAGGTTCACATGGTTCCCAGCAGTAAACCTCATTCTTCATGTCACCTGTGTACAAAACACTGTAGTGAAAAATCAGGGAGGTTACAAGGTGAAAATTTGCAGTACTATAAGAAATGGGTTTGTATGAATAATTATATATATTCTATTTTACTGCAAAACCCACTACAGTACTGTACTTATAATTAATCTGAATCTAAATTTAAGTGGGCAAGATTAAGTTGAGTTCCCAAGCTGCAGCAGTAGTTTCTAAAGAAAAGGCAATTTACAATATTTTAATCAAATAAAAATTACATTTTTATATTAAAATAAAGTTTTATATATACTTACCAAATAATTACATAGCTATTAGTTTCTACTTTACATGGCAGCTCAAAATTTAAAAATTGCGGTAGAGCTCTTTTGTTTTGGGTATAGGTAGCTTGCCCCACCCACTTTCGGGAAGAATAGGTACAACACAGCTAAAGAGCTCAATTCGTTTATGCCCTCTGTCTATGAGAGGGGAGGAGGGAGGGCTCCGATCATGTAATTATTTGGTAAGTATATAAAAAACTTTATTATAAAAATGTCATTTTTATATAAGTAATTTACCAAATAATTACATAGCTGAATCCCACACTGAAAGGAGGTGGGATAACATGGACATATACTACTCAAAAACACTCAGAGATGGAGATGAATTTGAAACAGAAAATTAGCTAGCATCGTGAAATGCTTGTTGTAACCTTACCTTGTGAGGGAGCTACAGCAGGTAGATACTTCCTCTGGTTGGAGCTCCTCTCAACCTGTAGTGGAGTGGCGGTAGAGCCAAGAGTCGCCTCTACTCTAGTGGGGGCTTTGCAACACAGGGGTACATCACAGGTTGCCAAAGCTTACAGTCCAATAAAAACATATACTGTATATACCTACAGTATATATGTGTGCCCTTGCCTGGGTGCAGTACAACAAAATATGACCAGATAAATTTTATCCTACACCACAATAAAAAGTAATCCAGCCAGACCAGAAAAACCAATGACTGGTGGGCACTCACAACACAGTACCCCCTGACTTCCCAAGAAAACGTTACTCCAGGACAGTGGATTGAAGAACTCGAAGGCATTCCTCCTATCATACGTCCCCCAATACCATGCCAGCTGCGAATAATGGGCCTAATGTACTGCATTTTTTATACATTGTTTCAATATTGCAAAGGTAAAACATAGTGAAAACTGACTTGCATCTCCAATACAGTATTCGCGTTCTCATGTTTTGTGGACTCACACATTCGCGGGTTTCTCTGTGGTACATGTCTAGCCATCATTTGCGGAAAATTCGCCCATTCGCGGTATTTTTCACTGAGAAATATTCACTAATTACTGTATTTTCATATAATTTTCATGAATAAATGCCCTTTTTGTGATAAAACTATTAAAATACTCAGGTATAAGCATTTTTACAGGGTTTTTCTTGGTTTAAGCTTTCAAAATGGGCAGTTCTAAGTGTTTTTAGAGGGTTTTAAGCATTCATGGTTTGACCTATTCACGGGGTGTGGGACGCATCCCCGCGAATATGGGGGGTTCACTATACATGGATTGCAAGATCATGGAGAGAGAGAGAGATTGCGCTTGAAGGCCAACAAGGTGGCAACTGCCCTTATTTCATGGGCCTTAACTTTACACAAAGGCAGGATATCTTCCTGAACTCTCAAGTCTGATTCGGAAATCACAGTCCTTAAAAAGGAGGTTAAGGCATTTTTGGATAACAGATGTCCGGGATCCTTAACAGAACACAAGAGATTCTGGGAGGAACCTCTAATTCTTTTAGTTCTCTCCAAGTATACCTGCAGTGCTCTTACTGGGCAGAGCACTCTCTCTTGATCTGCTGGGCCTAGGATATCAGCCAAGCTCTTGACCATAAACAAACGTGGCCAGGGGTTAGAAGGGTCTTCATCCTAAGGTCAGGGAGCATACTGCATTCCCTTGAGAAAAACTTACCTTCCTGTGAGGGGCATGTACTTCACTAACTCTTTTAGCTGTAGCTGAGGCCATTAAAAATAAAGTTTTCCTCATCAAATCCCATAGTGAGGAGGAGTCCAAAGGTTCAAATGGAGGGCCTGAAAGCCATTTAAGAACTACATCCAAGTTCCATGTGACCGTGTAGATTTCTCTTGCTTAGACATATTCAATGACTTAATCAAATCACTAATATCTGGATTTGAAGACAGGTCTTCCCTATGTTTAAAAACAAAATTTAACATCGCCCTGTGTCCTTTGATGGTGGATGTAGCCAATCCTTTCAAAGACCTCAGGAACAGTAAAAAGTCTGCAATTTGGGCTACAGATGTTTGAGAAGAGGAGATATTATGCTCTCGGCACCAGCCTTGAAAGACTGCCCACTTAGCCTGGTAGACTGCAGCAGAAGATCGGCGCCTACGTTTCGCAATTGCTTCTGCAGCCTTTTTTGAAAACCTTTCGCTCTGACAAGCTCCCTGACAGTCTGCAGCCTGTCAGAGCGAGAGTAGATAAGCCTTGATGAAAACGGTGAAAATGGGGCTATTTGAGAAGATTTTTGCTCTGAGGTAACAGTCTTGGGAAATCTACTAGGAGGCCGAGAAGATCTAGGAACCATTCTTTGTGTGGCCAAAAGGGAGCTACTTGGGTCATCGAAGTGTTGTTGTGGGTGATGAACTTCTTCAGCACTTCCCTCACCATGCTGGACGGAGGAAAAGCGTAAACGTCTAGATCCAACCAATCCTACAGCATGGCATCTGTTGCCCATGCCTGAGGATCCGGAGCTGGGGAACAAAACAGAGGGAGACGATGGTTTCCTGAGGTTGCAAACAGGTCTATTGATGGCTTTCCCCACCATTTCCACAGGTCGGGGCACACCTGTGGATTCAGCATCCACTCCATCAGTAGAACCTGTTTGCCGCAACTTAATTGGTCTGCAAGGACGTTCACCTTGCCCTGAATGAAGCGGGCCACAACGCTGGTACTGTTGTCTTGCACCCATAAGAGGAAGTCCTTGGCTGCTTCGTAAAGCAGTGCAGTCATGCTGTCCAAATGGACCGCAACTGTTCTGTTGAAGGTTTTTGCTGCGAAGAACTGAAGCACTAGATGTATCGCCTTCAGCTCCTTCATGTTTACGTCAAGGTTCCTTTCAGCTGGAGACCACATGCTGGAAACTTCCATGTCGTTGAGTAGAGCCCCCAACCCAGATCTGACTCATCTGAATACAACAGTAGGTTGGGGCTCAGCAGAAACAGTGACTTTCCTGTTGAGAATCTGCCCTCTATCAGCCACCACTGAAGGCTCTCCTTGATTTTGGGGGTGATGGGGAAGACAAACGTGTTTGGGAAGTTCTTCCTGCACCAGCTGACCCAGAGGAAGAACTGCAACACTCTGGTGTGCAATCTCCCCAATGGTACAAACTTCTCGATGGAAGACATAGTTCCCACGACGGGCAAGAGATGAAGTCTTGGACTTTTCTGGCAGTTCTGGATTCTTTACTGGGATGGCAAAGCCTGAAAATTCAGAGAATCAATCTTTATCCCCAAATAAAGAATAGATTGAATGGGAACTAGTTGGAATTTCATGTAATTGATTAAAAGCCCCAAATCTTGGGCAAGTTGGAGCGTCTTCTGAAAGTCCTCTGTGCACTGGGATCTTGAGGGGGAGCATAGGAGCCAGTCGTCTAAATATAGACATACAACACAACCCCCCGCGAATAGCTAAAATTGAAGAATACTTAAAAACCCTCTAAAAACACTTAGAACTGCCTATTTTGATAGTTCAAACACAAAAAAATCCTCTAGAAATGCTTATACCAGAGTATTTTAATAGTTTTATCTCAAAAAGTGCATTTGGTCATGAAAATGTTATGAAAATACAGTAATTAGTGAATATTTCTCTGTGAAAATACTGCGAATGGGCGAATTTTCCGTGAATAATGTGTAGATATGTTCCACAGAGAAATCCGCATATAGGCGAGTCCGAGAATCATGAGAACGCAAATACAGGGGGTTTGCTGTACATTTATTCCCACTAGATGTAGCAACTTTGCCAGAGGGGCTGGGATACAAACTTCAGATACTTCCTGGAGTCTGGGTGTACTGCAACATGGAAGTATGTGCCCTGCATATCAATCATCACCATCCACTCTCCGTGATGGAGGCTGACAGGACTGATTGGTTCATTTCCATTCTGAACTTTGTTGTTTGATTAAGAAGTTCAAAGCAGTGATGTACAGGACAGGTCTCCATCCTCCCGATAACTTGGGAACGGCAAAGAAGCAGTTGTAGAACCCTTCTATGCTTCTCAAGTAGGGCTGTTACTTTTCGAGACAGGGCCGAAAACCTCTCCGAGCCTATTGAGTAGGCCGTCAAGTTGATGGGTGAGGTTGCTAAGGGAGGTTTCTCACTGAAAGGGATCTCATACCCCTCTTTTAACACTTTTAGAAGCCAAGGATCTATGCTCCTGGCCTTCAATCTGCACCAAAAATGGAGGAGCCTCGCTCCCACAGGGACACAAAGGACAGGGTTCTCACTAGCGAGGGGTGGGTTTGATTGAGTTTTCTTGGAAGGTCGTACTGACCGGAGATTGGTCCTTGATTGGGATTGAAAGTGGCCGCTGCTTCCTCAAAAGGGCTGCTGAGACAGAGGGGAGGCTGTCCTAACAGCAGTAAAAGTCAAAGGAGCTCGGGCTGGAACTCTAGTCCTCTTGGTGGACTGTGCGAGCAGGTCTTGAGCTGACTTCTTTTGAAGTTAGGCCATCACTCGTTCCAGAGTTGCTTGAAGGAACAGACTAGTCTTGTCTAACGGAGCGAATAGGAGGGACGATCGCTGAGAGGGAGTGACCCCTTTAGTGGTGAATGAGCACCAAAAGTCCCGCTTCTTCAGAAACCATTGTAAAAATGGTTGCCAACTCATGGGCGCCGTCCCTCACTGCTCTGTTGGCACATGAAAGCACCCCTAACCAATCTACAGCAAAGTTCTCCTGCAGAATGGAACAACCTTCTATCTTTTTGGCAAAAGCCCCTACAGTCCAATCGAGGAAACTTAGGACCTCAAAAACCTTGAATGCGTCCTTGATGAGGTGATCCAACTCTGAAGCAGTGAACGAAATCCTAGCTGAGGAGAACACCGAACGACGTGTTGCATCAATGAGGCTGGAGAAGTCCCTCTGAGAGGAGGCAGAAACTCCCAAGGAAGGAGATTCCCCAGTGGAGTATGACATATACTTCTAGGAGATTCCCCAGTGGAGTATGACATATACTTCTGTCATATTAACCAAGAAGGGGCGTACAAAACGCTGCTTAGCCCACATCTCTCTTCTCTGACAACCAGTTGTTGTTGCAGGCCAAAGCTTTCCTGGAGGAAGAGGAAAGCACCATCTGAGACAGCCTGGGAGTCCCTGCAGGATGACACATCATGAAAGCAGAACCCAGAGAAGATGGTGTCGCCGGAGAGGAGGAGGATGGGTAACATACTAAAAAGAATCTCAAAACACTGAATAATTCATTGTCCATTGTTCCTCATCCAAGGGCGACATAGGAGGGTCCGGAAGGTCCTGTGACACTGAAGCTGGCTTCTGAAGGAGGCTCAAAATGTTGTTGAACCAACATTGAATAGGCACCAAAGATGGGTCCTCAATAACAGGAGAGATCATACCTGTCATGCTAGATACTGACTGTCCTACCTGGGGCACCGAACGCTTCACAGTAGGTGGGTGAGCTTCAACGGAAGCGCTCACAGAAACAGGACACTCACACACTGAATGAAGGGACACTGGACACTTAACAGATGAGAAGCATTTCGCGGACACTGGACGCTCGGTCACTTGGAGCTCATACAATGGGCGCTCGGACACTGGGCGCTCGGACACTGGGCGCCCATACACTGGACGCTCATACACTGGGCACTCGGACTCTGGGCGCTGATGCTCAGACACTAGGCGTTCATAAGATGGGCACTTGGACACTGGGCACTCATATGATGGGTGCTTGGACACTGGGTGCTCATACACTGGCACTCGGACATTGGGTGCCCATACACAGGACTGTCATACACTGAGCGCTTAGAACCTGGGACCTTGGACACTGGGCGCTCAGACTTTTGGCACTCAGTGGACACTGAAGGAACATGAGGAGCTTGACCAGTAGACTCCCAAAAACTGCATGAGGGGAGCAGACTGTGAACCCTCTCCATAGCTTGCTTACGGACAGGAGGCAAGTCATCTTCTACTGAGGAGCCAGGTATTTTCAATGGCCTTGGTACACTGCGCTTTTTGACCCCGTTAGAGTCTGAGTTGCTTGACGACAAAGTATGCACATCCAAGCGGACGCCTTTCCAGTGGCGGTCCACCAAGTCCTGGGACTTACGGACAACAGGCTCAGTTGAGGAAGCGACTACCTGTGGGCAAACCCCACTGACCTCCCTTGGAATGCCAGTTTGCTTCCTCCCAGGTGAGCAAGGGGAGTTTAGCAGGGACCTTGGTCTAGGAGCATCGGTGGGACAAGTAGCCACCCCCTCTACTAACACTGCACTCGGCACTGAGCTTGCCAACACCAACACTATTAAGTTTGTCCATCAGGACTCTAACAGAATTCCCAAGCCGGGAAACAGTATTAACCAAAAGATCAAACTTCTGATCCACACATGCTTCTAAGCTGGCAATGGCATTGGGGTTGGAAGAATGGGAGCCAGGGATTGGAGTAACTGGAAAAGTCAGAGGACTGGAATATGAGAAAAGGCAGTCACAGGTGTTGGAGGGATAGGTAAATCATCAACATCTACTTTTGGAGAATTATTTGACTAGCAGTAGCTCTAGCTTCAGCCCTACCAGTTGCCTTCCTCAGTCTGTCAAGAAGTTTTTCCAAATGAGAATTCAAAACCTTCCACTTCCCTTTATCCCAGTCTTTGCATTCATCACAATTACGGTCTGGTGAGCAAACTTGTTCTCTACAAGAACAGCAAATGGCGTGGCTGTCATATTTAGCCGACGTGAGTCTGGTCTTGCAGCCTTTACTGCAGTACCTAACACTAGACAAGCTAGAGTCTGACATAATAGATCAAACACAAAGTCAAAAAAAGGAAAGTCACAGTTGGAAAAGTCTTGAGTATTAGCTAAGCTAATTAAGATTAGCACACTACCAAAAACACAGAATACTTCACAAAATGAAGAGAAAATCACACCCATCCAGTGAAAAAATTAATCCAAAGACCTGCTCAACAACCAATGTTTAGTCATTGACCGGCAGAAACAAACTGAACTCTTTAGCTGTGCTGTACCTATTCTTTCCCAAAAGTGGGTGGGGCAAGTACCTACACCCAAAACAAAAGAGAGCTACCGCGATTTTTAAATTTTGAGCTGCCATGTAAAGTAGAGATTAATAGCCATGTAATTATCTGGTACGCTACTTATATAAAACAAACTGATCTGATAATCACCGTTGAAAGTCCATCTGAAAATAATGACAAGGTGATAGTGATAACATCCTTCTCTGACAGCTCTCTACGAGACATCAAGTAACTGAGAAAATTGAACTTTCCTTCTTCAAGTCTTCCTTCCTCTAAAAGGTTGCTAATCTCTCTCATTGTTTCTGTGATAAACTGAATGGAGACTCTGTAAACAAATTTTAAAACTAAAAAAATTAAATAAGGGATTTTGACAACGGAAAAATCTATTTCTGGGGGAAGACCTGTGTCACCCAGTGAAATGGTTCCAATAGCACACATTTCTAGGTATAAATATTGCTAAATATACCAAAGAAAAAGCTATCCATAATGCCAGGGTTACTACCCCTGGATCAATCACCACAATGGTGTCGGTATGCACGAAGGGGTGAGTGGTAGCCACTATCACAGATGCTTCGCCCAACAGATTTCTCCATTCTCAAAGCCCCCAACATGGGTGGGCCGTAAGATAAAAAAATTACTTGTACTTCAAAGTAATGAATGCATTTTTTGTTACAGTAAGCAGACTATGACTGCTCAAAGAAGTTTCATATATAACTCTCAGTTATCACCAAACAAATGTACAGCCTGTAATCAGCAAATATAGCTTGACTTATTTTCACTGTTACTGAACATCATCAGCTTTTATAATGGCCACCCTTACTTAAACCACATCATCCTTCCTTGCAAAAAACTCACACACACTCACAAATCCATTACATTTATGCATAGAATATTCAGTCCCTATAATACACTGATCAAGAGTTTTAAAAAGTTAAAAAATAGATTTTTTAAAAACCTCAGTAATCATATCAAACCCTCATTTGCAGTCTCAACATCCCCAGATGCACTGTTTTCGTCTTCTATACAAGTGTGATCATTTACCTCTGCACCCTCTAGACCTCATGACAGGCACTGATTTCTCTCCTTATCATGCCTGTGGTATTGTGCGCAGCTCAACCAGAATCTCTCCAGCACTATGCTTCCAGCTACAGTATTTTGATAATTTTCAGTCATAAGCATTCAATAAATTCCCATTCTCCATAATTTCCTCTCTCTTTTCAAAGTATTTATTTTTCATCTTTCCCTTGGGGAAGATGAAAAGGAAAGCTTATAATCCTGAATTATTTCTATGACTGATGGAAAGCCAAATACCTGACCTCCATGACCCACAACCAGAAAACACCTCCCATTGAGCAGCAGGAGGGCAGCATAACTCCAACAAACTAGGATGGTCAAGTAATCAGCAAATCAAACAGGAAGCTGATATAAAAAAGGAAGCTGATATAAAAAATCTATGTAGAAATTTTTATTTAGTTTCATTCCCTCTCATGATGTAAAGCTTAAGGATTTCAAGTGTATTTTTAACAATACACTAAACTATACTCAACAAAAGGTTCTTATTCTATCCCAATTATTATTACTCTTGTACACATCTGCCTTCATCAGTGATGTTGTTTGTCATCATAATTATTCTTGTACGTATACTCTGTAACCCATGGAAATTTCACCAAAACCCAATGTAATCATGAAAAAGAACAAAAGAGCATGAAGAAGAAAGTACTCATTTATCTGATCTGAACGTATTACCACCAATACAATCAAAATAATCTAGTAAAATGCTAAACATTGACCTTAAAACTGACCTTGGATTAAATTCTGAAAACAACATTTTATCATTTATTAAGTGCTTTCTATAACTTTTCAAAATCTAAAATAATTTTCTCAGGAACACAATTTTACAAATCATTTAGATTAACTCGGCATTCCTATCCCATTGCCCTCTTCACTGTTTTCAACCATGCTCCCTTGGTCTACCCCTCCCATACCCTCTCCTCTGAACATTTTTCAACCATGCTCCCTTGGTCTACCCCTCCCATACCCTCTCCTCTGAACATACTTCATCCTCTTCCATCTGCACTGCCTCACACTAAGATCAATGGGTTCTACTCAAGTTACTTCTCATTCTCTTACCAGTACTCTTTCATACAACCTAAATTCTTGAAAGTCTTCTCAAGAATTTATTCTACCACTTCCCATTTGACACAAACTATATGTGCCATTATTTGTGTCCACTTATTATAAAAAAAATCACATTACAAAAACAATAATCCAACATGCTACAAAGAAGGATCAAGCACCTTACCCATAAAAGAAATCCTCAATGCCATGTAACTTTTGATACTTTGGAGTCTGGAAGAAACGGTACAATCGCAGAGAAAATTTTAATTCAGCAGACAACTGGAAAAATAAACAAAAACAAAACACAAAATTATATTTCTATCACCACAAAAAAATAGTACTTAGTGCTTCCATTATTATCACTATTATAATTTAGTTTGACAAAAACATCAGGTAATTTCTAAATTCTCATACGGGTTACCTGAAATGCATGTTCCTTAGTGGAAGGTAAAAATTACAGCAAGGAAAAATGAAAGAAAGTGGACAGCTAGGTGGGAAAAAACCAAATGAAATGTATGGAAATTAAAAAGCAGCAAGCAGTGCAGCTAGGTGCTGAAAAAATGCTAAAACAAACTCTAATGCTGTCTACAGTACTCTGTTTAAGATTCACTGCAAGCAGTACCCTACTTCAGGGATGGTTCTTTAATGTCTATTATGAGCTTGTAATCCTATCATTATTCAATATGCACATACAGTATAGGGATAACCTCTGTTGTCTGCCTATATACAAATACAGAATACTTGATTCTAAGAGAATATTTTCTGTTAAATTACATCCTCAAAGAGTTTTACAAGAACACTGACAAGCTATTTGGATAAAGTACTAACAATTCATAACTGCTAGCCCTATGAGAATGAAGTACTCTAATGCCAATTTCTAATCAAAATGTTATTTTCATGAAAAAAATAAAGTTTCATGTATACTTACCAGGTAACTACACAGCTATAGTTCTAACTCGTACTGCAGCCTTCATTTTAAAAAATTATGGTAGTGTTTCGAAAGTCTAGTGTAGGTGATAAGCCCCACCCACCAACGGGAATACTGGAAACAACTTAGCAAAAAACCTCATTCAGTTTGTGCCCTTATGTCCATGAGAGGGGAGGGACGGCTCCAATCCATAATTACTTGGTAAGTATATATGAAACCTAATTTTATCACGAAAATAACATTTTTACATAAGTAACTTCCCAAGTAATTACATATCCGAATCCCACATTGACAGGAGGTGGGATGCATGGACATATTCTACTCCAAAACATTAAGTTATGATAATGACTTTGAAATAGAAAAGTTGCCAGCATTGAAGACAATGCTTGTCGTTTCTTTATTTGGCAAGAGAGCTACGGCAGGTAAATACTCTCTGGTTGGTGCTGACCTTAACCTGTAATGGTGTGACAGTATAGTCACGGAGCACCTTTACTTAGATGGGAGCTTTGCAGCGAAGGATAAATCCAATGGCTAACAAAGCTTACAAAAGGTGTCCTTGCCCTGGGTGCAGTACAGAATAAAAAAAACCATACAACGCTTTCACCTACACTGAAAACAACACACCCCATCCACTGAGACTGCTGGGTACTCCAGAAACACTGTAACCCATGGCTCCCGAAAATTCAACATCCTATTCAAGGCAAAGGGATAGTAGGAGAAAAGAGAGATTCCTATGTTTCCTCCCCCAATACCATGACAGCCACTGATAATAGTCCCAATTTTCTAACACTGTTTCAACTTCTTTCAAATTATGAGATGAGAAGATCGGTTAGCACTTCCAGTAGGCCAACTACAGAATGGAAGTGAGGGACATATGTGCCTGAAAGCTAATATGGTAGAGACTGTCCTGAAGTCATGAGCTTCCACTTTAAAAGTAGGCAAAATACCATCCTGAAACTGATTGCGCGCCTCAGAAATGAAGTCTCTGACGAAGAAGGGGTTGAAAAGCCGGACCTGTCAGCCACTTCAATACTACATCCAGGTTCTAGGAGACCAGATCTTCCTTTCCTGGCTTAGACGTATCAAAAGACTTGACGAGGTCGTTAAGATTTGGGATTGATGCAATATTCAGGACACCTGTGTTTAAACACTGAACTAAACACAGCTCAATACCCCCTTAATGGTGGAGGACGAGAGATTCCTAGATCTCCTCGGATAAAGAAGCAAATCTGCAATTTGGGTCACAGATGTCTCAGAAGAAGAGATGTTGAGTCTGAGACACCAGCTTCGAAAAATCGCCCTCTTAGCCTGGAAGACGCGGCTAAGAAATCAATGCCTGCATCTTGCAGTAGCCTCTGCAGAACGTCTTGAAGACTCTTAAGCTCTGACAAGCTTCCGGATAGTCTGAAGCCTGTCAGGGCAAGAACGGACAACCCTTTGTATCTCTTAAAGTGAGGTTGTCTGAGTAGACACGGTTTTTAGCAGAAGGAGTTTCAGAAAGTCCACCCACAACTGTAGCAGGTCCTGGAATCATTCTTTCATGGGCTAGAAAAGGGCTATGAGAATCATCATAACATTGTGATGAGCCCATGACTTGTTCAGCACTTCCCTGACCATGTTGAAAGGCAGAAAGGCATAGGCCAAGAGGGCTGCTCAACCTAGAACCGAGGAGTCTGAATAGAAGTCTAAGTCTGGGCTCAGAGGACGAAGGGCTTTCCTTCCGAAAGACTATGTTCAGACCGCCACCATGCCGGTCTGGCTTGATTACTGGGTTTACGGGAAATGCGTAGGTGTCCAGCTGTGTTTTGCTGTCCCACTTGGCCTAGAGGAAGAATTGCAAAACTCTAACAAGAAGTTGAGATTTAAGTACCTTCTACTCTTGCTAACCATCACATTTAGCACAAGTTTCCTCCCTACTATATTTCTGCCCCCTACATTTACTGTACTGCAAATTGTACAAGAATCATATGAAGACTGATTACAGTAATCTGGTGTGCAACTTTTGCTACAATAGTGAAAATAGGTGAACTTGAATTAGACATAATAATAACCAAAGAACTAGAAAAAATGATCCTGCAAGTTATTAAAGCTTGAAGGTTACTCAAATAAGCAATAATATTTCACCAAAATCCAGTCATACAACCAAAAATCAGTAGACAAAAGCTGCAGCAAACCCCGGGTGTTACTCGAGAGCTGGCAGAAACAGAATGAGGCTTTCTGCTAAGTTGTTTCCAGTACAGGCAGTCCCCATTATCAGCAGGGGTTCCGTTCTGAGGGTGTGATGATAACTGAAAATCGCCGAAAACCAAGAATTGGTGAAAATTTTCGGGGCTTATCAGCGCCGAAAAGTGCTGATTTTCGGTTATTGGCGACTCTATTAGGTATGTATTGGTGCCAATATCCAATCATCGGCGCCGATTAGTGTAAATCAGTGATTTTCGGCACCGAAAATTGCCAATTTTCATCGCTAGACAAGCCCCCTTAAAGCCAGATTGCCGTTAACCGAGCCCGCCATTAACCGGGTACTGCCTGTACTCCCATTGGTGGGTGGGGCTTGTCACCTACATTAAACTATCGAAGTGCTACCGCAATTTTTAAATAAAGGCTGCCGTGCAAGTTACAACTATAGCTATGTAATTTCTTGGTAAGTTACTTATATGAAATTTCTATTTTTTTAAATAATTTTTACAACTTAAAACTACTCATCCTATTTTGTGATTTACCACTCCTCTAAGACAATGAGCATTCACTCTACAGTGAACAACGCTACTTCTTGAAACTGTTTAATTCTAACACACTTCAGATTTGGAAAAGCACACTCAATACTGTTATGCAAGGTAATCTCTTTTTCTAAACTTATTTTATATATAAAGTCTTCAAAACACATTAACCCTTTGGTGATCCAATGATGTGAAATCGCGTCAATAAATTTTTTGCCGCAAGTGCTCCAATGACGCGATTTCCACGTCATCCGTGAGTTAAAAAAAAGTCATCCAAAGAAAACAAGGACTTCGCCATTGAGTGGGCAGATCTTGGACCTACAAGAAAACGTAAACAGGAAACCGATAGGTATTGCACATGTACCGCAGTCCTCCCCCAACTCAAGCACTTCACCTCCTGTTTTGACCGAGTTCAGTATGTGTTTTTAGTGCTCTTGCGTTTTTTGCTTTGTCATCATTTATCTGCATTTGTGAAGTGCTTTCGCTTTTGTTATTGTTATAAAAGTGTTTGCAAGTGATTGTTGAGTATTTTGAATAATATTTCAAGTGTTTTTCAATAAGATGAATAGTGAAGAATTTACCTTTTTTACATATTTTTCTGTCTTTCAACAACATTTCCATCTCTCAGCTTCAATTGCTCAATTTTTTCTGGGAACACTTATTACTTTTATGTGGGCTATTTACAGAAAATTTATTCAGCTTTCCACGGCAATTTTCACTTTTTTCTTAGCGTTATTCATTACCAAGTAATCACGAAAAATGTAAGCGTAAATATGAGCACTAGAGAACCCAGTCGAGCCGCGTAGTTCGGCCTAGGGTTTACAAGTACGTAAATAATTTTTTCTATGTCTGTTTGTGCATCTGTAAACAACTTCAATGTCCATGTATTATATATCATTTGAATGGCCATTCTTTGTACTTTATTGTGCTGAATAGCAAAATGTAAAAATATCAATGTTTCTATACAAAAATCTTTAGCAAATAACTGACTTTACGTGAAAAAACAAAACTTACGTCTTTGAGCTTCAATTGCTCAATTATTTACTGTGAACACCTATTGATTTTAGGTAATATATATATAGGAAATTTATTCAGCTTTCCATCGCAGTTTTCACTTTTTTTTCTAGCATTATTTATTACTGAGTAATTATGAAAAATGTCAGCATACAGTATATATATACACATTGAACGTAGTAGTTCGGCGGAATTTATGCATGTGTAGATAATTTTTTGTATACCTGTTTGTGCATATGTAAATAACTTCAATGTGCATGTATTATATATCATTCGAACGGCCATTCTTTGTATTCACTGTGCTGAACAGCAAAATGTAAAAATATCAACGTTTCTATATAATAATCGTTGCCATATATTTTCTTAGAAAAAAAAAAAAAGATTGTCCATAACCTAACAACTGCTCAATTTTATTTTAACAATAAATATATCTTTCTTCTGTGCATTTTATAGGAAATTTATTCAGCTTTCTAATGCCTCCTTTATTTTTTTCTATCTTTATTCCTTACTTAGATACGATACGAAACGTCAACATAAGTAGGTTGGAATATCTGAAAATTGCACTACAAAAAAAAATTACCATTTTTTAATCGGTAACAGCTAATTAGCAAACATATTTATAGCAAAATGATTGCTTTCACGTGAATGTTCAAACATTTCCACGCAATTTACATATAAAATAAACTCCCCAAACCTAATTATTATATTTTTCATGATTATTTAAAAAAATATCTACGATTTTCCTTAAAAATTTTACGTTCATCACGTCTTTTTTACTATTTCTAAGCCTTGCAAATTTTTTCTGATTGCTTTAGGAAAAAATTCAATCATTTGCCAACATCATAAAACAAACCAGAAGCCTGTATCAATTTTTACAAAGAAACTTTTCTGAAAAAGCCCCACTTTTCCATCCACGGTATAAGTCACATACTGGGTAGCGCTACAGGGACCCCCGTAAGCGCAAGAGGGTTAAAGGCAAGAGGGATGGCTCTGCAGTCTATCCTCCCTTGACTGACAAATTCTTTATCCAAGAGGAGGTTTAATGAAGTACCTAACTCTGTTTATTCCTCTTTCAGTATTCAGGAGCTGGAGCAGATGTTGTGGTGATGCTTATCAACAATTAGATGGCCCAATTGGTAGGAATAAGGAATGAAAGATTCATCATTGCCTCCAAACTCACACCACATAAAGGGCCTCAGTGAAATTTCACACTCGTGTCTTCCCTATATTTTCCCTGCCAAATATCAACACTCACCTCATACTCGTAGTTCTCATCCACATACGTCTTAATCTTCCAATTCTTTGGGTTCCCATGGGAGCCCAGCTCAACTATCATGTACTGTTATCTTGGAGTGATGTTAAGGTCATGGCCTACCCATTTCCATTTCCCCTTCATCATCACCTCATCTACATACAGAACTTCGGTAATCTCTAATATGGTATCTTTCATTTTATTCTGCCATCTGACTCGCAAAAGGTTATTTTCCCAAATCAACAATATCTTATGGAGAGTTTCACTGTCATACCATTGTACAGCATTACAAATTGTACCATTACTAACATACAATCTTACTTCCAGCTATTTCAGGCAAGCTAGCTGGCATATAGAACAGAATTTAGGCCAAAAGCCAAGTGCTGGGACCTATGAGGTCATTCAGCAATGAAACAGAAATTGACAGTAAAAGGTTTGAAAGGTGTAACAGGAAGAAAACCTTGCAGTTGCACTATGAATCAACTGTTAGGAGAGGGTGGAAAGTAAGATGGAAGAAAGACAATAAGAATGGAGGTACAGCAAAAGGAATGAAAGGGGTTACAGCTAGGGGCCGAAGGGATGCTGCAAGGAACCTTAAGTAATGCCTACAGTACATTGCATGGGGTGTACTGATGGCACTACACCCCTAAGGGGCCAGAAAAATTGATTTTCAAACATTATTCACCCTGCCCACTGTTCGATTTACACTTTTTAGGCTCTCACTAAATTCCATTTCCAGAGAACCTGTACATAGTATTATTGATAAAAATATCACAGATGAGGAGTTTAATGATATTTAAGATTGATTATGGTTGTAAATTTCTACAGCACCACACACAGAATCCACTGCATGACACACAGGAAGGGCCCTGTCCACAGCAATGATAAGTCTATTATTGAAGTGACTTCACAGAGTACCAGACCATGACTGGTCTCAGCCAACCAAGTATTTCCTAACATATATTTGATTTTGGATTCCTGGAAGGTCAAAAAACTGTATTAACAGAATGACACAATCTAAAACTCCTCTTGGGAAAAGTGTGATAATACAGTAATGTTTTCACTTTTATTACTGATACAGATTTTATCACTATTGCTGTTTAGCCTGCAACTCAGGAAAAAGATAGTAGAAAGAGTCAAAGTAAATATTCCCAATACTGAAGGACAAGTTTACTGATGTAATCACCATTAGGAGACAGAGGACCCATGAAAATATTTGAGCTTTAGGCAAGGTTTCTAACAACATCATATTGTAAATTTGAATTCTGAGGAGAGGAGGCTGAGGAAATGATCATTGGATCCATAAGGCCTGCAGTTTTGAACAGGGTAAGAGTGGCGTCTGAAGAAGCCTGGATCATGAGTTGTCTCCGTGTCAAGTACAGCAATGAAAGACAGAATCTGAGATGGTTAAGTACAGCAAGGGAATGTCCATACATTAGGTAAAGCAAAGATCTATTTACAAAAAAAAAAAAAAAAATTTGTTTTAAAATTGAAATTTATTTTAAAACTGACTATTCTCACAAAAACATTAAGATGCACTTCAACTACAAATAATAAAAAGCTCAGACATTCAAAACTATTACACAGTGTTACCTTGAAGATTTCAATGTTTGCTTCAACCAGTTTCTGTGCTAGTTCTCCTCTGTCATCATTGCAGAAACTTCCCAATGACTTCTCAAAACAGCACATACCAGCAGCTAAAGAAGTCAATGCATGAATCAGAAATCAAATGACAAACTTTTATCATGCATACCAGGTAAATCAAAGTCAGAAATACTGAATGCTAAGATACCTGTCCTGAAAAAGATATGACATCTTTAATACTACACTATCAAATTTGAACTTTTGCAACAAGAAACATGGTAACCCTAGTTACAACTACAGCAAACATTCCTTACTCCTGGGATCTATGGTTGGTAACCCCAGCTTAGGATATGATTCAAATTCTTAAAGAGGAAATATGATATCCATGTCAATTAGGAACTTTAGCTAAGCCAGATATAGTAGTTCACCACATACATCTCACACAACAGTTAAAGAAGCATAACTAGTGGATTTTTAAGAAGAGAGCTTTCAGAGAAAATGAAATAGAAACAAGATACAAAGGCAGAAATTTGGGTAAGCAGAAAAAATAGGACTCAAGGGATACCTATATCAAAAATAAAAGCTTAAATGTTAAATACTGTACATAGCATGTACACTCACATTCAAGTATCCACTTTCCAACAAGGAAATGCAAGCCTGGAACGACTCCGTTACTATCAACCCTTTCCTGAATTAGATCCACAGCTTCTTTGGCAACACCATCCTGCAGAGGATAATAATAGCTAACTTCCTTGGGGCGTAACATCATCTGTCGAACAGCATGGCGTAACTTGTACCAATCTTCTCCATTTCTGTAAAGAATAAAAGGTAATAATCACAAAGAGATTATAAGATACATATCTTACAAGTGTTCCATACACAAAACAGTATTTTATGATCCACCTCAAGCAAACCTTCTTTTCCAAAACAAATTCTAATGCTTGAAAAATCTTATTCAATTCTGATTGTAACAAGTAACAATTATTAGGAGAAAACCCTTCCCTCATTCCATGATTGTCTTTGACCAGATAATGGGGAGGAAGGCAAGAAGTACACAGTTAAAATATGGAGAGGGACTGGAAAACAGTCACAGGATGAACTGACACTGATAGCAAACAATACTGTATAATAATAAGGACATTCATGACTCTCAACAGTATACGTAGACATGACATACTGAAGATGGTTCAGAGTTGGTGTGTCAACCAGACTGAGGGATGGATTGCTAATTCCTTTTATTTGTGTGGGGCAAACTAACATAGTATTGCTGTCTATCTTGTCTCACACTAAAAGCCTTTGTGATAAAATACTTTTCATCTGATTTTTGTCTGATTTTTACTAATACTGTACACACACAGTAAAATTTACTTACTGACACCTGAAAAAACCCTCATATGGAATTATTCCGTCACTGACAAAATAAGCCATCATCACAAACAGATTTTGTAGCTTCAATTTACTATGACTAGCCTAATCTTTAACATTCACTTCAAATGTCCTCTACTTAAATAAATTCTAGAAAGTCATTCACCATTCTTAAACCCCTTTAATGGTCCCAACCCAAACTTCATCATACAAAAAGAGCCATCCCACTTTCCATACAAAAAAATAAAATTGCCTGGTCCCATATACTGTACCAGTAACTCTCTCTCTCCTGCCTTCCTTTATAACTACCCACGCTTTCAGAAAAAGAAGCACATCACAGACTTCCCTTTGGAATACCTTCAGAATGTCCTAGGTAGTCTGGCTTATACTGTACTAATCAATATTATTGTTGACACAAAAGTCCTGATTTACTTGCCAGTACATTCTCAAATTGGCTTCAATGGCATCATCAAATTTGTAACAAGCCTCCATATGAGCACTTCCAAAACTTTCAGCACTGTGTATGTATTAGTTCAACCAGAACTTGTTCAGAGTTCGTATAAGCCACACTGAAAACTTTATTATCATTTGCAACACAAAACCTTTTGTAAGGAGTTGATCACAATTTCCTCTCCTGTTTGAAACTACCAAAACCTCTTCATTTCTCCAATATTCTATTGCCAGCTGCATTTTCTTAAGCAATAAATTTCAAAGATGTACAAAGTAAGATTGAGCCCTATGAATTTGACTCTCTCCTCATTTGTCTATCTCTCTATTTATGGGGCTATCTATCACTCTCATCTGCAAACTAGGGTCCTTTCTGTCAATCATGAGAAATACTTCTAAAGAAGATATGTAGCTTTTCTTGTAAAAAATAAGGCAAACTAAAATTGCCTTCTTGATACCTACTAACAAGATAGCCATTCAGAAGTTCTCCTGAGAGTCATGGATATTTTGCATATACTTTCGAAAGCTGGATGGACATAAAAAACTGGCTTTCTTTGTCATATACTTAAATGGGTTCACACAATTGTATGCACAATCTTCAACTTTTCTCCTCTTTATTCTGACTAATTTTTAATCATTTTATAAAATAAATTTGTTCAAAGACATCACCTGGTCACATTTCTAGACTCTCACAGGGCTCTAAAGTAATCCTTGTGAAGATGTAAAAGCTCACATTACATGAAATTTTTAATGTTAAAATCAATGATCATTAGAGTTTGTGCGTCAGTGTCAAAGGGGAGAGAGAGAGAGAGAGAGAGAGAGAGAGAGAGAGAGAGAGAGAGAGAGAGAGAGAGAGAGAGAGAGAGAGAGAGAGAGAGAGAGAATTGCTTTAAAGAATACAGAGGTGGGGGATCTAAGTAACTACATATGCAAGGAGTATGACTCTGACTGCAAGAGAGAGAAGGAGAGGAGAGAGAGAGAGAGAGAGAGAGAGAGAGAGAGAGAGAGAGAGAGAGAGAGAGAGAGAGAGAGGCAAGGAGTGTGAGTCCGACTGCAAGGAATCACATTCACAGAAAGTTACACGGATTAGAATGAAGCCCAAAGCACCAAGGCAAAGCACTCCAAAATCCTAAGGTGCTAGAACAACACCAGTCATGCAAAGAGTCCTGCCAAGAAGTCCAAAATTATCATCAACATACAATTTTTGGCAAAGTTTGTCGCAGTAATTAGCTTACAGATACAGGCTCTGGATCTAATGGAGTTCCCAAGCTAATAAAATATCAAACCAAAAATCAACTTTTATCAAGGCATGATGATTTTGGTAGGTGCAACCTTTCACCTCAATAAAAAAAAAAGCTGTTTTTTTTTCTGAAGCTAAAGAAATGACTGGCAAGTCAAAATAAAAGGACAATACACTGGAGTGCAACTAAAATTCAAATTTTTAATCCTCTCTCTCATGAACAAAAATATCCATTACCATCATTAACATTATTACAGTACAGGTTATTTTCATAAATAGTGTAACATGACATAAAAGTTCCACTTCAAGATTCTCAAAGGCTTCAACAAATGTCTTGTCCTTAAACAAGTTGTGATTGTGATATCAGGGTAAAGTTAAAAAAAGCTGGATAGTTACTAGGGATGAGACAAAGGTAACAGATAGAGAGTAAATGGCAGCAAGACATGTAGCTGGGGACCAGTGGATGCCACAAAGACCCTTTGGTATCATCTACGGTGTGCTACACAAGTATAGAAGCGTAAACAATATGCTATTCATTACCAAGGTATATCACACAAAACTGAAAATCTTTATTATACCATAATCTTTTTGAGTTGAAATTCTTATTACTGGCAAATCAAATCTAATGACCTCCTTCCACAAACAGCCTTAACCCTTAATGGACAGGAATCCTCATATGAGTATCTCTAACAGGTTTTGGGTGATGGAGAGGAATCCACATATGAGTATTAATATTACGCGCCATTTGGTTTGGATGAATTTAGTGAGAAGGATGTTCACAGCACTTTAGTGGGCCATAAATGACTTATGGCAACTATTTAGCTCTACTGGGGAGGGACATGATCAGTATGCCTTGAGATTTCAGAGGGGAATGTACTGCCTCTCTGCCGCTCCAGGACGTCTTTTTATGTATTTGCTCATAAATATACCCCAGGATTGCTGTTGGTTTTAGTTCTTATCTTTTATGAAGTATGTCAGCTATAATTGTAATTTTTCAAAGAAAAGTGCAGAGAAATATTAGAAAAAACATGTATAACTCAAAAAAAGTTACTGAATCTCCCCATCTCAGTAAATCTCGTAAATATTTTATAACAAATATACTCAGGATTTATTACTGATTTTAGTTCTTATGTTATGATATTGTGTCCGCTGTAATTATAATTTTACAAAATAAAATACAGTAAATTATTCGAAAATACATGCATAACTTGGTAAAATTAACATATTTTTACGAGTGTCTTGTAAAAGAGTCCCTATACAGAGTTGTAAATTGTTACTTTCAACTTTCCGTGGAAGGTAGGGAAAAATATGTATAATTTTTTTCATACACCATGTGCATTTGCCTACCTTCCTCTTTCCATTGATGTTTTTTTCTTAAATTGGCCAACCTTAAAGCCTGCCTGGTCTGGGGGTGTGCTTGATATATATTTAGCCCATCCCTTAAGGGTTAAACAGACCCAATTCCTAGCACTTACTGTATATTTTCAAATAGTGTATACGGTACTGTACAAGTAAAGAGCATCAAGGAACATCTAAAGGATCTACCTTAGTTTAAAATCATTTCTTTATGCAATATACTACAGAACATACACTACTGACCTTTGCAAATGTGCTAAATCAATGATACAGAGCCTAGTTTAAAACCTATAAATACAACAACTCTTATATGCAATGCAGAAGTGTTCTGTAATTCATTTTTCCATACTGAAATAAAGTAAAACTAAAGCGACTGAGTAAAATAAGTATGATGACTATGATGACTCACATGTTCCCAAGTCCAAGAGACATGTCCTTTTGTTTCCGGTAAAATTGAGTAGTCTCCTGTAAGGGAGGTATGTGGGGTGTCTTCCCATCATTTTCGTAAACTTGGCGGATATCAGATGGATCATACACGTGAACAATGATCTGGGAGCCAAAGACTTCTCGAACAACTGGACCGTACTTCTCAAAGAGTTCACATATATCTTGGTGGTATGTAGGTAGTTTCTTAAAACCTGTGAAAGGATGTCTGATTTTAAAATACTGTATGCTAAAAATACACAAATCATAGGTAACAATAAAAGTATGGTCATACTTTTAACAGCTGCCAATAGAGGCATTCTTGTTTTACAAACATTTTGTTGGGAGGAAAACACTGAAGTTTTTTACTTTGCAAGGAGCATAATGGTGTTTTCTTCAACAATTTATCACTTGGAATGTTCTTAGAGAGGAGTCTGGGAGCTAGGGGACAAACCTTGCTTTTGCAGTACACTCAAAATGATTTTTGTTTTTATACTTTTCTAGTGACATGGTTACTTTGAAGATATAGATATGTAGTATGTTGGTTATGCAACTTACATTGCTGTTATTTTCTGCCCCAAATGCTATATTAGGTGCTGCTGGCCATAACAGAGATTAAGAGCTGACCAGTAAGTGGTGCAATATGTTGGATGAGGCTGTACTCAAGCAGAACCCAAACATTATTAATAAGCTGATTTTGTACAATGTTGCTGTTAAGTGATTTGCTGTGCGTAGATAAATTAATCTGATGATTGTGAGTACAGTGTTTGACAGTCAAAGCTTTCCTTTTCACAGTGCCTACGGAAAACGTCACGTACAGGTCACTTACTTTGATGTCACCTGAAAGGACTTCATTAAAAGAAGCCTATCTCTTACAGTTCAAAAGTTATGGCCAATACTGTATTTATATTATGTACAAAATCCACAAAATTTTGAACCACATTTGCACCTTTTGGTAAAATCTCTGCATATGATAAATATAATAGACACACAATCAGATAGAAAAACATCTCATTTCCCGTACATCTATGTATGATGACCAAACTTTGGACCAAGTTTGACTGAAATTCCTTAACTATGTAAAAAGTTGCTGCAATGAAGGGTAATTGTGACAGACACACACAGATGATCCCCAACATACACATCTATGCATGATGGTCTACCTCCATACCAAATTTGACTGATATCCCTTCAACCATGTAAGAGTTATGATGAAAAGATACGTGGTAAACAAAACAGCAAAAATAAAGGATGAGTAGAACAAGACAGACACACAATCTCCCTCCATGCACATCTATGAAAGCTAGTCTGCCTTCTTACAAAGTCTGACTACTCTCTTCAATTATGTAGGAGTTGCTATAAAAACAAAGTGGGGCAGACATGACAACATATGTAAATTAATGTAACATCTATGCATAGAGGTCTACCTTTATAGCAAGTTTGACTGATATCCCTTCAACCTTGTAGAGGTAACCATTAAAGAGAGAAAAAGCAACAGCTTCCCGACTTTGTCAGTTTGGAACTGACAAAGGTCCTAGAACACTACATAGAACACCATACAACATGAATGTAGACATATTCCAGCAAGTACAACATGAATCTGATCTGCTACACAGCCTCCAATACCTGTGCTATTCGCAAGGTTGTCGTGAGTAATCACACAGATCTAAAATGGAACCACAACCTGTATTATATACAGTACAGTACATATACAAAAGATATGATCTTACTGCCTTCTCATAACCTGTTACACATCAGTATAATGTTTAGCTGACTGGAATCCTAGTTTGGCTAGTGACTGATGTCACTGACAAAAAGCAGCCATGGTGATGTTAGATCTAAGAACTGATTTCACTGACAAAAAGCAGCCATGGTGATGTTAGATCTAAGAACTTCAGTATCATCGTCACTATTGTTTTACATCAACAGTTCATTTTTGGGGACACACACACATGTGAGTTCTCTCCATTGTCTCCTGTCTCCCATATGGACTAAGTCTTCAACTTTACCCTTTTTCCATGATTTGATGAGACTTCTTGCTGGTTTTAGTCCTGCCAATTCCATGTACTGTACAGTAATACTACTACTCTGACTAACTGCCCCTTACTTATTCTCATCACTTTTCAGAAACACCTTGATTATTTCATATTTACAAAAATCAGGATAAAAAAATTGAAAACTTACCTAGTTTGTATGGCAACAGGGTACCCAAAATGGGTATTCTAGGAGGACCAGGAACAGAGGAGAACGGCTTGGCATCATGTACCCACTCACTTGGAATACTAGAACTGGCACTGCTTAAGCATCTCACCTGACAGCAAAAATAAAATTTTAAAAATCTTTGCAAATTTCTTGCAGTAAAATGATGAGGCATTATTAATCTTTCTGGTAAACAAAACTAAGTTTACAAAAACCCTTGGGCAGTTTAGAATAGTCCCTAAAAGTACTGTGTATTCCTAATGCCTATTATAACTTCTTCAGAATCACCAACCATTTCGTCACGAGTACTTACGACAATAATAATTTCTGATGTCGTACCAGAGCAATAGTATTATGTATTACTGTACTACTAGGTTATAGACCATTTCAGTAACACAATGCTTGTATACTGTATCTGAATGTTATGGTTTTTCTACACAATGGTGAATTTTGCTGACCGCCTATACAGTATACAGTACGGTATACAAATGCACTGTTCAAGTTAAGAACATTTAAGGGAAAATTTTCCAGGGTTATGAGAGAAAGAACAAAGCAGGATGAGAAGGAGGGTTATACTTTACTTGCACATCAAATTCCTGCACTGTAAATGTTAATTATAAGGTCTTAGCATATAAAATACTGTAATGCACTGTGACAGGTTTTAACATGGTGTACAGTCAGTACTGTGTATGCCTTTGAAAATCAGTAACAAAAACACATTAAAGCTATAGTAAGGAGAAATAAACAAAAAAAATTCACAAAATTAAATAAGATTAGTTTTTCAAAGTGAAAACATATAATAAAACTTCTGACACACTGCATAAAACAGATGCCTTGGATAAATTGTGTAAGTGTGGTTTTATATTTCTGCAATACCCTCATCATACAGCTTTGTTCTGTATAAGCACTCTGTACATACTGATGGGGGTGGAATAGCGAAGTACACTGATGAAACAAAACTTTACTTAAACATACAATGAACTGTACTATCATAAGCTATAACATAATTTACTGTACAGTATACGGTGCTTGAAAATTAAAGACAACAATAGACAAAAAAGTAGTAATGAGCATTCACTGAGGTAGAGGCTTTTATATGTTTTATCACTCTCTCTCTATCCTTGTTCCAACCATAAACTGACAGTATGTAAGCACTCTTTCAATCACCCAAGGATTACAGTATGATCCATTTTCAGCTGCTTTTTTATTTCTAATTTCCTGTCAACACTCCTTTGATGCATCACCAGCACTTATATCAGGATTTTGCTTTTGAGGCATAGTTGGAAATGCAGGAAATTTAAAAACTGAACAAAAGAAGCAAGTTTATGCACTTATCCCACCAACAGCAACAACATTTTCTGATTAAAACTGGAGTGTAGCAAGGGGGCTTGAGAAAATAAACCACTAGGCCTACCCATTGTTTTTAAGTGCTTAAAGTAATTAATTTGAACATTTGTTAAAACACACCAATGTTTTTAACTTGAAATGTTATCAAAATGGCTTTATTGGGAGTTCAGTTGTATGCACGAGCTGTCATTAAGTTGGATGTTTACAGCCCAAAGACTGGCTGTAATTAAAGATTTATGCATAAAGCAAATGATTTTAACATTAACTTACCTCAAGACTGTGTGCCTTGTGTTCAGATGAGAGCAATGTAATTCTTGAAAACTGCTTCTTATTAACTAATGATCGATATATGCTTGAGCCTCTCATTGTAAATAAGTCTTATACTGTACCTGCAATTAAAAAGAAAGAAAGGGTTAGAGTAAAATAGGATCCCAGTCACAATAAACAACTTATTACCAAAATTCAACTCAAACCATAATAATGATTTACAATCTACCCCCTGTCTTGTTATAGGGAAAGTGAAGAGAGTTCCATCTTCAGAGAGAATACTTTAGATTGGTACTCTAACATGTTACTTTTCTACGCCTAGCCAACAACTACACATACAGTGGAGGAGGAGGAGGAGGAGGAGGAGGAGAACCCATTCACATCCCATACCTAAGGCAACTAACCTCAAGCTGGATGCTTTCTTGTATTAAGGAGCTCGGACAACTACACAATACTGAACAACCATTCCAAGTTCGGAATGTACCTGGTTGACACATATATGGCATGGTAATCCACCTACTTGTGCTTCTGCTTTTTATGTGACACATTAGTTGTTAACAACACTACTAAATGACCCATTAAGTTGTCTCAAATGCACTTGCTGAGCCAAAAATACCGCATGCATTTCCAAGAAAGTGAAGTCCATATGAAGGTTGTTACTCGTCCACACTCCTAAAGTGACTAGGTCCTCCAGGTATGTGCCCTAACACCCCTATGATACATCTGAAAACAGAAATATTTTTGGTGGGGGGTGGGGGGAATCCAAGGGAACTTCCATAAGGAAATTCCTGTTTGTCCATCCACTGGTCAATATCGTCACTAATCACCCTCGCTATAATGTGCAGGATATGTTTGAGGATCTGTTGTAGAACACCAATGCAGTCCATAAGCGAGCATAGGTGGAACCACCTCTGTAACACTAATGACACCAAGGACATCAGGTGACTAAGAAAGATAGATCTACTAGAGCTGAGTTAGTGGTTCCTGAGGGGGACAAGAACTGTCCTGTTACCTCCCTGAGCTTGCTGACTCAAGATATCTACATGCCAGAATCTGCTACATTATCAATCAGCAAGACTAGGACTCCTTAACTGCAGCTTGAAACATAACTACCCTCCAAACTCCAAAGGCCTGACTGAGCACCCCACAGAACTTGGACACTGCACAGTAGGACAGTGCCCTGCAAACACAAAAGGGTATCCATCCACTAAGAAGCTACTCCTGAGGAAGGCTGTATGGGGAAATGTATAATACTTTCTCTGACACACTAAAGGTATGGGGGATAGCTTGGAAAAATGACTGGTCTGGAAATCAGAAAAATCACATTCACCAGCACTGTTTGAGCAAGCAAGGATGAGGTCATTATTTCTCCAGAATGAACCTTAAGGTCCACTCAATGGATTATACCAAATACTAGGGAGTTACCCAGGGAAGCCTGTTATCACTTGAAAATGAGTGTCCAACTGAAAAGGTTCCTCTACCCGGACAGACAGAAAATGAGAGTCAGACCAACCAGGTGACCACTTCAAGGATCAATGGCCCCAAACTCAAAGGCAAGGGCAATAATTCATAGCTAGAGGGCCTTGGTGTTAACTGGACAAGGTCAACATCATCACATGCCTGAACTCCACTGTAGAACTGGATGCTGAAGCTAGTGCTGAGCTCAGGTGAGTTGACACCTATACCAACTTGACCATGCATACATACTAGTGGTTAATCAAGTGGGACCAGAATTTATATTACATACAGGTAACAAGTCATGAGTGTAACACACACCATGGAGATATCAGGACCAGTACCAAGCATGAATTCACAATCATGCAATGCTTGTGGTCATCCTAAATTAGTTCTGAAAAAATGGGTTAGTCAGAAACTACTGGAGACTCCTCCCATCATACTTAACAAGATGTATGGAGAGCACAGAAAGAATCAGGGCCAGACCACTCCCTATGTCTTAGCAGGCAATTGGTCACAAACATGTTTACGGACCAGATGTTCAGCCCTCCTCCAGGAAAACCTGCCTCACAAACAGGCAATATGTTCATCACTCCTCTTCAGTAAAGAGTGGTGCTGATGAGGCTTCTTCTGGCCTCATCCAGCAATCTGGGACCTACAAAAAGAAGAAGCAGTAGTGGAAGAAGAGGAGGAACTTGAGACCAAAGAAGAGAGGATGGAAATGCATGTCTGTGCATCCTACCCTTGCCCTTACTAAGCATCTTGTCCACCTCTCTCACTAAAGCCAAGGACTTCACTGTCAAAGCAGGTTTCCAAATTGAAGACCTGGCTGAAGCCACATACGGAACTCTGAAAAAGTAGCAAAGAGAGGTTTCCCTGATGGCTAGAGCCTTCTACAACTCTTATGATTTTTATGTGAACTTTCTGTCATGTTGGGGCATTGCCAGAGAAAAATTGACAGGACCCGTCTCCCCCTCAGTGAGAATACCGGGGATATCCACTATACCAAATGAGACCCATCACAAAATGCAGTCTTATAACACATAAAAGAAATCAGAGACAGCAGGCATGAAATAGTTGGACTTATTGACCTCATCCATTTATTTTTTGCAAAAACTTAAACATTTGATACAATATGCTCTTCAAAGTTTTATAATAAATACTGTATACATTTGAATGTCATTTCTCAGCAGAAACCAAATCCCATTAACTGAAATCAAGCATGCCTGATTTCACAGAATTCCCTGCCATCTACAGGGCAAATTCTTTGAAATCTGTTTCGCAAAGTAATCTGTTTCACAAAGTTCAAAACCTACTATTAAATCATGAACACATGGGAGGCTGATACAACTACTACACCATTAATCATAATGAAAGTTAACCAATCATCTTGTGAACAGTAGTATACTAACAGCCGCAATGATCTGATACAATATTTTACAAAGTGTAGTAAGCTTCTTATATTTTGTTAAGCTGGACTGTCTTGTAGATGTCATACCGATTTCTTAAAATCATTTTTGTCTAAGTGAAAGAGAAGAGATGATATTTACAAGAACATATCTCACACCCATTTTTCACACACACAAAGCATGCTGTTCATACTAAAGTCCATTTAAAAAGATTTCCTACCTATCTTGACCAACTCAACAACTTATCCTAAAGGATATCCTGAAATATGAACACCTCCCAACCTATAGTATTCTTCTGAAGGCCATGTCCTGTAGCCTATGGTTTATTTTTGCATGTTAAATTAGCCTGCTTGCATAAGAAACTTGGGGAATGCACAAATACTATTACAATAGTTCCGCTGTGCACTGCTGTTCACGGTGCACAATATATTATAGCATCTAACTTTCCTATCTTCATTATATCTCCTTCCTTTCACTTTCCACTAACACCATCTCTGGTCTAAGACACTTTCTTCCCAGCCGTTTATATCTTCAAATTGAAAGCTACAGAACATACATTTCATCTTTATTTCATACTGAAGAAGGGTTTAAGCCTAATTCATTTCTATTTATATCGGGGAGCTGTCTGCTAATCTACTTCAATTTCCAATTTTGAACTTTGAATTAGTGGGGTAGTTAAAGTCTTTGGTTTCATCATGTACCTTACATAAAGTCACCTTACAGTGTCTCGTACAACCTGAAAAAAATCATAATGATAATACCTGTTAAATGAAAATTTTGACTAAAAATATTTTCACAAAATAACAGTTGGGCCTGTCCTAGTAAAAACAGCAGATGCGTCTTAGTTTAGAATAAGATTGGCAAGCTAAATCGTATCAGGTTAGATGAAGGTCGAGGATGAAATCTTCCAAATCATAAATAACATGATCGAGGGTGGCCTAGGGTACAAAGCCCTACAATTCCTAAGATGAAACTTTAATAACAGACTATCCCCTGATACTGTTATAGTTTTGTACAAATTCAGGATACCTTTGATCTTCAATGAAATAATTTGCTAAGTAAAGTTTGGGCCTGTAGACTTGTTATTGTCCAAGTTGGACGTGTCTTATCTTACATTATCTTATCAGTTACCTGGGCCTAGCTTATGAAATAGGCTTATGCTTTAGTCTTCAGAAGACATTTCTTCCCACCTGATCAAAGGCATGGGATTATCCCTACGTGAGCTATAGGATGGTCATTTCCCATTTCCAGTGCAATGTAGTTACCAACCTGGGAGACTTGGCAATGCTAAGCCTCAAGCCTACTGCACCCTTTACCATCTTTTCGTTGGGCTATTTTGAGGACATGTACCTAATCAGACGGTCACATCCGATGGGCATTGTAGAGAGGCCTACAGTAATGCCCAGGCATCTTCATAAACGAGTTTATATTTATTACTGAAATTTTTAATATGAATAAGCTCTGCCTGCAAACTGGGATTAAATAATCTACATAAATAAACCATAATATTAATAAGACCAGCCAGCAAACAGGCTTAAGCTACATAAATAACACACGTTTAAATGATCTTCATGAATTAACCCTAAAATACAAGACAAATGCTGTCCTAATTAGGAAAGGATTCACGCAGTATTCGTGATTTTATCAAGATTTAAATACGTCTGCTATATCACCGTGAGTGATTAGTATCCAATCCAAGGAGAAAGGAGAAATATGCACGTACAAATAGGCGTCGTCACCCACTCACAAAACCAGAGCAACAAGTGGATCCTAACTTCATGCCCTCGAATTCTACTTCCTGAACTTCCAGTTATCAGCTGTGGTGCCATAGTACCCCAAGGTTGAAGACGAAAGAGCTCTTCTGATTGGTTATCGGAAGGGGGTGTGTTCGCATAGCGTGATATGATTGGCTGTCTTTTCCTTGGTATATTCGAGTGCTCTATAGATTTTATTTCACTTCCAAATCAATATATACACGCACCCGCGTGTGTGTGTATAATTGTGAAAGAGGTGCAAGGTGAAAGTGGCAGTGCGGGTTGTTGTTTTGTTTTGTTTATATTATATATATATATATATATATATATATATATATATATATATATATATATATATATATATATATATATATATGTGTGTGTGTGTGAGGTTGTTAGTAAATATACACACACATATACATGACAGTTAAAAGGAATATCATCGAATCTTGTTTTATCAAGTCAAATAATGAGTGTTCTAAATTTAAGTCTTGGTTTGTTTAAACTTGATGCCTTCATAATTAAAAAAGTTGTTGATAAATATATGCAAAATTAATATTAATTTTTATACATGTTTCTGCAATGTGAATGGGTAAGATTCCGTTTCTCCTATGGTTAAATATATATATGGATTTAGTTTGTGACAGCGTGATCCCGGATTTGCCGTGGATTAACCGTTTTTTTCTTTTTTATCCCCTAGCAATTAACCATCTGGTATTCAAGGTTATAAATGTTTTTGGATTTTGTAAGCCTAAACTTCCGTATCTCTTGTTTGGTCTATGGTTCAAGTTTGTGACAGCTTGAGCCCGGATTATCAGCGGCGTAACTAGGAGTCTCTTAATGGGGGGGGCACTGGGCATGCACAAATTATAATACCCATTTTTTTTTTAAATCATGCGGGAAGATATTAAGGTTGTTTTAAAATATTTAAGCCTACCAATTTGTGAATCACGTTTTTATATAACAAAATTGCTCAAATATTTTTCCCGTACAAATTATGAACCTCTGACCACACTTGTAAATCCAAATTAGATATTATAAGTAATGGTTTGGCAATGAAATAAAACCACTTGGTATGTAAACAAAATATAATTAAGAGAATCAAAATTAACATTTGCTTATTGTAAAAAAGAAAAAAATATATTGGAATTATTCATTTAATATTTCTATGATATGTTTAAATAGTGAGATCAAAAGAAATTAAGACATTTGATTGCTACAATTAACGACTTTAGGTGAAGTATATAAGATTCCATTACAATTGGTTACTTGATAATTGAACCTAATCATTTAATTAATAGTATTAATAACAGAATGATGCAGATGTATTAATTTAATACATCTGCATCATTCTGTTATTGTTTCCTAGCAAAAATATCAACAAACCTTTGCATATCGATATTCTTTGCCCTGTCCTGGTGGATTCCAATTACCGTTACACCGGACAATTTATGATCACACAGAATTTCTGAGGTAGTTCTTTGCGTGTCTTAGTAAAGAGAAGCTTCGCTCACAAGATGCAGATGTTGGCAGTAATGCAAGAGCAATGATTAACATTTTGTACAAACCTGGATATGCATCTTTAAAAGGAACAAAAAAAGCTGTCAAATCCACAATGTTGGCAATTTTAACCCCATCAGCTTGTTTACGTTTTACTAATCGTTTTGCTTGTCGCAGCTCAACATCTAAGAATTCAAGATCATTATACTTAGCTGCCAGTGTCTCTAACTGGTTCTGCTGTAAAAATTTAGGGGAGATGATATTGAATGGAAAAGGGATTTGTTGGCATCATCAAATCTTGACTCAATTTCAGTTAGTAGCCTGTCCATTACTGGATAATGGAGTGTGTTTTTGTATCCTTCCTGTTCCTCATGCTTACACACTTCTCTATGTCCAGTTGTTTCCAAGACAACAGCATCCTTTAGATGCCTCGGTAATTTATGTATTCTTTGCTTGACAGGTGAAACCTCAATATTGTGTGTCTGGGACAATGCAACTGCCTTCTCCCAAATGCTATGCCAAGCTTTTTCTGAGCGCTCATTAATTCCTGGTGGACAGCATCAACCATTCGGGCAGCTTCTGACAGATCTAAAGACGGTGACTGAAGCATATCTGACACAAGCTTCGTTTTGTGTAAAATGTGGGTGAACATCACTGAGCATAATATATATGCAAAATTAATGTTCATTAATAAACTTCTTGCAACATGTGCACGCTTGCCTGCGTGGCATTGGGATGAAGAAATCTCTTCAAGGGTACTTATGACAGCAGGAAAGGTATCAAGCAGAACCTTACATGAAAGATACTGACACGACCATCTTGTATCACTGAGCCTTTTCAGAGATCTAATTTGCTTATTAGGAAACAATTCCTTTTGCTTTGCAAGATAAATTTCATGTGCATGGTGTGTGTGTGAGGACATAAATGTATAAATCTCTTCTAGAAAACTAAAGAAAGAGTCAGCCAGTCGAACTGATCTGACACTGTCAACAATAATAAGATTCAGTCTGTGATTATAACAGCGAATGTAAACTGCCTGTGGTGCTAGCTCTTCACGCACCAGCTGCTGAACTCCTCGATTCACTCTCATTACAGAAGCACCATCATATGTTTGCCCTACACAGTTTCTGGGATCAATTGAACACAATCTCAGAACCGTACACAAACTATCTTTAAGTGATTTAGCATTAAGGTTGTGAAGCCAAACAAAGTCCAAGAATTCTTCATGTATATTGTTCTTGTACACATAGCAAACAACTACTGATAATTGCTCTTTCTTACTGATATCCCTGGACTCATCAATCATGACTGAAAAGTACGTATTTGAACTCAGTTCTTCTGAAATTTCCTCCCGAATCATTTGGGCCAGTAGAGCAAAAATTTCATTCTGAATTTTTGGGCTGGTGTATTTAACTCTATTCTTTCCTTTCAGTCGAGTTTTCACTATATCATCATTTTCACTTAGATCTCCAAGAAGTTACCCTTATTTGGACTATCCACATCTTCTTTATGGCCCCTTTGCGCAATCTTTTGTCTCGCTGTCAGACAGAGGACTCTAGCTACTTGTTTTATATAGTGTCTGTTATCAATAATCGTTTTCTCATGGGCAGATGTAAGGGCAGCTGCAACTGTACTTCCAGATTCTATGCGTTGTTTAAACTCTTTCCATGCACAGAAAGCTGCCATATGATAATCACGACGCTGATGTTGAGCAAACCCAGCGTCTTTTTCATTTGCTTTTTTCCATTGACGGTATCCAGTAGTTGTAAATGCAATTTTCAGATGGAGGTTTATTAGGGGGAGGGAACATCCTGCAGCAGAAACAATAAGCAGCATCTTGACTGACAGAATATTCAAGCCATTTGTGTGAATCATACCATGCTGACCTAAAGGCACGATGCTTTTTCCCAGACCTTGTTGAAGGGAAAATTGCCTGTGATGGTTGAGTTGGACTCTCTGTTCTTCCTTTGCTTATGTCGTCAGGTCCTAGAACTGAATGTTTTTGTTCAGAGGTTTTTGGAATACATGATGTTCCTGGTGTCACTGATGCTGTAATACCTATGCTTCCCCTGTCACTGCCAACTGAATCAGTTTCACTAGCAGATTCAGCAGAATCTAACCATATGTCTTTTTCATAGACTACAGTGCTTTGTGTGTCATCAGTGATTTGACGTTTCCTACTTGAAAGAAAAGGTTCATTCGGATCGTCGGCAGTTGACTGCCTTTTAAAGCAACCTGTTATGTTTGCTTTCATGATATAAAACTGATGTCCGGGAAGGTGACTTGGTCTAAGACAATATCTAGAAAGTGGAGAAAATGCATAATAGAAGTTGCTTTACTGCATCTGAATAGTGATGAAATATAATCTTAACCATACTTTTTGCAAATAGAAATGATTGCACACTCTAGCTATGTCACAGGATCATTTGTAAAATCAGTTAAGATGTGATAGCATAAATAAAAAATACATTATATATATATATATACATATATATATATATATATATATATATATATATATATATATATATATATATATATATATATATATTATATATATCATTTATATATATATCATATATTTATATATTTATATTTATATATATATATATATATATATATATATATATATATATAAACTGAATAATACATAAAGTAATACAACTACTATTGCTGCTGCTCTGAATAATATCAATAACAACATTTAGGACATTTTGAAATAGTAAATAAATATACACGCACACACACACATAGGCTATCTATCTAACTATATATATATATATATATATATATATATATATATATATATATATATATATATATACATATATATACCCATAACTGTGTTGTATATAAAAGTGAGTGCTGGCATTAACTGGATAAACGTTAAATTACACAACCGAACCTTTAATATCCATATTACCTTATTTACGATTGTCTCCAGTTTGAAAAAAGGATTAGTTTTATTTCAGTGTCTTTAGTTAATTTACGTAGGTGAAAACTTCTTACAGCACTAAATAAATGGCCCTAAGCAAAGCACGCCTTTCCTTAGAGCACACTGCCTATAACATTGAAAATTTGCGTTTATGCACTTGCCATTAAACTATCAAGGACGAAAGAATGACAGCATTACTACAAAGAAAAATATAAACGAGCCTGAAACGCTTGTAACATAAATACCTGCCGTGTCTTGGTGACGTTCTCATTCACACGATGGCGTACGGAATCACTGCCATTTACCTACAGGAACTGCACTGTCTCGGCTAATCCGTGCCAGCGTTACGTCAACACACCACATACACGTATTGTACGAGACTATTACCAACGATGGCGCTACGCAAGACAAATAAAAACGAATAACCAGTGGTTTCATTCATACAACATAAATAATGATGAGCACATTCTCTCTCTCTCTCTGTGTGTGTGTGCGTGTGTAACCAAATTTGCGTTATGCAATAATCCACTATTTCTGAGTTTGTGTAAGATTTTCGCATATCCAGATGTTATACCAGCTGACTATAATATGTCAGTCAGTCCTCTAACATTGGTGCGTTATACATATATAACATTTTTGTATAATACACGTGTGTGAGTGTGTCTGTGCGTGTGCGTGTTTTTGAAGTTTTCATTTTCTATCCAATTTTAATTTCCAAATTTTACATTGTCCACTGATTTTTTGGCCATAAATTATTTTCTGTACATGATTTGATCACATTTCTTTCACACTTACATAACGTTTGGAAAACGAATACGTATACTCCTGAGATAAAGAAAGAAAATTTATTTATTTCTTACAGTTAATATAGTAAAACACTTATCTTCGTATACAAAAAAACATCCAAACTGCTTGATTTAGAAAACTTTAATAATAATAATAATAATAATAATAATAATATGAAAATTAAACTTAGGTTTTACTACAAGCTACATGAACTCAAAATAGGGGAGCACCAGTTTCAAATGGGGAGGCACGTTCCCCCCTGTGCCGCCCCCCCCTCCCCCGCAGTTACGCCTATGCGGATTATCTTTCTGTTTATTACCCTTTGACAACTAACCATCTGGTATTCTTGTTCTTTTGTTTACCTTGTAACCTTCTTTGTATCTGTATCTCATTTATGCCCAGACGATGCATTAATAAACGTGAAAGCGCTTGGTACTGAACTTCTGCCTGTCATTTTCCTGTGGGATTCGCTTATACACTGAAGTCACGTGCATCTACTGTGATTTTTAACATATACATATATATATATATATATATATATATATATATATATATATATATATATATATATATATATATATATATATACATATATTTATATATGTGTGTGTGTATGTTCTGTTAGTAAATACACACACGCACGCACACACACACACACACACACACACACACACACACATATATATATATATATATATATATATATATATATATATATATATATATATATAAATATATATACAGTATATATATATACATATATACTGTATATGTATATATGGAAAACCAGAATTAAATCAGTTCTCGTCAGTGTCAATAACATATTTCAGCCACGTTTGAAAATGTGGTGACGTCAGAATTTTTAAAAAAGCTATAGGAGGTATCTGTCAAAATCCTTGTATATTAGTTTTCACGCGATATGTCCAACAGGGGAGAAGACCAATATGTTTACAAAATACAAGTCCGTAAGAACAGAGAAAAGTAAATAACAATAGCAATCAAACTATCAGACTTCTTTGCACCCGATTTGAAATGCTGATCCAACGATTTTACGACGTGACTCAGATCTTTCTCACATCTAGTCACAGCTGTAATAAAATTCTAGAAAACTGTGTGGTACTGGACCTCACAAAAGAAGAGGCAAGACCGATGGAATTAACTGCGAATCTAGTACTGTGCGGTGGATGGTAGTCTGAGAAGATCTAAATGGAAACGATAACTGAACAATTATGACTGAGTTAATCGTTTCCCAGAGACTAAAGAAATTAACAGGACTCAAGTTTTATCTAGAAATTTAAGATACGAGTCAGCTGCTAAAGACCAAACCGGGGAACAGTATTCAAATAACAGGAAAACAAAATAAACACGTTTCATTGCAATACGTCTCCAAAAACCACGAGCAATTTTCAAACCATACCACTTTTACGCGGTTGAAGAAGATAACAGGATATGTTGATCAAAAGTGCACTTGCAATTAACAATTACAGAAAGAATGTTAAATCTGCTTTTAATAGTTAAAGATCCAGTTCCCTATAACTTGCGCCAAGTCCTGACTTTAGACATCTCTGAAGACAATTAGCAACTGCAGATCTTTAAATATGAATGGGTTTAATGCACATAGAGTAGCGTAACACATTTAAGCAACCAGCCGGTTTTCTAGGCCAAACTATATTGTGTATATATAGCATAATATATAAATAACAATCTTGTATTCACTATAGCGCTCACCATCAATTACTTTGTCATTGTTACTTACCAATCTGATAATTCTAGGAAATGCTGCCCCAGCTCCCAGCTGTCTGAGTTTTGAAAGCTAGGGTTTCATGATTAACGGCCAAAGCAGCATCAAAGTCGAGCCCAATCGTCCGAGCTTCATGACCAGGGTCTATGGATTTCTGTACGCTAGAAACTGAAAGTAGAGCAAAGAACAGGTGAGTAATATCCGTAAATCATGCGGCAATCGACAGGAAATGAGCTACCACCGCTACGCGTAGCTGGCATTCCATTGGTGGGGGACCTAGGTGGGGCCAAGATAATTTTTGGGGGGTGCCAAAGGAAATTACACAAAACTAATGTACCAGTTCTGTAATAAGTAAAATATACTATTCTCGAATGTATATATTCATGTGAATGAAAGAAAATAATAGTACTAGTAAACCTGTATTTGAAATTATAGAGCTCAGTTTTTAATTAATTTTCAACTCTTATTATATGCAAATATATCATATACTGTAAGGGTTAAAGTTTAACTACAAAGGGAATTTAAACTGGAGGCCCCAGTTGTGGGAGCCAAACATCTGACTAGGGGGGCCGGGCCACCCCTGGCTCCCCCATAGACATCAAGGTCAGGTAAAAGATTCTTAATTTTACAGGTTCGAAAAGCTCAACACTGGAATTCAATGGGGCATAATGCTATTCTGTTACTGTACTTAATGTCACGCGCATCAGATGAAAAGATCTTCCTTTCTTTTGACAGTGAATGTTTAGTTCAAGTCAAAAAAGCATAGATTTAATAGTAGCCTACCATTTATGTTGCTGATTTATAACTAAACATTTTTCTTAGAGCCGCAGCTCTTGGTCATGTGTTAGGTCCAATCAGATCTAATCCTTTTCTAAAGATGGCAGGTCTCCTTTTCCTCCAGATACGACCTTAAGGAGTCGTCGTAGAACCAGGCTTGTCTCTAGTACGTTAATTCACAAACCAAGAAGGAATTCACCTCAACTTACACATCTGTGACCGATTTAAAATTGAGGGGTTAATGCCCTCCCAGTCCATTATGAGATTTTACTTCTTGTATAGTTTACATGATTTTGATACATTAGGCACAGCTTGCTTAGTTTTAATTACCACAGAGTTTAGAGAATGATCAGACCACTCATACTTTTCTTATTATTATTACTACCTTTATTTAACTTGACTTCTGCATCTGTCTGTCTGTTTGGGTCAAATCATGTAACTCAATTTTCGACCTGTTCCCTTCGTCCGATGGACTTGAAATTTTGCGTGGTCACTCAATCTCGGTGACAATACAACCTTACATGATCTGTAGGTCAGTAGTGGTCTCTAGTGACCCTACAGTGACCTTCCCAGTATCTCAGGATTTGTATGAAACTTCAGATTTTTTACAACTTCTTTGACTTGGCATAATCTGTCTTCTATAGAGTCCCTCCCTTCCCTCTTCCCTCCCCCTCCCCTTACCTCTTCCATCCCCTTCCCCCACCCATTTCCCTCCCCCTTCCAAAGCACATGATCAAGTGTTAATTCAGCTGTGTCCTCCCACTCCCTTCCCCCTTCCGGGGCATACGATCACGTGTTAATTTAGCTGTGTCCTCCCACTCCCTTCCCTCTTCCATCCTCTCGCCTTCCTTCCCCCTTCCCTCTTCCCTCCCCTCCCCCATTCCCTTCCATTCCTTTCCCTTCCCCTCCCCCTCCCCCTTCTGGAGCATGCGATCAAATGCTTATTAAGCTGTGTCCTCCTCCTCCCCTTCCCTCTTTCATCCCCCTCCGCTTCCACCTTCCCTCCCCTTCCACCTTTCCTCCCTTCCCCCTCCCCACCACATGATCAAGTGTTAATTTAGCTGTGTCCTCACCCTCCCCTTCCCTCTTCCATCCCCTGCAACTTATCCCTCCCTGATCCCCTCCCCCTCCCCTTTCCCTCACCACCCCTTCCTCCTCCACCCCTTCCCTCCTTTTTCCCATCCCCTTCCCATTTCCCTCCCCATCATCCCTCCTTCCTCCTGACCTCCTTCCTCCTCCCCTCCCCCTCACCTTCCAACTTCCCTCCCCCTCACTTACCATCCACCTCCCCTTCCCTCCTCTTATCTGTTCCATCCCCTCCCCCTTCCCTTCCCATTTCCCATTCCCCTCACCTTCCTAATCCCTTTCCCTCCCTTCCCCCCCCCTTCCCTCCCTCCCCATGAACGGAGATCAATTTCGTTAACTGCAATCATAAATCGGTTACAATTTCTGTCAAAACAAAAAAATATAAAATAAGAAATGAATTTTTTTAATCATGCTCTTATTAAAATGCATTAAAAAGTAAAAAATAATTTTTTGAGACACCGGGATTTTCTTACAATTAATCATGTTTACAAAAATAAAAGCGTGGGCCCCAAACATGGAAGGAAATTCTAGAAGAAAAAATAAATATATTTTTGTTATTTCTTGTAGCATTTCCTTCCATGTTTGGCGCCCACACTTTTATTTTTGTAAACATGATCAGTTGTAAGATTAAGTATATCTTAGTTTTACCAGACCACTGAGCTGATTAACAGCTCTCCTAGGGCTGGCCCGAAGGATTAGACTTATTTAACGTGGCTAAGAACCAATTGGTTGCTTAGCAACGGGACCTACAGCTTATTGCGGAATCCGAACCACATCATAGCGAGAAATGAATTTCAATCATCAGAAATAAATTCCTCTAACTCTTCATTAGCCGGCCGGAGAGTCGAACTCGGGCCTTAGCGAGTGCAAGGCCACAACTCTACCGACTCGCCCAAGGAAGAGCTGATCAGTTGTAAGAAAATCCTGGTGTGTCTCAAAAATTATTTTGTACTTTTTAGTGCATTTTGATAAAAGCATGTTTAATTTTTTTTATTTTTTATATAACAACAGGGAAATCAGTCGGAGGAATTACCATATTTGTGCATGGCCTGGTTTACGATTTGTTCACAGCTAGATGCAGAAACAAAGCCAAGCTCTTAGGTCATGGAAATCAGTAGGAGAAACTGACTGATTGACTGATTTAATATAGCCCACATTACCTGGTGTCACAACAACAAAGGTCACCAGAACCGAAAAATCTTAATAAAATTAACTGATTTTACATAAATTTATGAAACGGTAACAAATATGAATTTCATGTTATATAACAAGTTAAAATCGCAAAAGCTCTAAAGCAGGGGTGTCAAACTCATTTTGGTTCAGGGGCCACATACAGTCCATCTGATCTCTAGTGGGCCGGACCAGTAAAATAATTGCAAAATAAACTTTGTTATCTCCAAATATATAGCTTTGTTTTCAGTAGGCTACTATGCTTTATCACTCAGCCTACAATGGATCTATATTAGCTTATTGCACATATATTCACAGAGAAGCCAATGTAAATAAAATATTTTCAGTTTCATTAACAATTTTTTTTTAATGGATATCTTTTTACATCTGACCATCTGAAGTTAACTCACCACACTAATCTCAAGAGGGAGCTATGAAGAAAGTTAGCATCCTGCCTTAAAAATGTAAATGTGCACATTTATGAAAAATAAAATACAATTAACAAACATAAAAGTTATAGCAGTGCAAGAACATTAAGATTAGACTACATCAGATCAAACAGTTTTGTAGGCTAGGCCTACTGAAGGTGAGAATGAAACCAGAGTAATCTTATTTTCAAAGAACTGTATTTTTCATACTCCAAACACTTGTGAATATTAGTAATTAGGCCCAGGCCTCCATGCTAATTAACATCCCATCCCACTCTCTCTCACCAAAATCTATCGGCTGCTACTAGCTCCTGACACTTGGCATCTTTTAGCATTCACAAGTACATCAATATCAGGTTTTAAATCATGAGTAGCAACACATTTCACAATGTCATTCAAGTGTCCATTTGTTAACCTTGAGCCCGCTGTGTTTTATTGAGGTTCATTACAGAGAACGCCTGTTCACACAGATAGGTAGTCCCAAACATGGATAAAATCTTTGCAGCCAGGGATGTTAATTTAGGGTACCCTGGCAAGAGATATTGATAAAACGTATCCAAGCCCACTGACGCAAATTTCTGCTTCATATTGGAATCACATCGCAAGTCAATTACCTCGAGTTGGATATCAGCAGGCATATCAGAAGCCTTGACTGTAAATGGCGAGCGAAAAAATGCAAATTCATTTTCAAGTTCACTAAAGATCTGAAACCTCCGCTCAAACTCTTGCAACAATCCTGTTATTTTGTCTTTGTATTGATATAAATCAGGATTAAGACCAGTCACATGCATAGCTGTGAGACATGGAAAATGAGAGGTGTCACCGTTAGACAGCTGTGTCTCCCAAAGTGACAATTTCAACTTGAATGATCGTATGTTTTCATAATACTGAGTGACAACTTTTTTGCGGCCCTGCAACATTTTGTTAAGATTATTGAGATGCTGTGTAATATCCACCATAAAGGCAAGATCCTGCACCCATTCTAGGCATTTAAGTTCCTTCACTGGGTTGCCCTTTTTCTCCATGAACTGTCCAATTTCCTCTCTTAATTCAAAGAAGCGCTTGAGTACGGCACCTCGGCTTAACCACCGTACTTCAGTGTGGTATGGCAGGCCAGCTGGAATGTCATTATCACTGAGAAAACAGTCAAACTGACGGTGATTCAAACCTCGTGCTCTAATGAAATTTACAGTTTGCACAACCACACTCATAACATGATCCATTTTTAGTGTTTTGCAGCACAACGCTTCCTGATGCAAAATACAATGAAATGTCCAAAAGTCTTGTCCTCCATTCGTGGCCTGCACTTTCTCTCTGAACTTTGTTGCAACACCTGCCTTTCTCCCAACCATTGATGGGGCGCCATCTGTAGCCAAGCTGACAGCACGGGACCAGTCCACTCCGGCCTTGTCCAGCACTCTAATGAGAGAGCTGAAAATGTCATTTGCTGTTGTAGTGTCCTTCATAGGCACCAACTCAAGGAACTCCTCAGTGATGGTCAAAGTCTCATCAACACCACGAATAAATATGGCCAGTTGAGCAACATCTGTAACATCTGTGCTCTCATCAATTGCAACTGAAAATGCAATAAATGACTTGACTTTGTCATTCATTTGCCGGCCCAAGTCTCCTGAGAGATCTTCAACCCTATCTGCAACAGTGTTCCTTGATACACTAATGTTGGCAAAGGCAGGTCTCTTTTCAGGGCACACAACTTCTGCAGCCTTCAGCATGCATGTTTTCACGAACTCACCATCAGAAAATGGCTTGGATGCTTGCACCAACTCGTTAGCAATAAGGTAGCTAGCTTTCACTGCTGCATCACTGACCTCACGGTCACGGCTGCGAGTAAATGCAGATTGCTGTTTCTTCAGACCAGTTAATAATTCGTTTATCTTCTCTTTTCTTAGTTGTCCTTGCAAATGGTGATATTTTTCTTCATGATGAGTCTCATAGTGGCGCCGAATATTATATTCTTTGAGCACTGAAACTTGTTTATTACATACCAAACACACTGGTTTTGTATTCAACTCTGTGAATAAATAATACTGAGTCCATTTTTCCTGGAAAACTCTGCACTCTGTGTCCACTTTTCTTCTTTTTGACAAAGACATTTTGGTAATGGGGGTGTCAGTCGAATTTCTCGGACCATGCAAGATAAGATGCTTGGGTGAAAGAAATGACTACCAGACTGCCCAAGTTATGTGCAGCAGCAGCAGCAGCAGTAACAGCTCCTGTTGGGGCAATCGTCGATAAACTCGTACGTGTATGGAACAGGGATCGCCGTACGGAAAAAGATCAGACTACACTCGAATCACAGAACGCAGTTCCGGTTTTTTTTTTTTTTTTTAGAGAGAGATGTTGAGATTATGCTACATGGTACAGGCAGTATGATACATGGTACGTACATAGACCCTCATTTATGATACATGTACCATAATTATGGTGCGCATGGCAACCCTGCCGCCAGCTCAAGGTGTCAGTGAGTGAAGCTATCTAGCGATGTGATTGGTGGAAACTAAGTTTTGATCTAAACTTGGCTGCAAAGCGCTAAAATGAATAAATAAATTGGTAAATAAATAGATAAATATATAAAAAACGAATTAAAAAAATATATAAGTAGATGAATGAATGAATAGATAAGTAGGTGAATAAATAAAGAAATAATAAATAGAAAAAAAATTGACAAATAAAATGACAAATAAATAAAAATACTGTATTGTGAGGTGTGTGTGTGCATGTTTGTTTTTTGTTTGTGTGTACGCGCACACATTCATCAGCAGTTCATATATGAAGAGAGAGAAAGAGAAATCATATCCTGAAAATTAAAATTAAATTCTGATACTCTATTTAATTTGCATCAAAATTAAAAAGCAAATATGATGATGAAAGTTTGATTTGATCTTTAGGTCTTTTTTTTTACAATCGGGCGTGCGGATAGTTGGGTACACGACGGTTATAGAATCTGTACAGAGTTCACTTGAATTTCATAAAACTATATAATTACATAATCAGTAGGCTAGCTCTAACAATGCTGTTTATATTTTGAAAAATCAGTACACAACCTAAGTTAACGTATAAACAACTTTCAACGTCATATATATATATATATATATATATATATATATATTATTTTATTATATATATATCCTCAGAAATTTATTCCCTACAAGTCCTGGGCCGGATTAAACCATCTCGCGGGCCGGATCCGGCCCGCGGGCCGTATGTTTGACACCCCTGCTCTAAAGACTATACAGTTACTTAAGTCTGCCACATGAAAATAAATCAGATTTTGTTAAGGCGTTCATCTTCTATAAACTCGAAAAGACCACCAGGGTTAAAATGAACTTCTTTTCCCAGTATGCAGGACTGGAGCTAATTGCCTTCGCCGTCCCGCTATTCAGAAAGGAAATACCTACTCAGACCTTTAAGACTGAGTCAGTACCACAAGTGTCGTACAGTCAACACAGAAGGAAACAAATTTCAACCCCTTCCTAGGATGAACACTGAAGTGACAAAAAAACACAAGCTGGCCTTTCTTTCATTTTTCGGTACCATGCCCCTAGACGTAGGACCACCGAGATGTGGATGGTGGGGGGGGGAGGGGAGTAAGGCTCTCGAGCACACTTATTCACTCCCGTGTTCAAGGGAGACCACAGAGACAGGTTCAAGTCCGGATGTATGACCTAGGAACAAATGGTGTGGATTTTCCCATTTTTGAAAGTTTTCTGTCTTGATAGATAGGAAAACGTATCATGACTTGGTCTGGGGGTCATTTTCGAGACTAGGAAATGTGATGAGGGTGTCTACCATCCAATAATGACTGGACCTGAGCGGTATTATAATGTTATTACTACTTGTTGCTACTGTATATCGGTATGTCAATTGTTCTGATCTACATTCGGCGGCTACCATTCATTCTAGGACAATTAATTAACACTATACATAACAATTCAAGCCTTGGCCTAAAGCCTGCTTAATCTAAGCCAGCCCTAGATCTGCCAGCCTCTGAAAAGACTTAGAATGCACTAGACTATCGAGAAATAGCGACAGTGTGATAAAGTGACTGTAAATCATATAAAAAAGATCAAAGTTTAACGATCTCGGCCTCACCGCTGATACTTATACACAACACATTTGTATTATAGAGGGAAAGGAAACTGTACTATAAGCATCCACTAGGGCACTCACTAGCGACCGAAGGAACGGGCAAAAAAAAAAAAAAAAATCCAGTGTAATGTTTTAAATCCAGGGCTATTTTCAGTCTTAAGTTTTTCATTTTGAGTCAAGCTGTCATTGAGCTTCAAGTTTCAGTTTTTATTCTTCATTTATCACTATTCAGTCTTCAAATCTGCAGTGCTCACTGCTCAGGCTTCACTCTGTCCTCTGTTGTCAATCGTTAAGCTTCAAGTTTGATCTTTGTTCGTCAATTTTTGTTAATTCTCTACCACCGATTTTCAGTCTTCACTTTCCAATATTTACTGTTAAAACTTCAACCTTCTATTGTCGATATTCACGTAATCTTCTATTTTTCAGTTACCACAAACTCAGCTTTCGGTCTTTATTCTTCAGTCTTCAAACGTCTTTTATATCTGGTACGGAATTGTAATATTAGTCCTCTCAGTCCGACTTCATACACATCTTTCTAAGGCGCACTTAACGTTATTACCTAATCTTCAGTCATTATTCTTCATTTAACATTAATTTTTCACTCATTATTATTCAGTCTTAATCTTCATTCCAAATCTTACAAGTTTAACTTAAAGCAGTGCTGTGTTTTCTAGCTGGAGAGATATAGAGAGTAGGCCTAACTGAAGAACGGGTTTCCCATGAGGAGGACGAGATGACATCGTCGAGATCTTCCCCCGGTATGTATCCACCTTTGGCGGCGTGTTTAGTAAAAGACGATTGGGGATGACCGTAAAAACGTAAACAAAAGACTAAATATCATAGAGACAACACCTTTGTCAAAGTCCAGGTCTTTATGATATTTACAGTCTTTTGTTTGTTTTTACGGTCATCCCCAACGGGCTTATACTAAATACGCCGCAAAAGTGGATACATACCGGGTTAATCACATCTTCTCTATTATAATAATTAGGTATCAGTTCACCGCAGAGGTCAACTGTCAGTGGCATACTTTATCTTGAAGAATACGCGACCATACCAATCCTACCCCGTTCTAGGAACAAACAGGGGCTCACCCGACAATGAGCCAAGTGTCTGCAGAGAGAGAGAGAGAGAGAGAGAGAGAGACTATCCGCTATGTACTTTCTCTCCTTTTGTGCACCGGAAACTTAAAAAAGGTGTTTCAGTCCATCCCGTCGTAGTCTAATATTCCTACAACAGGTAGCTTCGCTTCGACAAGAAATAATTCTTATCACTGTCCCTCTCATTCTCTTTCCTCCTCTGATTTGACCGTGTTGGGTCAAAACTAAGGAGAGGGACATGCAGCTATTCAAAACAATGACATGGAATCACATAGAACAGAAACGAAAAAAAAAGCGTGCGCACACACATACAGTATATATATATATATATATATATATATATATATATATATATATATATATATATATATATATATATATATATATATATATCTACTTTTCTTTTGGGCAATTTGTCTTGAATGCCGTCATACTTGTGGGCATTATTACTTCAGACACTTTTTATAACTGTAATTCATCTTTCTTTTTGGAGATAAGAATTGTAAGAAATTTGGAAACCTGTCTGAAAGTAATAGATTTATATGTGCATTGAAACTGAATTACACACACTATAATACATATATATACTGTATGTGTATATTTATAATGTTTGTACGTACATATATGTGTATGTATATATGTATATATATATATATATATATATATATATATATATATATATATATATATATATATATATATGAATGTCTTTTCCTGTAATACTACAGTGTAATATGAAAGTAAGAAGGCCCATAAAACACTATTTAAACGTTGAAACCATATATTTCAGGCACTTGTTTCTGTGCCCCTGTTCACTGGTAGAATATGGACAGGTGGAAAGTTACAATGGTATATATACAAAAACATGAAGGTGTGGCCTTGGGCCTCCGATGTTAAGGAGGTGGCGTTTCTTAAGAAGGAGGAGATTGACCAAATTCCTAGTGGTTTTTGGCCTCATTAGCTCCCGTTTGGCGATGGATCTGGCGGTCACGTTTCTTGGGTCATCTTCTTCAAAAGGGGTCCGAGGATTAAGGTGTCAATGGCGTCCGATTTCCAGTGTCCTCCTGACAGGTTCATATTGTTGGTTTGATTGATGATAGCAGATTCCAGCATCTTTCTTTTGTACGGACAGCTACTCTTGAAAACCAACTCCGCCCCACTCCAGTTAATGACATGCCCTGTATTTCTAATATGTAGGAAAATTCCCGAACTCTCCGAAGCGTAAAAGCACAAAAGATCAGTACGTTACGCTTCGGAGAGTTCGGGAATTTTCCTACATATTAGAAATACAGGGCATGTCATTAACTGGAGTGGGGCGGAGTTGGTTTTCAAGAGTAGCTGTCCGTACAAAAGAAAGATGCTGGAATCTGCTATCATCAATCAAACCAACAATATGAACCTGTCAGGAGGACACTGAAATCGGACGCCATTGACACCTTAATCCTCGGACCCCTTTGAAGAAGATGACCCAAGAAACGCGACCGCCAGATCCATCGCCAAACGGGAGCTAATGAGGCCAAAACCACTAGGGAATTTGGTCAATCTCTCCTTAAGAAACGCCACCTCCTTAACATCGGAGGCCTAAGGCCACACCTTCATGTTTTTGTATATATACCATTGTAACTTTCCACCTGTCCATATTCTACCAGTGAACAGAGGCACAGAAACAAGTGCCTGAAATATATGGTTTCAACGTTTAAATAGTGTTTATGGGCCTTCTTATTTTTTTATATATATATATATATATATATATATATATATATATATATATATATATATATATATATATATATATATATATATATATATATATATATATATATATGATATCTAGATACATCTATATATTTTCTTCAAATTCTCCACACGAAATAATTTCCCATTCAAAACACAGTGCTTAGACTACCACACATAACTGCTCAAGTCAACAGGGCTCAATTGGAATCACAGCATGTTCTAAAACTATTCGGCTGGCAAGGAAATCGGGCATCTGACATTCAAACAGCGAACAAAGCCGCAAATGTAATTGACAAATGTTGTGGTGAGATCATTCTTAAAGCAAGCGTTCTTTTAAACCAGTAAAGGTTATCCTCGACTGAACTGGCTAGATCCAGATAGGCTACACGACTGGCATTGCGAGCAAAGGGCAATATCGGTCTAGAAATTGCACGGAGTTGGAGTAATATAATGGATGGATAAAAAAAGAAGTGCAATTAGAAGTAAATAAAAGAAAAACGAGAACACGAGGCACTGAAGCAAATATCTCATTTACGGAAACCTATAAAAATCCTCAACTAGGCCTAGTACAGAACAGGTTCAGCTATTGTTAAACCGATCGGTGATTTAACACAAAATTAAAAGGTTTCCTTCTTTATCATCGATAAACGATACCAGTGTCAGCTTTATGACAATGTCAGTGCACTGAATGAAACTGACCCCAAAGCAGAGTACAAATATTGCCATGAAGACCTGCTTGGGTTGCCCAGACCCAAACAAATTATTGACAGGCACTGCTAGAACCCATCTGTATTGCTCTAAAATTATTTAACACCTTAAGAGCTATAGATAAAAAAAATTAGGCTTAAGAACAGATCAGTGCCATATCTAGTAAACAATACTTTCATACAGTTTGTTTGCATATTACTAAATAACCACGTAAATGGAACGAAGTCGAGAGAAATGTCACAAGATTCCATGAAACAAGCATTGGTCAGAGTTCATTTGTTTACCTTTTTTTTCTTTTTTACGTTTTCCATAATCCATCGCCGTCGAGATGAATTACTCACAATAAGATCTGAACAACGAAAACGTAAGAAAATCTGTACAATATTCGGGCATTCCGTATGGGCTGATATGTCGGCTTCGGTATTACGACTAATTAGGATTAATGGATCAACGTTAATTTTTAAGAAATTCAAGGCATTTGCGAAATAACTAAAACAATGACATCCACAGAGCACCATAAAATCAAATTGTACTTATTCCACGCAATTTCAAGAAACGGCAACAATATGTGCTAGCTCCCCGCTATTTTATTTCAAAGGCAAACATTATCACAAGGGGTGGTCCAAGAGCTTCAGGGTCACTGATCAGAGTTGCCATCAATCACAAGTATGTCACTGTTTCTCTTATCACAATTAATCTTTATGCATATTTCACTTGGATTACTCTTATTTATTTTCCTTATCTCACGCTCGCTTTTGCCGTGTTTTCTCTTCTACATCATATCAAGATAACGACTAGCTTTTTAAGTAACCTTGGAGTGCAATATTTATTACGAGTGCGGTAAAGATTGTTAACTTTCAGGTATCGATTGATTCCACACCAATAACTCCCACCTCTCTCTCTCTCTCTCTCTCTCTCTCTCCACAGTGCCTTCTGACCTACCACACGCACTGGCATTCTTTTTCATGACAATCCAATATTGCGCTCGTGCGTACAAGAATGAATAGAGTATTGAACGGTTCAACAATATTGCGTGACGGCCATTTCATAATGTAACAAGCTGGTTATTTAACAAAGTTGCACAGGTGCTTTGTACAATCAAATGCCCTGTTCTATTTTATTCATAATTACTTACAAATAGAGGGTTGTATAACTGTGTGATTGTTTCTTTGTTTGGTTCAAAGTGCCACTGCGTGTATTTTCTTACGTAACTATTGATTTTTATGCCTCATTTAGTCATTACGCTCGTTTCGTTCACACTGTTCATTCCATAATACGGGACCCAGAGGCAGAAGGGAAAAGGGCTTCATTACGAGAGGAGATAGACCAGTCTTAAAGGAAAAATAAATTATATATGTCAAGAAAAAACAAAAGGAGGAGACTACCGCAAAGAAAAAGGACAACTGCAACAGAGGATTTCCCATTTCATTCGTGCACACGTATGATGTAAAGATTCTTATACAAAATAAAATGGCGTTCACTTCTTCAGCTTTCACGAAAGTCATTTTTTGTTTACTTGGAAATAGTCGTTGTAGCTCAGTTCTTAGCGACCATGACTCATCGTCTTACCCCGAGATCAATTCTAGGGAGAAAAATGACTTGGACCTGAAAATTACTTTGTCTGCCTTTTGACTTGAGCAGAAAGTTAAGTATCTGCAGGCCAATTAGCTGTGGTGGGCAACAGTTTGGATAGAATAAGATATATATATATATATATATATATATATATATATATATATATATATATATATATATATATATATATCTTCTTCTTTTTTAACATGCTTATATATATATATATATATATATATATATATATATATATATATATATATATATATATATGTGTGTGTGTGTGTGTGTGTGTGTGTGTGTGTGTGTGTGACTGAGGAAAGGGCGTGTTTGAAAGGAAGGGCCTCCACATCCAGGGAGCGAAAGGGTGAGCGCTAGATAGAGATGATTGCGCAGTATGTAGGGTGTCCATCCAAATTATAAAGTGTCCTGTTGATTCAGTGTCCACACGTAAACATAAGTAGATTTTAGATCAAAAGAATAAACTGATGTTAATAGAGTAATGTTAGCTGTTGTTGAAGAAAATGTATTGATATAATTTCAAAGATTTCGTCGGTCTACAGATGGCTGCTCAACTTGGCTGGGACCTGGTAGGGAGTGGACTGGATGCGAAGTAAGACGAACAGTTTTGTAAACGAAGTCTAGCAACAGAAGGAAGCAAGACTGAAACAGACTTTGCTTACGTTTGCTACAAAATTTAACGATTTTCCTCACGGCAAACGTTTTCACTTGTGTCATGATTGTTATGGTCGATCCCATAGGATTACACGCTGTGATGCCATTTCTGGTTGGTGAAGTCCACAGATACACAGTGGAGGGCTACACATCTATGGTTAAGTCACTCGGATTAAGCTGGCACTATGCCAGGAGGCGTTTTTACTCCTAGGCAGTCTCTACGGGTGGATAAGGCTATAGTTTTTCCTCATTCTTTTTACATGCTCCTGGCACTTACGTAGCATGATTGAATTTCATCTTCATCAAAATTCGTTTTAAAAATCATGCTATGGTACACTTTCGTTTCTTACACCTGGACTCTGGCTGTGGTTTACCTAACGGACGTGGTTACTTGAATTTCTTTAAATTTCTACCAAGTTCACCTGTCAGTCGATGTTGGTCGTAAATATGAATGTGTATTAGCTTTTTCATTTTAGAATGCTTGTAATCTCTTGATATTTGTTGACGTTTAATAAATAAAAATGGTGTAATTTGATTAGAGTATGCAAATACAAGTCTTATAAGACTTTCGTTTGCTGGCCTTTATTTCGCTGTTTAATTCCTGAAATTGGATTATTTTTCTCATATATATATATATATATATATATATATATATATATATATATATATATATATATATATATATATATATATATATATGCGTATGTGTGTACACGTGTACTCTGGTGTGTATATTTAACGGCAAGAAACAGAAATGTTGTCGTAATGAGGCATGGGAATAGTTTATAAAATTAGACAAAAATTTAGGAATGCAAAGGAATAATAACAATAAAAAAAAACTCTGGGTGGAAAAGGGAGATGGTTCACAAGATAAAGAAGTTACGGTGGCCTTTTTTTTTTGGCTTATTCGTGAGCCGAGAGCAATGAGTATAATCCAAGTAAAAGTGACATCGTGGCCAGCTGCTAGTCCTATGACCCGATTCAAGACTTCAAGTTCGTGGACCTTAAGGGATAACTTCTAATAAACACTCTCCAATCTCACAACCAATGCAAACATGACCCAGTGTTGCGTGATTCGTAGATGGCCCGTATACATTTACTTTGTAAGTAGAAAAAATATTTTACAGTTTATGTGTGGCACAGAGAAAAGGATGTGGAAGGGACCATTATTTGACAGGTGGTAATAACCAAAAATTAGATTTTGCAATAATGAAGTTAATTCACAAAATTAAATTGTGAAAGAAGAAAATGTCCTGCAAGGTTTGTGTCAATACGTGTACGTCAATCAAGAAATCTTTGCGAGATAGATTGTAATGTAAAATTCATATACAGACTGACTCGGCCTCCTCGTTGGATTTAGAAAGGCCAGGGTCGAAGCACCCAGTCGCCAAATAAAATTCATCGATAAACTTAGTAAAAAATAAGCAGCATTTATTTTCATTACGTTTTCAACTTTTGTTTTGACTCAAGAATGTCTGGACATCATCACGTCATAGAACAACTTTAGAACAAACAAACGAGTTACTCGTCAATGGACACGACCAGTTTGGTTATCACTATGTACGTTGCTGATGGTTCTTGATAGACCTACAGTATATCATAAACAGCCGTTTACAAAGAAATCTTATTTTGTCTTCAGCTCCATTACTATATCATTTTTAAACAAGTTCGCAAGAGAGAACAGAATCGCAAACACCTGTACACGAACAGTGGCTGCAGACACAAGTGTAATACACATCGATTATCGAACACCATTATATTCCATTATGTTACAGTTACGTTCGAAGTTTAATTTTTTCATGGGAGCCGTCTGTCTACTACGTTTAGCGATTTCTTTCTAGTTACCAATGTCGCATTTTTTAAGTATTTGTTTACGGAATTTAGTCGATGAAGCAAAGTCTATATGCAGTTATCCGTTCATAAAAAAAATCATTTATCTCACTGACTAAATTATAAGCCATTCCCCAGATTGCTGAATTGTAAAATTTAAAAAATGCCATATATTACATCTGTTTAAATTTTGTAAACGAATCACTTACAGAAAACTAGTTTTATTTCAATGGGCGTCTTACGTTTCCAAATCAGCATGAAAATTAGGAGGATTCATCCATAATTCAATAAACCTTTTGCCAAACGGCTTCACATTAGACCGACCTGCTACAGAAGTCTACAGGTGCTCTTGTAGCAGATCGATAAGGACGCGCGCAGTGAAACCAATCGCCATAGCATCAACACAGCCGAAACTACGCATGGGCTAAGGCATGCATAACAATATAAAGAACCCCGTGAAGTAACTTGAGGGAGGATAGAGAGAGGGAGAACCTTCAGAGTGACCGGTCGATAACAAGTGTGACTAGATTGTTGTCAAAACTTGTTGCTGGGGGAACGCGAGCTGGACGGCTCCTTATTGGTGTAGCACTCAACCCAGTTTCCTGGACCCACGAGCGAGAATATTTATACTGTATATACAACTCTGCTTAACGTCGCATTCTTTTTGGACCCATACACCTGACAGAAGACTACAGTTTACTGTGTTGCATTCTAATTAAACCCCCTAAATATAAGTATACACACACATATATACAGTATATATACTGATGCAGCATTGAGCTTCGACCTCTACACTTACTCGTACACTGTACATTACACCTAAACCTCTATAGATCTGCCTGCTTTGGAAGCTTTAATTTCAAGCCAGTGGGCCCTGTGGGCTTGTTCCATATGAAAAGGGTTCATCTTCTGAATAATAATGATACTGTACAAGGGTACACATTAACATGCTGCATACAGCCTGTGCCAAGTGATCCACGTACAGTAAATGTAAACATTTACCAAATGACCTGAATACAAGAGTTTTACACCTAATGTAGAATTAAAGCTTCACCTGTTACAGTGTCACTGGCCCTGCTCATTTTATTTATCTGTTGTTAATAAATCTGTCGTTTACTGGACTAAACATTTACAATCATTCGTGTTAGATTAGCCTTTATTCTGTCATTCCTAGTAATGGGCATGCATATACCTTCAGGGAATTGCATCCCTGCCCCTTGGAGTACAAGGTCCAGCTGGACCTGCTGGTAGTTACCTGGATTAAGGCCTCGAGCTCAGGGTACGAACACTTGCTGCCTTGTAGGTTGACACCTCTTTAGGAAAAATCTAGATCCTTGACTGAAAATTGTGGCCTTGCCCAGGAGGAGCACTAAAAATCACTGGCAGTGAGATATGGATGTTAGGATGAAGGCACTGAGTGCTTTATCTCCCAGGCTTTAACTCTGTACATTTGAGAGATGAGCTTTGTTAAAAGTCAATAGGCAAATGCAGCGGTCACCGGTATTAGTCAGCTAGATACTGCACTCTACAAGGAACTGGCACTCCTTTCAGTGTATTTAACCAATAAATCAGTCATGGATTCCACCACGCAAATGGAATGGCACGCTTCGGGAATGGACCCCAGCTTTGGGCAGGTGGGGATGCTAAGAATCTCGCAGTTTATAGATGCTGAGAATAAACTGAAAATAGGATACTGGAAAGTAAGAACCCTAAATCAAACTGGAAGAATAAAACAAATAGAGGATAAATTCAAGAGTTATGGAATGAACGTCTTAGCTATTTGTGAATCCCGGTGCAAAGGAACTGGGTAAGAAGACTGGAAAAGAGTAATATGTATACTGTATTTATTCAGGAAGCGCAGATAGAGTTGGCCGTGGAGTAGGCATGATCTTACTGCCAAATTGGAGAGCAGTGGGCAGTATTCTAGAATACTGTGCACCAACGAATGAACTCCCCGAAGAAATAAAGATGAATTCCGCATAAATTACAGAATGTTATAGATGAAATACCTGATAGGGATATGAGAACTATTGTAGGAGATATGAGGGCAAAAGTTATTAAGAACAATGAAGATATGGAAGTTGCCATGAGAGAGGAAGGCCTGGGAGAGACAACAAACAAAGATTGGGTTCAGTAGATTCGTTTTCGCGCTGCATGCTGCAAATAAATAATCTTCTAATTGGAGGTATTCTTTTCCAACAAAAGACTGTCCATAAATACCTGTATACTTCGATACCTGAATATGGCAGTCATAGAAACCAAACAATCATGTAGTTATTAGTCAAGAGAGAGAGAGAGAAAAGTGAGGAAAGTTAGGAGCTACAGAGGAGCAGATGTCAGCACTGATCACCAGCTAGTCGTTGCCTCACTCAATCTGAAATCGAAAGCACCCAACTAAAATATTGATAGTGTCTAGATCTGATACAGCAGTTCTGGGTTCCATGTCCAAAGAGGAGCAGAAAATCGGTGAGGACTGGTTCAGCATAAGGAATGTATTGCAGTCTACTGGAAAACAATGACTGATACATAAGGTAACAAGACAGAAACCTTGGATAACGGGTGAGACCTGGGACACAATAAAGAATAGACCATATATAGCAATATTTCAGGGAGGAGATGAAGATTGCAGGGTAAACATCTAAGTACTAGACAGTAAAGGGTAAACGAAAAATAAGAGGAGATAAAATATAATATTTTGACAAAATGGCTGATGATGTTGACAAAACCATATATTCAGAGTGGCTTGTGAATTAATTCACAATTTTTGAAGTGAAATCAACAATAAAAAAAAACTTAGGAGATGGGAAACATCATGTTATGATGGAATCACTGCAGAGATGATATTAGCATGAAACTGGAATGACACCTAGTTTACTAACCAGGCTTAATCAGACATTGGAACGAAGAGCTAGGGCTGATGATTGGGACTGGAACTGATAGCCAAGGTACGGAAGAAAAAAAACTTGAATGAATGCGGTAACTACAGAGGCGTTGCACTTACATCAGTTATAATCAAAATATTCTGTATGCTTATTCCTAACAGGCTGGGGAAAGAAAATTATAAAAAGCGTAGTGATAAACAAGCTGGTCTTAAAGAAAAACAGTTGCGCAGATATAAATATTTGTTGTTAAGACATATTGTGCAGCAAAGAAAGGAATTTTAAACGCCTCTTTTAATTGTTTTCGTTGATTACGATAAAGCATTTGAGTGTCCACAGACCAGTATTATGGAAGATCACAATGGCATTCCCTTTAAATATGTAAAGCTAATTGAAATTATCCATGAACAAGGTAGATGCAAAGTTAATGTTGAAGGGGTCTTATCCACTGAGTTTGCAGTAAGTATTGAGGTACTACGAGGGGATGTTATCTCACCTTTGCTGTTTGCCCTTCCCATAGATTTTATGACAGAAAAAAACAGGGAGGTCGGAAATAAAGACCAAGTTAAGCCTAGAATAGGTTAACGATAGAAACATGACAGACTTATAAAAAGCAGATGAAGGCAGATGATGATGTCTTAATCAGTAAAACACAAGATTGCAAAGCTTGCTTAATAGAAGGCATCATAATCTGGGAAGATGGGATTCATAATAAAACTGACAAAAAAAAAGTAATGAGGACAGAGTGTGCACCAAGGGATGAAATAACAATAGATGGAGAAATGATTAATGAAGTTACATTTTTCAAATATTTAGGAACAATGATATCCAGTACAGGCGGCCTTGAGTTGGAATTTAGTAGAAGACTGAAAAAGAGGCAAATCAAATGTATTGAAATTGCATGTGAAAATAAGTTTATACATAAGTCTAGTATGATCGGTATTGCTGAAAGAGGCAAATCAAATGTACTGAAATTGCATGTGAAAATAAGGTTGTACATAAGTCTAGTATGACCTGTATTGCTGTTCGGACATGAATCATGGTGTTACAATTATCTAAAAGGTTGTGACGATTTGAAAGTAAAGCTTTAAGAAGAATATTACGAGTCGGATCGCAGTACAGTTAGAAATGATCCTATAAGAGAAATTATAAACGTTCCACATGAAGATGAGATAATGATGAAAGGGACAGGTATATGGCTTGGACAGTAACAGTAATAGGTAATAGTGTTAGCTGGCCTCCTGTTTGCACCAGAATAGTTAAAAGACCTAGGCCTATATGAATGAGAACCAGGAGAAAGCAGGCTGGAGATGCGTGGAATTTTGTGGAATGTAAACCACAGGAGAGATACGAGTGGCAGAATATCACAGAGGACCTTTGCGCCAGACGACACTGGAGGCGACGATGATGACGCAACAGCTAAAGAATCTTGAATAATTTAACGAACACGAGTCGTCTTAGCAGCCCTGAAGTTTAAGGGACTTATCATTCACATCCTAGGTGAGCGAACCGGTTTCCAGCGCACGCACCTCCCTATCGAAGTCTTGCCCTGTTGCATCGCTAATGTTATGTACAGTACGTATGGTCACTCGTCAACAAAGGGCTTTTGTGAAACTGTGATGTCGGTCTAAATGATTCCCCCAAAACGACGAAACAATAGGCTATTTTTTTTCCAGACGGATATCCAGGATGGCATCTAATGTTGAATCCAGGGGGAAAAAAATGTACGGTAAAAAAAGTGTCTAGAAACGATTGTTTTTAATTTGGTTCTAGGAATTTAATCGAAAATGCTGAGAAACCTCCTACGACCATAAACAGTCGTAAAGAAGACAAAAAAAAAAAGTCTATGTTTCAGATTTATTAAATTTACCATATTCACGACCTTTTTTCGCTTGCTAATGACAGCTGCTATTAAGACCTAAGACTAACAATACTAGTCTGGTATTAAGCAAAACTCATATAGTACTATGGTTGCTTTTGTTAAATGAAGCAGGCCGCAAAAAAAATATTACATTAGCCATTCTGTAGACCAACTGAGAGAGAGAGAGAGAGAGAGAGAGGGGAAGGAAGGAAGATTCAATCGATTAGGTGTTACCTGGTGAAACCAACCACACGCACACAAGGACGAATAGCGGAGAATGAGACTTCAGGTACTGCTAACCGTAGTTATTCTTGCAATGCTGCCTATAGAAATTGGAGGATAATGGCAGAAGTTGAGCGAAATATCCAATACTTCTGCTTAGAAACGCATTAAGCCTCTAAACAAGTACTGAGTAAGAGAAAGAGAGAGAGAGAAATCTGCGACATATGTATACTTCATTAGTATTGTTGGTAAGTCGTTAGGTAGATGAATCAGTGATAGAAGTAGTGCCCTGAGAGAGAGAGAGAGAGAGAGAGAGAGAGAGAGAGAGAGAGAGAGAGAGATAATGTTGTAATAGAAGTATTATTTATTAAGTGTGCACATCATTCTACGGTGACCGGAAATTGTGAAAGAATATCCAATAATGTCTACGATAAACTACTGTGTTTGTAAAGAATAAAAGCCCGTAGACTTGCATCATTTCCACGTACAGCTTCTAATCATGAAGGTTATTTTGGACATCCTTTCATAATATCCTTGCTGACTAAACATTGGCCTATGAAACGTTTTCTCCAACAGGGGTGTAACTGGTGTGTTGTGGCGGAGAAAACTCCTCATTAAGCGTTTCATACACTTACACAGAGGTCTCGTCAGCACACACATACACACACACTCTCACCTCTATCTTGCGTGCACTTGCACTTACACTCCAAGCTATCGTCGTCCATTCTTTCCATTATCCATCCTTTAACCTAAGCTAACATTGTGTCACTTCTATGTCTCTACATTTTTCACCTTCTCAGTTCTTACTTCGCATACGCTACACGAACAGTTAACTTCAACAATTTCAACTTCTTTCCTCACTTGACTTCTGACTTCGCTTCCATAAAGGAGGGTTGGCTTAACAGTCCCTTCAGTTCCTAGTTGGGAGAGCGGGTTCCGTTCTCAGCTACGACTCAGCTGGCCGCGAGTTCGAATCTCCGACCGGCCAATGAAGAATAAGAGGAATTTATTTCTGGTGATAGAAATTCATTTCTCGCTATAATGTGGTTCGGATTCCACAATAAGCTGTAGGTCCCGTTGCTAGGTAAACAATTGGTTCTTAGCCACGCAAAATAAATCTAATCCTTCGGGCCAGCCCTCTCTAGGAGAGCTGTTAATCAGCTCAGTGGTCGGGTTAAACTAAGATATACTTAACTTAACAGTCCCTTCATGCATTCCTACCTTGGCTTCCATAGACAACTGGAGTCTTCCTAATATTTTTTCTTGCCTATTCTGTAATTCACTTGCTGCTTCAGTCTACCATAATCCGTCATTTTTTCTCCCAATTATATACCTATAACAGTCAACCACTTACATTCTTCCACTGTCCATATGAAGAGTCATTGGAACAAATCCCCCCACCCTCCACACACACAACCACCTCCTGGATAACCTTGTAGGTATGATTCTTGGTCGCAAATTCACTTTTGAGAAACATCTATTTTTGTGATTTTTACTATTATGTAAATGTCCACAAGTTTTGTTCCTGCTGTGATCACGTTATGGAACGGTCTTTCAAAGTCGTGTAGTATAATCGTTGGATTCCCGTGGGTGGGTGGGAGTAGTGCCTACAGTGCACTTTGTGGTGCACTGTAGGACAAGTGTCTTTGTAGTGTCCCTTCGGCCCTTAGTTGCAACCCCTTTCACTCCATTTACTATACCTCCGTTCAAATTCTCTTTCTTCCATCTTGTTTTCCACTCCTAACAATGGTGTCATGGCACAAACGCGAGGTTTTCCTCCTATTACGTCTGTCGAACATTTGTACTTTCAGATTCAGTGCTGAATGACCTCACAGATCCCAGCGCTTGCCCTTTGGCCTAAATTTTATATTTTGCCATTATAATCGCTGGAAATTCAGAGGTTCAAATCCATCTTGCCATTCAGAAATTTTGTTCCAGCTGTGATCACCTTATGGAATGATATTTCTAGTCGTTTAGCGTAATCGTTGGAAATTCAGGTCCTAAACTGAGTTCAAACGCTTTCCTGTTGAGTAGACATGTGTCTCACTTCACATCTAACAAACTAACCAACGCCTACAACGCTGTGCAACGCAAAGGATCAGATTTCTCCAAGCAATCCTGTCTCTTGCTCTCTCAGGCAGATCATCCCTGCCAATCCCCAACTCTTAGTTTTAAATTCTTGTCCATTTACGTTTTGCCTTTGCTACTCCACTAGAACCTTGTCCATGTAACATCCTGCCTTATATAACACTTACATGGTCTAGCCAACACAAATTCGTCAGTCTTTCATCTTTATACATAAATATTAATTCGTGGTGTATTATAGGTTCATTACGAATGTGATCTTTCCATTTAAAACCGAGAATTCTCTTTAAGACTTTATTTTCTGAGACTCGAAAACATCTACCAAGACTCCTTTCCGTAGACTAACTCTGATCTTTCCAATGTAGCATATAAAAGTATCTTAGTATGCAATACAAGAATCTGATAACCGTCCTATGCTAAGCACACCCATAACCTGATTAACGTTTTTCAGTCTGTCAACTTAGCTCTTTTCGAGGGATCCATTATTTTTTCTAAAAGCTCTGACAAGGTGCCTGAATGTGGCAACATCACTAATAGACCGAGTTCCTTCCAAGCCATCATGGTTCGTTCTCACCACTTCTGATTTAACAACGCTGATTTTAAGACCGCTGCGCGCTGTCGGCTGCCATTTGCTTCAGTCTTTTGAGTGATGAATGCAAATCACTAATAGACAGAGTTCCTTCCAAGCCATCATGGTTCGTTCTCACCACTTCTGATTTAACAACGCTGATTTTAAGACCGCTGTCGGCTGCCATTTGCTTCAGTCTTTTGAGTGATGAATGCAAATCACTAATAGACAGAGTTCCTTCCAAGCCATCATGGTTCGTTCTCACCACTTCTGATTTAACAACGCTGATTTTAAGACCACTGTCGGCTGCCATTAGCTTCTTTTGATTAATGAATGCAAATCTTCTATATACGCTACTGCTCAGCCATATTGCATCATCTGCCTAATCAGGATCTGCCGAGCACCCTAATCAACCCGTTCAGTTTCCTCTCTCTCTTCTCTCCAACTGTCTGTTGCATGACAGCTTAAAAAAAAACATACGTACTACACAAATCCACAATTTAATCGTTTTTATCTTTTTTCTACCCAGTTATTTCATGTATAAAATTTATGTTATTTTGTATTTTTTGCTCTGGAATGCTTTCCCTATATATATATATATATATATATATATATATATATATATATATATATATATATATATATATATATATATATATATATATATATTGTAAAGAGTAGATGCCAAAATAAGCTAGAAACTCTTCTCCTTCCCTGCTTTGGGTTGGTTTGAACCTTTGAAGGTCAGGGAAATAAGGGCTCAGAGAAAATATAATTGTTGGGGACAGTAATCTGCTTTGCACCGTTTTCTTTGGTACAGAAAGATGAAAATACCATTTTCTATGAGATAGCAGCGTGCCCTGGGTCAGGACATCGCCCCCCTACCCCCAGTCCAGAAGCAATAAAAGGTCAGGGCGAAGGCAGCCCTTTCAGTGCTCTCTCAGCTCCCACTGAGAGAACACCTCCCAGACCTTCCTGCTCTGCTGCTTCCTGAGGACCTGCCTGCTTGCCTGCTTCTGCTGCTGCTGCTGCCACTGCTGCTGACCTGCTGCTGCTGCTGCTGCTGCTGCTGCTGCTGCTGCTGACACCCCAGGACCTGCCTGCTGTTGCTGCACTGCTTCTGCCCTGCTGACTGCTTGTAAGGGCTGCCCTGCTGCTGCTCCTGCCGTGCACGCCACTGAAGGGCGTCTTCAGAGCCTTCTGCAGAAGGCTCAACCTATATATTTGGCTGGTTTACAGCTCCTTCTATAAGAAAGAATAAAATTACTGACACACTAACTTTTCTACTAACTAGACTCTCCTGTGGAACATCTGGTAGCCGTTGTGGTCTTAAAACTCCAGTTGAAGCAGGAATAAAGAGTCGAAATCTTCCACTCTCGCCGTCTGTGGCAAGTGGCACAGGACCGTTAGGCTTGGCGCCTATAAGCCAAGTGTAGAGATAGGATAGGAATACGACGGAGAAAAGAGTAAGTTTTAAAAATAAACTGGTGTAAGAGTTTGATTACCCTCAAAGCCCCTGACTGTAGGACTTGACTGCTGGGTCGTCTTAGTGCTCCAAGAGCAGTAAGGGGAATCCCCAGCTGCAACTGCTGCAGTCAGTACATAGCTACTGATAGGATAGATAGGGCCTCCCATCCTCATAATTATAACATTTGAATTTCAGGTTCTTTTTAACTCATATTTCTACTCCAAGTATAACTTGTCTGGGGCCTTAGGGCTTAAAGGGTTGGACAACCCGACCAGTCACACTGTCTGTCTCTCCCTCCCCCCTTCTTACGACTTGGAATGACTCTGGAAATGGATACCCAAACGAACCCCACCACCATGGAAACCGGAACCGGAACTGAAGAAGGACGTAGGAAAAGAACCAATGAACAGGATGAAGATGGAAACCAAGACTGGCAAATAGCACAGTCTAAAAAGAACAAAAGGCACGGTAAAAGAATCACGATCAGCGAACACGAGGAAACCAACCCAACAACATCAACTAGAGCCAACCAAGCAAGGAATGAGAACCAGCCAAAACCAACTTACTTCAGGGTCCTTGCAAGTAACCCCACTGAGGCTTACAGAGCTGTAGCGGACTTTGAAAGAAAGAATAAAAACCTAAAAATGCTGGCAAGACCCAATAAGCAGGGACACTGGACAATCTCAACAAGAGATCAAAAGGCCTTATCCATCCTAAGGAACACCTCGGCCATCAACCTTAAAGAACTAAAAGAAGAAGACAGAATCAAAAAAGCAGTTGTTGTCGGCTACCCATTTGAACTACATGAAAGCCGAATAACAGAACTGGAATATGTAACTGCTGCGGAAAGAATGAAAAATAAGCAAGGCAGCCTGACGAAAACAATCCTGGTAACTTTCGTAGGAAAAATCCCAGAGAAAATAGACCTGGGAATTTTTGGAAAATATACCACAAAAACCTACTACCCTGAACCTCTCAGATGCTACAAATGTCAGAAATTTGGGCATCACAAGGCTCAATGCATATCTCAGGTAGAGATATGTGCAGTATGCAGCAAGAGGCACCTGACTGAAGAGTGCATAAACAAACATAAAGCTGGAGAACCAACCACACCCAGGTGCTCAAATTGCCACCTCAAACATACCGCTATGGCCTGGGGTTGCCCAGCAAGACTGGCTATAGTAAAGGCTGCTCTTCCAAAGGAACCAGAAGGGCAAAGAAGTAGATCTAGGGAAGAAACATCCCCAAACCCCAGCCCCGTAAAAGGTTCTACACGAGGGCAGAACTGGAACAGTCCAGAAGAGATTTCAGCCGAAACAGGAAAAGAACACCGTCCAGACCAGCTACAAATACACGGCAAGCACCAAAACCTCTGCCGAGAACAATGTGGCTCAAAACGGCCGAGCTAAAGGAGAAGCTTACAAACTTCTCCACCAGCATCATCCAGAATGGCATGGACATAGAAGCCATCAAAACAGGGATAGAAGAACTATTAAAAGCCTTCAAGGGTAATTCCAAGTCCCCCTCCCCCTCTACCGCTATGCAGGAGACAGCCCCCGCGGCTGCAACAAATCCCTCCCCAACACCCTCATCCCAACATACCACCTCCCCCCATGATCCTACACCTTCCTCATCCACCAAACCCCAAAACCTCACCCCTCTCCCCTCACATTCATCATCTTCATCAAATACGGTAGATGATAACTCCATCACTTTTGCACCAAGAGACCCCAGGCGCTTCTCCCTAACGTACAACAATGCTGAAGATAATTAACTGGAATGCTGATGGAGTGAGGCCTAAAACAGCTACACTTATTGCAGTCTGCAAAACAGAAAATGTAGACATCATCCTACTTCAGGAAACCCGTCTAAAAACAGGAACTAAGTTTAGAATAGCTGGGTATAATGCCTATACAACTCCAGACACAACCCCAGACATAGGCACTGACAGGGGACTGGCTATCCTCATCAAGAATACAATCCCAGCAGTAAGAGTACACAATCCGATCCCCTGCGGAGAGAATGTGGAGAGCATGGCAATTAGAATAACTCTGCAAAACCAGAGACTAGACATATACAATCTCTACAGGAAAATAAATAGAGAAAGCCCAGGAGAACTACAACTGACGCAGCTCTTCGCCCATGCAACTGACACACCTACAATAATATGTGGGGACTTCAACGCACATCATCCCCTACTATCTTCCCCGACAATCACTAACCAGGCAGGGGAGCACGTAGCTTACTCTCTGGAGGAATTTGAGGAGTCGCACTGCTCAACACAGGGCAATCCACACATATAAGAGGAGGCAGATTAGATCTAACATTTGCCACAACGACAATCAGGCACCTTACAAGATGGCAAGTGCATCCCACATTAGTCAGCGACCACTTTGCAACAATGACAGAATTGGAAATGCAACAACTACCTCCAATACCGCCACCTCCACCAAGATGGAATCAAGACTTGGCAAACTGGGTTATTTTCAGACTAGCACTTGAAGAATGGGCAGCACAGTACACGCCCCAGAGGATATAGACCAACTAGAAAAAGACCTAGTTGATGCCATACATAATGCAGCAAATAAAGCAATGCCAATAAAGACAGCTCAGAGGAACTACAGCTACAAAGACTCCTGGTACTACTGCCAAGAGGTAAGACAGCTGAAAACCCTATTAAACAGAGTGACAAAGATCTACAGAAGAAGAGCAACAGCTGAAAACAGAGAGTTGCTACAAACAGTCAAAAATGACGTCCATCAGAGGCTCCAGGAAATAAGAATTGAAAAATGGCTGGAATGGTGTGCTAAACTATCAGAGCACACATCCCTTTCAGAACTATGGAAATGGCTGAACAGAGTAGCCGGAAAAAGAAGTCAGCGATAGCAACTCACCCTCAACCTCTAGAAGAAGCAGAGAGACTAGCAACGTCCTTTGCTAACAGGACAAAATCTGACAATCTCTCCCTGAAACCAGAAGACGACAGGATCAGCTTGCACCGATCAGATGGGAAGAAGTTAACGAGGCTTGCTTCACACCAGATGACACGGACACCCCTTACACAGTAGAAGAACTAAGGGCAGTATACAAAACTGGCAAAGATACAGCACCAGGAGCAGACAGGATAACATACACAATGATAAGTAACATGGGTCCTGCAGGAGAAAACGCCTTCCTGAGGATCATGAACAAAACACATGCAGAGCACACAAGACCGCAGACTTGGAGGCAACAAGACACAAAGCCAATTCCAAAACCTAAAGATCCAGACAACCCGAGACCCATAGCACTAGTCTCCTGCATGGAAAAAACTGGAGAGAAAATGGTGCTCAACAGGATAACATACAAAATTGGTCCTCTACACAAACAGCTATATGCATACCAACAAGGAGTAGGAACTACAGAGTGTCTGACAGATGTCCTCAGCTACATAAATCAAGGAAAGGCTGTAGTAGTCTTCATAGACTTTGAAAAAGCCTTCGAGCTAGCCAGTCCAGCAGCAGTACTCCACTCACTGATGAAGAAAGGAGTCAAAGGACACCTTCTAGCCTGGACAAAAACTATGTGCTAAGAAGACAGGCGAGGGTCAAATTCCAAGGGGTGATATCCACCTTCCATGACTTGGAAAATGGCACACCACAGGGAGGAATACTAAGTCCTCTCCTATTCAATATTCTCATGGAGAACCTAGCCTCACTGCAGCTTCCCGAAGGCGTAGAAATTTTCATATACGCTGACGATGTGTGCATAGTCGCAAGAGGACCTGTCAGAGTGCCTAGAATGCAAAGAGCCCTCAATGAAATCAGCAAAAAGTCGGAGGAACTAGGCCTCAAAATCAATATAAATAAGACAAAGGCCATGGCAGTAAAAGCACACAGACCACTCCAACCACTCACAATAGGAGCTGAACCGCTAGAGTGGGTGGACAAGTACATGTATCTGGGAATCATCCTAGACCAGCAACTAACCTTCAAGAACGAAATCAAATACCTGAAGGAAAGAGCAGAAGCAAGAACAGCAGCAATGAGATATATGTCATCTTTGAAGGATGGTGCAAATGAACATGTACAGAAAACGTACTATATAGCCTGCACCAGATCATTGATAGACTATGCTGCCCCCGCCCTGGTAAAGCTAACAGAGGCACAAAAGGAAACTCTAGAAGTAATACAGAACAAGGCAATGAGACTCATGCTTGGGGCACCAATGTGGACAAGACTGTGCAACCTCAGGCTTGAAACTAACATGCCAAAAGTAGAAGATAGGATTGCACAGAGAAATGCCAGTACAATGGCAAAAATCTTCCTCTCAGAGAGAGACTCAATCTCCAAGACCAGAACAAAGGGAGAACTAAATAAACATCCAGAGATTCGGAGCCCGAACTCCTACGGAAAAGACCAAAGTGACAACATCAAGAGGTTAGATATGGCAGAGGCAATGCTGAACATGAGACCAGACACAGCGCAGGATGTGCAACATATCCCGCCCTGGAAAAGGGATTATGCAAAATTCCATTACACACACCTTCCCAGAGCAAAAGAAGACTGCTCAAGAGAGGAACTAAGAGCAGCAGCCTACGAGTCTATCAGGAACACTGAAATCCTGGGGGCCCAAACATACTACACCGACGGCACTGTGGATCCAGAGAATAAAACTACTGGAGCAGCAGTATATTCAAACAATTTCCAAGCATGCTGGAGAACATCAAACTGTGCCTCAACAATGCAGACAGAATTAGTAGCGATAAGACAGGCACTACTGTACTCTCTGGAGAATGAGGAAGGACCCGTCATCATCCACACTGACTCCAAATCCTCCATGCAGGCCTTGCAACAAATTAGAATTAAAGAGAACAAGGCCTTGCTGGCTGGGATCAAGTCACTGCTCTACCAGCACAGCGAAAGAGGAAGACCAGTCACTATGAACTGGATACCGAGTCACATAGGAATTCCAGGCAATGATAAAGCGGATGAACTAGCCAAGAGCACAAGGTACATTGACAGAGTGCAGATCCACATACAACCTGCACTACAACAGATCAAAAATGCCATAAAACCGCTCATGAAAGCAAACATGCTGGAAGACCTACGGGCATGGACAGATCACTCCCAACTGCCAGATGGTACAAATGGGCAACCGACCTAGTGCCTCCCCCCATAGACAGGCACACACCGAGAAAACTAGCTGTATGTATTCACAGACTAAGGCTAGGATACAGAGCCTGCTGGGAAATTGTTAACCCCAGTGTCAGACCATGTGAGCACTGTGAGGAAGAAACACAGCAGCCTCTCCTACACTACCTGCTAGAATGCAGAGAGACAGCACTGCTCAGAGGCGAAGTACAAGCTGATGTAAACTCACCAGACGCAGCTAAAATAGCAGCAACACTTGCAAAGGCAATAGTCGAGGACATCGACACACATGCCCAGCTGCTAGTAAACTTACCGCCACCAAGATAGAACAATGCAATGAGAATACTTAAACTTCTCACTTTCTACTTTCCAGCTGAATTAAGTAATGTAATGTTAAGTGTGTTCAGAGTGGCACTGGCCACCAACTCACTTAACATGTACTTTCATACTACCACTACAAACTAACCAAGATGGCCCTCTTTAACTACCACCATCATCCTCCTCAACTCATCCCATCCCCTCACCGTAAGGCCCTATACACATCATCTCTGTCTTATTCCAACTAAACTACTCTACCACTAAGAATACTCTGCAGGGACTCTAGGGTTTAAAGGGTTGGACAACCCCACCTGCAATGTTTCTCTATTTTTCTTTCAAAGGCCTTACATCTTCAAACTACTACTATCCGTGACATGATGGCCCCCTCCCACTACAACCATCATCCTTCCTCCATCCACAACTGTCTCTACTACTAAATCTCTTTCACATTTCCTATAACAAATGACCTTCTGAAATTTTCAGATCACCTACGGGCCAAACAAGGGAAAGGCCCGTGCCAACACAAGAGTTGGCTTAATACAATACAACAACAACAGCAGCCCTTCCCCACACGCGCCCGCTAGTTTAAGCCGAGAACAAGTCCAGTCTTGGGCCGTTGCCCCTGCCCTCCTCTTCCGCTCGCCGCCACGTGGATCCCATCGCCGCCCTGTGTGCCCCGTGTTCCATTCCACGTGGCCTTAGAAGACTGCAAGGGGGATTGCAAGTCTTCCAAACGCGAGCTGACATTAAACGGCGGCCTTTTCATCATCCCAAGGGCGCCCTTTTCCGCCCCAATCTACGACTTGAAGAAATACCTTGGAGAGGAGGCTACCATTTGTCCACGCTCCCACACGTGTTTCTCGGCAGAAGACGTCGTCATCCCTGCGCCCCAAAATGTGGTAATGTACCCAAAACGAGTTGCTAGTCACGATTACTTAGCCCTTTTGCATTTATTAATCTCTGGGCCTATAACTTTGTGTTCCCTGATATTCCTTGGTTCAAGCCAGGCCCACGTGTTCACAGCTTCTTTCCTCTGAGTCACAAGTAACGCCTCGGGGAGTCCTTGGCGCCTTCAGTGCACCCCCGAGTAATTCAATCCCCAAATTCCAGCATTAGATGTGTAACGTGGGTCCAAATATCGTTTCAGAAAGACGCCTGTAGCAGAATTATCCTTGGTCCGTGTTCCTGGCATTCCCAAGCTCCCCCTTCGGGAGGACTTCTACGGCAGTAATTTACCGTATTTTCAGTTAATTTTCCTTTTGACCTTGTGTGCTATCAAATATAACTATTTTTATATCCACGTGTTTCACGCACTTCCCCTAGTGAAGAGCCCTCCGCTCCGTGTACTTCTTTTTTTTGTTTGTGTTTTATATGTCCTGGGTATCTTACAAGGCCATTTTCGAGTAAAGTAATAATTGTGGAGTCATAAGATCCACCTGCACCAGGAAACATATAAAAATGGCGACCTGACCAGTGATTCTCGTAATGATTGCATCCCCTCTTCCCCTTTGTTGTTTGTGTTGCAATTTGTGAAATCAGCAATTAGCTCAGCTAAGCTGGATACGAGACAGATTACGAACCTTTGAAAAGCCAGCGCAACAGGCCAAGGAAATTCTGCGTAAGTAAACTGTGTTTATTTAGCGTAGGACGCTGTAGAAAACGTGACTAGTCCTAGGAATTTTTTTTTATATAGTAGGGCGCATGTCCGAGGAAAACGAGAGAGAGAATCGCCGAAAACTTAGCTTTGGAAGCCTTTGCACGCGGCTTGCATGCCATTCAATTAGGTTATACAGGTGATAAATCATTAAAGGAATAGTGCGCATATTCCTCCTGTAGAAACGAGTGATTTCGAAACCGAATCATTAGATATAGGCGCGAGACCTCGACGTCAACCACGTGTTCGAAAGTCAGATTAGCATTGCTGACGCATTTTTACCCTCTCTCTCTCTCGTTTTAGAAATAGGAGCGAAAGCGTATATTATACGCCCAGGACGAAAAGGGTCAACAACCGTGTTTACGTCGTTCATTCATTCATTTGGCGCAGACGGCCTTGACCGTCCATTCCATGGCCCAGTTAGGAAAACATTTGTTTGTTTGATTTGCTTCGCTCTACCAAATTGTTTTGCATTGTTGGGGTCTGACATTATATGTTCTGTATTGTTCTGTTTTTTCTGTGGTTTTGTTTTGTGCTGTTACTACGGCTGCGTGTGTTGCCTATCTGTTGTGAATGTGGGATGGCCACCCACCTAATTGTCCTTGAGAATAACACTTCTCCCATAAGTCATTAAAACTAGCGCCCTCGCTGATCAGACGTCGTTTGTGCGGAAATTCCCGGGCGCCTATATATTCTATTCTTGTCCCCAATAAATCCGTGTCGTCGGTCCGTTGGTGAGACCAATTCATTTTCCCTTCAGTCCCCAAATGAGCCCGTTTCGTCGGTAATTCGGGAGACCTAAATATATATCCCAATCTAGTCCCCAAGTAAGCCCGTTTGTCGTTACCTTGGGAGACCAATCATTGCTAACTTATCGTCCCCAATCAGCCCGCTTTTGTTCATCGCTAATTCAACGTCCCCACCAGCCCGCTTCGTCGGTAAATCGAGACCAATCATTGCTAACTCATCGTCCCCAATCAGCCCGCTAAAATCGGGAGACCAATCATTGCAATCATCGTCCCCAATCAGCCCCAATCATCGCTAATTCATCGTCCCCAATCAGCCCGCTTCGTCGGTAAATCGGGAGACCAATCATTGCTAATTCATCGTCCCCAATCAGCCCGCTTCGTCGGTAAATCGGGAGACCAATCATTGCTAATTCATCGTCCCCAATCAGCCCGCTCCGTCGGTAAATCGGGAGACCAATCATCGCTAATTCATCGTCCCCAATCAGCCCGCTCGTCGGTAAATCGGGAGACCAATCATCGCTAATTCATCGTCCCCAATCAGCCCGTTTCGTCGGTAAATCGGGAGACCAATCATTGCTAAATTCATCGTCCCCAATCAGCCCGCTTCGTCGGTAAATCGGGAGACCAATCATTGCTAATTCATCGTCCCCAATCAGCCCGCTTCAAATCGACCAATCATTGCCCATCGTCCCCAATCAGCCCGCTTCAAATCCCAATCATCGCTAATTCATCGTCCCCAATCAGCCCGTTTCGTCGGTAAATCGGGAGACCAATCATTGCTAATTTATCGTCCCCAATCAGCCCGTTTCGTCGGTAAATCGGGAGACCAATCATTGCTAAATTCATCGTCCCCAATCAGCCCGCTTCGTCGGTAAATCGGGAGACCAATCATTGCTAATTCATCGTCCCCAATCAGCCCGCTCCGTCGGTAAATCGGGAGACCAATCATTGCTAATTCATCGTCCCCAATCAGCCCGCTTCGTCGGTAAATCGGGAGACCAATCATTGCTAATTCATCGTCCCCAATCAGCCCGCTCCGTCGGTAAATCGGGAGACCAATCATTGCTAATTCATCGTCCCCAATCAGCCCATCATTTGTCCCCAATCAGCCCGCTAAACCGGGAGACCAATCATCGCTAATTCATCGTCCCCAATCAGCCCGCTTCGTCGGTAAATCGGGAGACCAATCATTGCTAATTCATCGTCCCCAATCAGCCCGCATTGCTGCTCGTCGGTAAATCGGGAGACCAATCATTGCTAATTCATCGTCCCCAATCAGCCCGCTTCGTCGGTAAACCGGGAGACCAATCATTGCTAATTCATCGTCCCCAATCAGCCCGCTTCGTCGGTAAACCGGGAGACCAATCATCGCTAATTCATCGTCCCCAATCAGCCCGCTTCGTCGGTAAATCGGGAGACCAATCATTGCTAATTCATCGTCCCCAATCAGCCCGCTCCGTCGGTAAATCGGGAGACCAATCATTGCTAATTCATCGTCCCCAATCAGCCCGCTTCGTCGGTAAATCGGGAGACCAATCATACGTCCTTTGAAAAAGTGTCCAAGATTCCCACAGCTCTGGGAAATTAATTCTGTGTGTTACTAGCGTCCTCTCCCGCCTGCAAAATGTCGACACGGTCTCAGCAGAGCGAGGATTTCAAGTTCTTCATGTCCTCAGGGAAGGAACTCGGCCTTTCCGGGAGAGAACTAAGAGACTGGGTACAGGAGAGGATGGACGCCATACAGGCAGAAAGACAGGCTCAGGAGAGACAAGTAGAAGCAGAAAGACAGGCTCAGGAGAGACGAGACGAAGCCGCACGGCAGGAACGAGAAGCAGAGAGGCTGGCTCAGGAGAGACGAGAGAGACGCAGGCAGGAACAGGAACAGAGAGACAAGAACGGGAGGCGGAGAGACTAGCCCAGGAGAAACGAGACGCAGCAGAAAGACTGGCCCAGGAGAAACGAGAAGAAGCCGAGAGGGAAGAAAGGGACAAGCAGCGTGCCCATGAACTCGCAATGCTGCAACAGAGTGGCCCTTCGCCTCCACCTGCCCCCCAGGGGATGAGTGCCTTCAGCCAGGCTCTCGCCTGCATGCCGAAGTGGACGGAGGCTGAGCCCGAGGTGTGGCTCGACAGCGCCGAGACAGTGTTAAAGGCCTGCCCCCTGAGTGCCGCCGAACTCTCCCTGGTGTTGGGCAAGTTCCTTGGAGGGAAGGCCCTGATTGCCTACAGGGCCCTCCCGCCGGAGGAGCAGGAAAATTGGGAGGTCGTACGCCAGACTATTGCCAAGGCGTACGAGATAACCCCTGAACGCTGGAGGAGGCGCTGGCGCGGGCTAGTGAAGGAGGCCAATCAAACCTGGGCAGACTGGGCCTACAAGTCCGAGCGTGCCCGTGCCAAATGGTTCGAGGCCGTGGGGGTTACGACCCTCAACGATGCCATCGAACAAATACAAATAGAGAACTTCCTACTCTACACCCCCCGGCCCTCGCCACGCACATCGCCGAGAAGGAGCCCCCCACCTTAGCTGATTGCTGCCGAATAGCGGATCTATGGGACACCCATCACCCCCAGGAGAGCTCGCTGCAGCGCAAAATTACGCCACCCGCCTACCTATCGGGTGCCCCTCCGCCGAAGAATGGGCAATCACAGAAGCCCGTCGTGTGCGGGTTCTGTAAAAAGATCGGGCATGCCAAGGAGCAATGCCGCAGTAAACCACCCGCGTCTCTCTCCCGGACAGCCCCTAATAAGTCGCCTGCGCCCTCTGCCGGGGCAGTGCGAAGAGATTTCAGCCAAACCTTTTTGCACGGCGTGCAAGGTTTATGGCCACTCTTCCTCATGGGCAAAATGCCCTAGAAATAATAAGGCAGGAACTCCCGCCGTCGCCCTGGCAGTAACGAATCCCGAGTCCTTAGGCCCTCCTGCCGAGGGTCCCATCTATGTGGCACCTCCTCGAGGTAAATACTCAGCACGCCAGGTCAAGGCATTTGACGACTCTGGCGCGCAAATTTCCCTCATAAGGAGGGACAAAGTTCCCTATGGAGCTATAATAGACCGACGCAAGCTCGTCACCATTGAGGGCATTAACAATTTTAAAATGATCCTCCCTACGGTCCAACTGAGGGTCACCCGACCCCACAGAGCCAGGACCCTTCGTCTCGCCGTGGCGAAACACATTCCAGGAGACTATGACGTCCTCCTGGGCCAAGACTTTACGTCCCATTTCAAGCCACAACCATTACGGGGTCCCCATTCCCCAATAAATCATCCAAATCCGAGTCCAGTGCCCGGCACGGCATCAGTGCCAGTGCCGAGGCCTCAGCCAGATCTCCCTTCAGGAGAATCTCGGCCTTCAACTCCTCTGCCAGTGCCCCTTCGGCGCACTGAGCAGTGCCAGTCTCCGTCCGTCCAGACAGACGAGACCACCACCACATCGCCACCAGCGCCAGTGCCAATGTCAGTGCCTGAGCTGGTCACCCCTGCAAGCAAGTCGACCCCGCCCCCTCCGGCCGTCCCCTCTCTCGCCGCCCGCCGCAGATTCCTCCGCGAGTCATGATTCTGCCCCGCCTTCCTGGGCCGATGAACTCTGCGATCTGCGCCGGTTAATGTCCGAGATGGCGAACAAAATTCCTGGGTCAGTTGTCGCAGCAGCTGACCCAGATGGCACCCCTTGCCGCCCTTTGGCCTCGGGCCCCGATTCCCCGGCCAAGGACAACGGTCCAAGGAGGAGAGGTTCGCGGCGGAGTTACCACGGGTGTGGGCGATCGCAGGTAGTCCACAAGGAGCCCCTGAGCTCTTCTGGCCCCTGTGCAAACCTGGCATAGGGCCCCCTTCTTCATCTTTGAACGTCTTGGCACCTTTCATCCAGGAGAGGATGTCAAGGCCTTCCGCTATCTTCTTCCTTTCTTTTGGAATTTCTAATCCTCATCCTTCTCTATCGATCTTTCCTTCACACTTTCCCTTACTTATCACCGCAAGCGGCAGTTAACATATGGGATATCATCCCCTTTTAAAATGCATAAATCATTTTATTTTTTGAAGAAGTAAGAGAGACAGAGTGGGAAGTAGCACGCCCTTACGCCCGTCCTTTGGCACAAGGCAGGTGTGTCAGCTCTTCCTGAAGGGGTCGCGCCCTTTGGGTTTCTTTTCCCCGCCCTTGGGCTGAGAGTTAGCTCTGACCGTCGTCTGTTGGCGACGGAAGTTAGATAAAGAAGTAAATCATAAATACCTCACTCTGTTATCCTTTATTTTCTACGTATATTATTTACTTTTGCATTTAATCTTTTCTTTTTTTTTTTTAACGAATCTTGAGTCACAAGACTCCTGCCCTTACGAATTTTAACGTTGCCTTTTAATCACCGCGGTGCGGCCCGCCCTTTAGTATGAAGTAATATCCTTCGTTGTTGTTCTGTGTAGTTTCCTTTTTTTTTTATTTACATTTTTTTTTTGAGTTATTCCTGTGGAGAATGTTATCCTGTCCATTTTCCCCTTCATTTGTTTATCCTCCCATTCATACGTCGAGTAGTCTATTTTTAGCTTACACCCGAGTTGTAAGCTGCAGACGTAAAAATTTAGCGTCATTTAAGTTGGCGAGTTAAAACCCGCGAATAATCTCTTTGCCTCACAGCTGTCAAGTTCTTGTCCCTTCAGATTAGCGTTCGTGGGAAATATTAGTTATGCTCGTCGAGCTTGTGAACAATTGGAGGTCGATTGAAAAGAAGAATTGAATTCTATTATTACAATTTTGGTAAAGGGGATATTATTTAATACCTACAGTGTATTGTCACGAATGCCGCCTCTTCAAGGCACAAGTAATAGCATGCCTGTAATTCCAGGATAGCATTAAGGAATCAGTGGGTTTACATTTGTTTCCTTTTAAATTCTGCCTTGTATGTTTTATTTTGTTGTTGTTATTTTGAAATTTTGAAGTGTTCTTTGTTTATTTTCTTTTGAGCGCCTTATTACCCCAGTAAAGTAAATCGAATAAAGAATGGGTAGAAACAGTACTTAGGAAGTATTTGAGCAATAATTAATTTGCAAGCAAGTTTACCCTTTTTATTGTATATTCTAAATTGCACTCTGCTCCTAAAGTAAATCTTCAGTTTGTTATTGATTAGTGTGGCATCAGAGTTTTACAAATAAAGTAGAGTAAAGGTTGTAGCAAAGTAAAAGATAGAATAAAGTCGAACGTTTTCTTCGCTCATTTTTGCTTTTGTCAATATTCGCACCCGTTTATAGGTGTGAATATTATCTTGCCAGGGGAGCTGTAAAGAGTAGCGCCAAAATAAGCTAGGAAACTCTTCTCCTTCCCTGCTTTGGGTTGGTTTGAACCTTTGAAGGTCGGGGAAATAAGGGCTCAGAGAAAATATAATTGTTGGGGACCAGTAATCTGCTTTGCACCGTTTTCTTTGGTACAGAAAGATGAAAATACCATTTTCTATGAGATAGCAGCGTGCCCTGGGTCAGGACATCGGCCCCCCCCCCTACCCCAGTCCAGAAGCAATAAAAGGTCAGGGCGAAGGCAGCCCTTTCCCACACGCGCCCGCTAGTTTAAGCCGAGAACAAGTCCAGTCTTGGGCCGTTGCCCCTGCCCTCCTCTTCCGCTCGCCGCCACGTGGATCCCATCGCCGCCCTGTGTGCCCCGTGTTCCATTCCACGTGGCCTTAGAAGACTGCAAGGGGGATTGCAAGTCTTCCAAACGCGAGCTGACATTAAACGGCGGCCTTTTCATCATCCCAAGGGCGCCCTTTTCCGCCCCAATCTACGACTTGAAGAAATACCTTGGAGAGGGAGGCTACCATTTGTCCACGCTCCCACACGTGTTTCTCGGCAGAAGACGTCGTCATCCCTGCGCCCCTACAAATGTGGTAATGTACCCAAAACGAGTTGCTAGTCACGATTACTTAGCCCTTTTGCATTTATTAATCTCTGGGCCTATAACTTTGTGTTCCCTGATATTCCTTGGTTCAAGCCAGGCCCACGTGTTCACAGCTTCTTTCCTCTGAGTCACAAGTAACGCCTCGGGGAGTCCTTGGCGCCTTCAGTGCACCCCCGAGTAATTCAATCCCCAAATTCCAGCATTAGATGTGTAACGTGGGTCCAAATATCGTTTCAGAAAGACGCCTGTAGCAGAATTATCCTTGGTCCGTGTTCCTGGCATTCCCAAGCTCCCCCCCCTTAGGGAGGACTTCTACGGCAGTAATTTACCGTATTTTCAGTTAATTTTCCTTTTGACCTTGTGTGCTATCAAATATAACTATTTTTATATCCACGTGTTTCACGCACTTCCCCTAGTGAAGAGCCCTCCGCTCCGTGTACTTCTTTTTTTGTTTGTGTTTTATATGTCCTGGGTATCTTACAAGGCCATTTTCTAGTAAAGTAATAATTGTGGAGTCATAAGATCCACCTGCACCAGCAAACTTGTTGGACGTCATTAGAAAACCAATACAGAGCGAATATAGGCTACCCGGTGCGAAGTTTGCGGAAAGATCGATGCTGAAAAAGAAAGAAAGAAAGACAAACGTACCCTTGTAACCACTGACCTTGAGCGTCCATCCGGAAACAGTATTTTGATGGTTCCAGCACGGTTCCAGGACCTTTTTCCTTGTGAGTGGGAAAGTGACCGGGATTTCGCCGGTTATCTAACCTCCGCGGCAAGTCTTCTAAACGGTCTAAACACTTAATTTTTAGAAACTACTCGGTACTCGGTCTTCAAATGAAACTGAATATTCCGATTACTTCACAAGGACTGTAAAATAAACAACGTAAAGTACGTGACTGTATTTTCTATGCGGCGTTTTCTTCTTCTTCTTATTATTATTATTATATTGTTATTATTATTAGGGGCCGTTCAAAAATTACGTAACGCCTTAGGGTGGGGGGAGAGGGTGTTGTGATATTCTGCGAGAGTGAGAGGGGGTTTGCAGCCATAAGTTACATAACATTTTCAGAATTTTTTCCTTTGTCTCTTTCGAATATATGTAAATAAGGACAAAAGAGAGTGGTAGTAAAAAGTCTACTACGGACTTATATTATATCCTAGTAATATTGAGAATATGGTATTTATTTATTTTTTTTGTGCATGATTATATGTTTAAAAATATCACAAACTCAACCCTTGCTTGTACTTCAACATTTTCTACTATGTATATTACGTGACGTATTACAAACTCGTCCCCTTCTCTGAGCTCCGACATTCTCTATTTTATGCATCAATATGACTTAGAAAATATCACAAATTAAAATAATCCTCTTCTAAACTTAGGCACGGACTACTTTGTGTATTATGATAAACTTAAAGAATAATATCACAAACCAAAAACTGGCGACCGCTTAGAGTTGCCAATTAAATTACTTAGGAAATTAAGTCAATGGCATGAGAGAACATTTTCATTTCAAACTTAACTGTGATTCTTTAATATCTTAACATAAAAGTAATAAAGAAAACCTAAAAGTAATACTTTCCATGTATTAGGGTAGACTTCAATATATTATTGCATTTAAAAAAGGGAAACATACTAATTCAGGAGGGAGGTGGTACTAGCTGATGTTACATAATTTTCTAGGGGGGGCTCTGGACATGGGTTATGAGGGGGAAGGAGTGGTAAAAAGCTACAAAAAAAGTGTTATGTAATTTTTAAACCCCCTTTATTATTATTATTATTATTATTATTATTATTATTGTATATTTTGAATTTTGACCAGTAAATATCAGCATACCTTGTGAAGTCTACGTATCACTGTTTCATATATCAACCAGTTAAATCAAAAGATAACTGAAACATCATGTAAACTGATGGGGGAAACTACAGGGTGTACTTATTCGCATAGCGAAAAAACTGAAGATAATCACCCACTCACAGTTCTCATGCTCAAACTATGAGGCAGAGACTATGAGGTCTCGGGCCCCGGCTCCATTGTGACTCCCTGCCACGCGCATCGGTAGTAGCCGTTTCAGTATCAAAATCAGATCCAAACTTCTACTAGTAGTAGTAGTACTACAGTACTACTACTACTACTACTATTTCATCCATTAGTCAGGTGGATCTTAATACCCATAGCATGCAAAATAACGAGGTGGAATCCTACCCATAAATAAACAGAAACAATCGAGTTTTCTGTACAGTGTATAATGCCATATGAAACTTTCAGCCACGGCCCATGAAACTCTTAGCCGGGCCCCATGAAACTCAGTCACAGTCCGGTGGTGGCCTGAGTTGCTGACATATATACCGGTGCTAGAAATACGATTATGGCTAAATTTACCCTTATATAAAATAAAAACTACTGAGGCTAGAGGGCTGCATTTGGTATGTTTGATGAATGATCAACATATCAATTTGCAGCCCTCTAGTCTCAGGAGGTTTTAAGATCTGAGGGCTGACATTAAAAGTGTGGACGGACAGACAAAACCGTCACAATAGTTCTCTTTTACAGAAAACTAAAAAGCTGATCAACACTTACACCTATAGTCAGTCACTTGGTTTATGTTGTTGGTCATGTAGGCCTATAGATTCTTGAACGTATTAGACTAATACGATGCTCTTTGGAAATGTCTCACTGCGCTTAGCCCTTCTTGATATTAATGTTAATACGATAATATGGCCTACATTTTGACGGTGCATATCTCTCTCTCTCTCTCTCTCTCTCTCTCTCTCTCTCTCTCTCTCTCTCTCTCTCTCTCTCTCTATATATCTATATATATATATATATATATATATATATATATATATATATATATATATATATATATATATATATATATATACACATATATATATATATATATACATATGCAGAGAGATGTGTTGTGTGTGTATGTGCCCCACGACAGTCAGCTAATAATCAGGTAAATACTGTATGTTCACGGCTTAAATCAGTGGAAGCATAAAGTATGTATAAGGAACCACACGCCATTTCGTACCTTTCCTTTACAAGCTAAGGTATCGATCACAAGTCCTTCGATAGTGAGCTGAGAGTGCCACACTTCCCTCACGAGAGAGAGAGAGAGAGAGAGAGAGAGAGAGAGAGAGAGAGAGAGAGAGAGAGAGAGAGAGAGAGAGAGAGGTGAGAAAGTGATGCAACATACTCTGTAAAGTGGAGTCATCGCCTAAATGGATTCTAGGAAAAACTGTACGGACGAAATGGTTCACAAGGCTTCTATGCTGGTAATCTAATTCATCAAGGAATTATTATGCTTAGGATATTTGAAAACGGGTAAAGCTTGCATTTGAAAAGATTATTATTATTATTATTATTATTATTATTATTATTAAACTTAACCGCAACCGTGGCTTCTAAATATATTACCTTGAATGCTTATTTTCTTTTATTTATTTATATATTTGTTTATCTATGCATGTATGTATTTATCACACTTTTCTGTTTCCTTTCAACATATCAAGGTATTCTATTCTTGGACCGTTGGCGTTTGAAAGGATGTTTAAGTTTAGTGACGTTCCTTTGCCTGTCTCTCTTAGGAATTGTCTTCTAGCTTCAATCGATTTAAGCTGTCTGTTCCGTAGAGCTTTGCATAAAGAGAGAGAGAGAGAGAGAGAGAGAGAGAGAGAGAGAGAGAGAGAGAGAGAGAGAGAGAGAGAGAGAGAAAACCTGTGCTCCATTAATGTGCGGAAATGAAGTATTTGGTTTCTGGTACGACACGTGAATTTCAAGAATTAATAAAAAAAAAATTCCTTCCTGCTCAGGTAATCACAGTGGGTTTGTTGTTAATGTTTTTCAATCTCTTGGAAAAGGGAGAGCCAAGTAAACCAGTCTGGAGGAAAACAAGACGTCATGAGTTTCCCGACAAGGAAGAAAATATTTTCTTTTAATCTGGACAATTCAGCTTCTGATGTCTTTTATATGAACGTAAGAAAATTATTAGGCTGAGAATATACTTGGGAAATTGAAAGCAGAAAAGCATGTAGTCTAATCAGATCAACAATAATATATATATATATATATATATATATATATATATATATATATATATATATATATATATATATATATATATATATATATATATATATATATATATATATACATGACAGTTCGGTACCAAACACCCAAGTTCATTCATGCACGCAACTGTGCGTGAATGAAAATTTCAGCGTCAAGCGCTTTCACGTTCATTCACGCCGCATAGTCGCGTGCGTGAATAAACTTGAGTGTTTGGTACCGAACTGTGTACGTGTGTGTGTGTGTGTGTGTATATATATATATATATATATATATATATATATATATATATATATATATATATATATATATGTGTGTGTGTGTGTGTGTGTGTGTGTGTATATATATATATATATATATATATATATATATATATATATATATATATATATATATATGTATGTATGTATATATATGTATATTGTTGATCTGATTAGACTACATGCTTTTCTGCTTTCAATTTCCCGAGTATATTCTCAGCCTAATAATTTTCTTACGTTCATATCTAAGATATCAGATGTTGAATTGTCCTTGTCGGGAAACTCATGATGTCTTGTTTTCCTCCAGATTGGTTTACTTGGCGCTCCCATTTCCAAGAGATTGAAAAACATTAACAACAAACCCACTGTGATTCTCTGAACGGGAGGGAATTTTTTTTTTTTATTAATTCTTAAAATTCATGCGTCGTACCAGAAACCAAATACTTCATTTCCGCACATTAATGGAGCACAGGCTCTCTCTCTCTCTCTCTCTCTCTCTCTCTCTCTCTCTCTCTCTCTCTCTCTCTCTCTCTGCAAAGCTCTATGGAACAGACAGCTTAAATCGATTGAAGCTAGAAGACAATTCCTAAGAGAGACAGGCAAAGGAAAGAAAGTCACTAAACTTGAACGTTTCAAACGCCAAAGACCCAAGTAATTACAATGGCAATAGAATAGTACATATTTAACAGATAATCATGTAGTATTAGGCTGACAGAGAGAGAGAGAGAGAGAGAGAGAGAGAGAGAGAGAGAGAGAGAGAGAGAGAGCACCACGATCATTGAACGGATACATTACGATAATTGAACGGACACATTAAGTTATGGAGCCGATGCATAACGAGACGACACGCACACACAATCTGAAAATCTAATGCAATCATATAATTTGCTTTCACTATTTCATTATATTAGTGGAGGTTGCTTAATCATATTTGTATACCTCCGAGCAATGTAAGCAGCACTGACTGCATAGACGCAATAAAGTAAAAATGTTTTCTTACAGTTTATGTTACTATAGCATAAGTCTCACCGTTTGTTCTTCCATTTTTTATAAGTAATTGTTCTAAAAATATAGAAACGACTCCACAAATTCAGAAATATAGGATAACTCAATCGTGAACCAACATGGCGAAATACTGACCAATATGAGAACATTCCAAATTCCCGCATCAATGATGTCATAGCTGATCTTGCCAATAGGAGCGTCAGAATGCTATAAATGTCCCGCTGGGTGACGTCACGGATAGTCTTAGCCAATGGAAAGGCGGAACGCCCTCAAGCCTCGGTCGGTTCGGGCCGCATAAATTCCTGAACCAAGCTCTCTCAGTGTGTTGGTAGCAGTCATCGGTTGCGGTAACAACTCGCTTGTCGTCAGTCGTCCAAGCAAAAATGGTGTACGAAATCAAGGACAAGGTAAATAGCAGAGAGTGGCGATTAGTTTAATGTCTGATTTATTGAATAACTTAGAGATAATGGTGGAAATATGGATGACTTTCAAAATAGGGAGGCGTTTGTATGGGCGAAATTCGGACGGGTGGTCTCGTGCAGTGTGAGAGGTATAGGATGTGGACAGCGTAACTTAATCTGAATTTTATTATTTATAAACGGGATTTTTTTATGTTCGTTATCACTTATAAGAAGTGAAAATTCTTTGTTGTAAAATGTACTTACGCCAGCAACGAATGTGGAAGAAAACCATGAAAGTGTAATCGCGTGACAAGTTTCATTTCTTCCTCTTCAATTTAGTAAGATTAGAAACGAGCTTACCGTACGCTAAGGTATAACCCCGTGACCTTGTTGTATGACCTAGCGGAGGTAATTATTACAATATATATGACCGAGGAGCATTAAAAATGCTTAAGTCTACTAAATATTCTTGTCTCCCAGCCAGTGTGATAATACTGTTTACCGGCGTTTTCCATGTTCAAGCGTTACGTAGCTTACAAGACAGCTTGGCGATATATAGTTTCTTACAGTTTTATTTCATTTGGGTTGAACATGAAGCAGATGTTTTGATTTTTGTATATTTTAGCATATAGAGCCAATACTAAATGTAACCGTCATATTTTACAGTGAAGTAAATAAATCATCGCCTACCGGTAGATCCCAGCTTTCTTGTCAAGGTTGTTGTCATGCTTGCCTAGGTAAACCTTCAACGATATTTTGATTAGCTTAGCCATTTACCTCTGGTAGCTCGTGTACATTCTTTTGAGAACTAGTAAGCTTCATGTTAGAGATTTCTCTTCATACACTAATGGCTAGCTTTTGTAAGGCATTGACAGAGCAGTTGAGCCTTTTCTCACGTTATGATTGCAGTCACAGCTTGCTCAACAAATTTAGCGTCAGTCACAACAGTTGTCAAGGGAAGGGGTGAGGTGTCAAAAGTCCACGTCGCGTAGGTATTATGCTACATTCTACTCAAGGTCAAGTCAGCATTTGGTTGTATTACAACAAAAAACCGACTTCCATAACCTTTTGGGCATGGTCCTTAACCGATGGGGTACAACACTTAATATTGCTCATGAGCTCAAAGTTCATTCTTTTAAGGTTTAATCCACGATTTTTTCATGATAAAATAGTTTTGGCATCATTTGAAATCAAATGAGATTTGTTTTGATATCTTGGAAACTGTATAGCCTAGGCTGAATATGTAAGGCTAGGCTGCCTAACCTAATTAAGATTACCCAAGAATGAAATTGTTGCAAAGTTAATGTCTTGTCATGTAAATATGAAGTTAATAGCAGGGTGCTGCAAGGGTGTGTTCCATCACCTTTTCTGTTTGCCCTTCCCATGCAGGGATGGCTGTAAGGCCTACTGTAATTTTGACCAAGTTGAACTAGATATAATATATATCCTATAGGTAATGTTATATACACAAACCAAATTTTGTATGGTTTTTTATTTTGTATACGACAACATTTTTCCCCGAGAGTATTTTATAATTCAAAGAAAATGAAGACTATAGTTTATTAATCTCAAAAAAAAAGAAAAAAGTGGCAAGCTGGAATGGAAGAAAAACAAAACAAAGAGTTAATTTCAGTGTGATGAATAGATAATAAGAGGATTCATTAGAGTGAAAATTATCTATACAATTTACATAATTAGAAGGTGGCGGGGTTTCATTGTTTATTCTCCTATATAGTTTTCATCGCCTTCCATACATCAGCAACCTTTTGAAGATCTTAGTGATCAGTTTCACAAGCTAGCAGCATTAGAAAATGTAATTTTTTTTTCACAAATAAGTTTTTAATAGTTACATCCTGCTAAATGACCTTTCATTATACATACTGAAGGTGGTGCAGTCGAAAACAATTGTAAAACTTTTGACAGATAAGGAAATAAATTTGTTCCTTATGAGCTCTTAATGGAACATCTGCAGCTGTGTCATATATATTGATTCTTAATTTCTTACATACATATGTATATACATATACACTCATATATATATACACACACACACTATACAGGTGTGTATTTAAACAACAAATACTGCCCATTTTTGACCAACTCAAAATCAACATTGAGTGGCAGTATAACCCCCCACCCCCTCCCCCAGTCGGGCCATTCCTGTTCCCATGGATTTCATGATGAAAAAAAAAAAAAAAAAAAGTGGTCAGGGATGGAAGAGAAGATATACATTTGAGCGACGACAGAACATGATAGACTTGAAATATGTGAATGGTGAGTAATAATGCTGCAATCGGCAGAACACAAGATTTTCAACAATGCATCATAACTCAGGAGAGATGGAGCATGATGTGCATAGTGATGAAATAGCACTACTGCAGATTGCAAAAGGATCGTTGAGGTAGAAACTTTCAAGTATTTAGGAACATTGATAGTCCAGTAGAAGATCTCTTGAGTAGGAATGTAGTGAGACTCAAAAGCAGATAAATCAATGGGTGGGTTAGTGAGGTAGAAGCTTTTGAAGTATTTAGGAACATTGATATTAATCCAGTACAGGATCTCTTGAGTAGGAATATAGTGAGGCTCAAAAGCAGATAAATCAATGAACAGACTGAGTAGGTCACATAAAAGTAAAGTTATACAGGGTCTAGTGTAATCTGGATTGCTGCATGAATATGGATCATACAGGTGAAGCTATATACTGCATAATAGTTTTGTTTGTTATTACCAAAAACTTAGGGATGAACATTAAAAGTCAGATGACAGGATAGAGTGAGAAATTATGCCCTAGGAAAATGCCAGAAGTTCAAAACATAGATCAGATAGTGATGAATGAGATGGAGATGGTTTGGCCATGGTCATATGTCCTTTACACCACTAAGGGGAAATAGTACATGATAGTGTCAGCTAGGATCTGGGTAGGCACCAGGACAGAGTATGTACCAAAGTGTGTTTAGATAAGAACTATGGGATGGGAGGCCAAAGATTTATAGAGGATAAAGCACAGGAAAGATGTGTGGCAGAATTTCTTGGGGGCCCTTGGTATCCCAAGTTATTGGAGGCAGTGTTATGGTAAATTATAATTTTTAAGGGAAGTTGACTAGCAAGTTGAAGATCTTTCTGGTTTCTTCCTTACGAACAGTGTTGAAAGTAAAGTGACTGTCCCACCAACTGACAGTAAAAGCGTCAGAAACATTGTTAGTTAATGTAGTTTATGTATGTGCAGTATGTTTTGTCACATACTTGTTACAAGACTGCTGCTTTATTAGTGCATTGAAATATGTATTGTATCACAGATCTTGATAGGTTTTGAAAGTTTGGTTTGTCAAATTAGCTTCTCTTCCCTGGATGTAAGTTCATTCCATTTGTTTGCTTATAAGCATGGTTTTGTCAGACAAAGTGCTGTTTCTGTTTATATATTAGTTACCGTGTCTATTTTTTCATCTTTTGAACTAAGTTTTGGGGGTGAGATTGCTGTAGAAGGCTCCAAAGGGGACCTGAATAATTTTCATTCTCCCATATGGATACCTGCAATATTTAAATATACTTACAATAGTACTAAGCATTTTGGGTTTCAGAATTTTCAGGTATTTTAAAGTCACAATCATTCAGCATTAGTTAAGCTTCTAAGAAAGGTTCTGAGTTAAATTTGAACTTGGTCGTTGTAGTATGTTCCTGGTGCATTGATTTTCGCTCTATTATTGACAGGTTTTGGGTGGTAGTTAATGAAGTACGTTAGTTCATTTTTTTTTATCTTTTCAAGTATTCAAGTTTAATTTCATTCCTTTTCAATTATGGCATGATTAGTTAGAAGGCACCAAAGATGGTATGCAGATAGTGCAATTCGTCCCACTGTTATGTAATAACCTTAATGTAGTTGAGGGGTATGAGTTCAGCTAGAGAGGAGCCATGGTTATTGATTAGCTAATACCATGCATCCACTCCACTAATCACAGTGCATTGATAACATTCTCCTTGAAAACTGTTCATTTTACAATATATTGTACAAACAAGCATGTGTATCGAAGTGATAGTGATATGTCTGCAGATCTTTTATTTTGCCATGTCTACAATAAAAAACATATTATTTATAGGCGTCGTAGGTCATGTCTTTCACTATTGCTAACCATAGTGGTTTATGCAGCTTTGTGGTGGCTATTTCGCTGTGAATGCATAACACATGGAATTAGTGAAAAGGGCCATTAATCAGCTAATCAGTTGAGAATGGAATGCTCAAGTGTGAAATAAGATAAGACTACCAAAGGAATTGAAATCAGCATAAGCATAGCTTACTTTTTATTACGTTCTTCCTCAAGTTTAGGGGCATTTATACTGTTAAACGAGAATAAAAGGCAGTTGCTGAGCAGTGTGACATGCTCACACCCTTACTAATTTTCATGCTGTTGCTGTTAGTGTCATATGTTGAAGGCCATAGCTCAAGTTTTTTAAATGAATATACTGTAATGGGATGGAAGGTTGCCAGTCAGGCTATCCTTGGCAGTGATTTTTATTGGGATTATGCACTGTTGTTAGGAACAGGTTTCTTATCAGGAAGAAATCTCCATCCATTAATCCACTGGGGCAGAGTCATAGTACCCAGTACCATACTGCATCCTGAACCTCATGAACTATTCTTATTGCTTTATACATTAGGCCAAATGGTTTATATGTCAGTCTTGGTCACATCATTATATTCCACAAATTTTCTTCATTCGGTAAATAAAGGTTCTTCTCAGTGCATAAATGGAAGATAGCTGTAATGTTTGGCATATACATTTATTTTTAAATATTCACACTACCTAAAATTCATCTTGTTCTGTTCTTAAGTTTTTTCACATGCTGAAAACTGTACAAGTTTTCATGTTACAGTACTTTTTTTACCTGTTAACTTTTTAGGGTAACAGAATAAATATTTAAAGAAAAAGGTGAGGACATATAACACATTCCACCTAAGCCCTCTCTTTGTATTATATTGTAGAATAATCTATTTTCATCGTAGGGAAAGTGAGCATTAAAAATTGTTTTTATCTAACCAGTATCATTTGAAAACAGTTGCCACCTCCACTTTGAGCAAGAACAATTAAGCATGCTGGTAATGAAGTATATTTACAGACAAGCATTGATTTATTTTAACTTGGAAACTAATATAGTCTATCGTTTTTCAGGAAGATTTTGACAAGCAGCTGGAAGAAGCGGGTGACAAGCTTGTCATCGTTGACTTCCATGCCACCTGGTGCGGCCCATGCAAGATGATTGCCCCCAAACTGGAGGTATGATAAGATAATATAGAATATGAATCTTAAAAGAATGGTTTACTGTAGAATTGCAAAGAAAATATACAATGATTTTATGAGGGGAAGCCAAAACTATTGTGCATCTCCAGCTTTGTGGTGTGATCTTTCAATGAAACATGATTGATTGGGAAGAATATGCCATGGACCAAAGTCTGCTGGTAGTGGGTCAGAGAGGGATGTGTTGAAGCAGTGTTTGAGGGGGATAGGGTTGTTAGACTGGGTAACTTTCTTGCTTATATTAATGGTGGCAGTATTAATTAGGTTGACATTTCAGGTTTGCATAATTTGTTTCTCATCAGTTAAGTAATGGAAAATTGTGTGAACACTTATGTGATTGACCATGTAAAAGCACCTAGCTTATAAAAGTGCATGTCATCCTCAGTATAATAATTAAATAATTCAAGCAGTTAAGTTGCTGTATATTTAGTTGTGTCTTCAACTTACGGTTGACCTTAGCCCCTCATATTTAACTTAAGGTTGACCTTAGCGCCCCCGTATTTCTGGAGTACTTTCTATTTATATATTTTTCTCTTTTAGGCCATGAGCCAAGAGATGACAGATGTGGTGTTCTTGAAGGTGGACGTTGATGAGGTTGAGGAAGTTGCTGTTACCTACCAGATCACATGCATGCCCACCTTTGTTTTCATCAAAAACAAGGAGAAGGTAAGAAAGAAAACTGGTAGTCTATCACAATTGGTTTCTTTATATAAGGCTGTGTAAGTTTTCAGGGAATTAAGTTCTATCTGAAGGTAGTATTTCCATCCATTTGTTTTAATTGTCTTGTGGGTTTTTTATTGTTATTGTTTTGGAAACTGGGTCAGGTGGTGTGTTCTAGTCTGACACTTATTTGGCATAATTGTCTCAGTTTGTAAAGAGTTGCTGTTCAAAAGTTGATGTATTTGTCCCAACTTTGTCATTTTTCATAATTTCCTTTTCATTTTTATTTTCTATCCTTGCCAATTCCATTTGCTGTCTGTCCTGTCAGTGTTGACATGAAAGTTTTTTTTAGTTTTTTACAAGTATTCAGGAACTGTTAAGTGCTGTGCTTTATATTAAAGGAAAGAGCCTCTAGGGGTTACCATTTAGTGTACTGTGTGTGGTGCATTGTGTATATGGTACTTTAGATTTTGTAGATTTTCTCTTCAGTCTCAGCTATGTTGCTTCTGCATTTTACATTTCATCCATTCCCCATGGTGTTTTACTACTTTTCTGTTCAATTTCACCTTGTGCCAGTATTTACCCCTCATTAAAAACTAATCCTTTTGATTGGCATTGCAAGCTAGGAAAGGTGGTTATGGTCTTGTTCAAACTAATTATTAAAGGAAAGAAGGGAAAAGGTACAACTACTGTACAAATTGGCTAGACTTATGACCATGTAATGCCATGACCTTATGTAATCTATTAAAAAAAAAAGAAAAAAAGCCTAAAAGGGGAAATGGGTCTTAGCTTGCGTAATTGTCAAAAGCCAATACTATACAAAAGAAGTGACATTACACTGTACGGTAATAATGGTTTTTATAACTGAAGGTCAAGGGAGGTAAGAAGGATGTAAGCCATAAGTGCATTGTAATTTTATTGACTAAAATATGCAGACTTTGCTTTTCAGTTTCATAAGAAATGGTGTTGCCACCCTTTGAAATCTTAGTTTACATTAATTCTCTTCTTCATATGACTGAAAAAATGCTAGGCTAACCAAGTAATGTCCCTTCATATTTTCTCCAGATGTCTCTTTTAACAATGTCTCTTCCCCTATTCAGTATTTTGTAAGTGCCACCTCTGAGTCCTGTTTTTTATAGTAGGAGGGTGCTACCTGTCTTAAGCCACACACTCACACACCATACTTACTTTGGATACTGGGATCTCTAGATTGCTCTTTCATAGCTGTTGTCTTCCTCCAACATTCCAAGCCATGAAATTCTGTTAGCTGGCTATTTTTATTGTTACAGTAAACTTCTATATTTTTTTTTTTTTTATCCTTTCCATTGGCTTTTAACCCTCATTTTGAATTATTGCTGCCTGCACTAAGTCATTTCAGTGTACTGTATCTGTTGACATCAAATTAGAATTGATTGAACATGCTCTTTGGGCCATGGTAGAATTCATTTTAAATTGCATGTATAAATGTAATTTTGCCATCTTCAGATTCTACGTGCTCATTTGATAAAGGATATTTGTCAGATGTTGGACAAAAATCCATTTAAAGTATCTCTTCACCTTTTACATATCCCTTTATTAATTAATTTTCAAAACATTGTAATCCTTAAGGGGTACCACTTTGTACCTTGCATGTCATACGATAAGTAGGACAAAAGGTTCTTTGCACCTCCGTGGTTTACTGGGCTCCAGTTTTCAGTTCATTTATGAAACCCTCCTCGTAATTGTAATTTATAAAAGGTGACATATCTAACATTTTATTGTGTGGCATTTGGCATCCTTGTTTGGGTTGAGTTACAGGACTCCAGTTTGGTATGGTTAAGCTACTTGAAAGCCTTGTCCGTATTATTAGCCCTATTAAAAATGGTTTGTTGACTCAATCAGCTGATATAGTTTTTTTTATTATATGACTTGCGTGCCTCTGAATGTCTGGTGCGCAAATAGTTGAAATTTAAATTTTTTTTATCGATTTGGTGACGAGATATTAACAGTAGCTCTTGTTATTGGTTGTCATCTCTTCCACCTTATCGTTTTTTCCTCATTATGGTCATAACAGTGGCAAATATATTTGTACTTTTAATTTGCCCAGGTTTTTGTTATCCCTTACATGCTTATACTGTTCTAGTTTTGAGTTCGTTGTGGTTAACCTAATACAGTATATGTAAGTGACAGGTGGTGGTTGCTAAAACGGAAATAAAGCTGAATTCGTTCTGTAAATATTAGATTTCTGCCAGCAAGAAATTTAAAAATCTAACCTTCTACAGGTGTGTTCTTACCATGTTGATAAAGATTGCAGTGATTACTTTCTGGTCTGTTTTATATAATAAAAACCTTATTTTATTCCAGGTTGATCACTTCTCTGGAGCCAATGAGGAAAAGATTCGAGAATATCTGGGAAAGTATCAGTAGAGTAAACACCTCTTTGTGCTTTGTAGCTTCAAAGTTGTTCTGGGATCATCAGCTTTAGCCAACATACCTCCCTACTCGTTTTTGTTTTCCATATGTCAGGCAGGCATTTCTTTTATTCTTTTAGCAATAAATTTAAAAAATTTCAATGTTTTAGCTTACTGCGGAAGGTACAAGAACAAAATTTTGGTATTTACAGTTCTCATAAATATTGTACTTCCCATTCCTTCAGATGCATTCCAGTTAATTTTGGTTTTGGTCCTGAGTGAAACATGGAATGCTTGTGTGTGTGGTTTTAAGATTTTTTGATTGCAGGAAGTACTTAAAACTTTGTTATATTAACACACCATGCACTATAATTTATAAGGTTCCTTAGTAATATCCAAAGTGGAAAACTTGTTACTTTTGAGCAGCTTGTGCCTTTGTGTGGTGATTGTTAAAATTTGACTTTATAGTTATACACCAAGTTTTGATCTTTTAAATATAAATTTACTGTCTTTGTTTTTTGGCTTTTATTATTTACCACAAACTTCTGCTTCACAGTAATTGAAAATGATTTTTAAACTGGTCCAGGTTGTCATTTCCATTTTACATAGTTTTAAGAAAAAAGAAAAGCTACAAATAACTGTACTGTAATTCATTTGTGTTAATACAGTAGCTATTACATACCTGGCAAAGTTTTTAAGCTTTCATAAGGTACCAGGCATTTCAGTGGCAGATAGTGAAAAAAAAATGAAGTTATGGTGTAAGCACCAAGGTTAGTTAAGTTGGATGGATTTATATATTTCAACATATACCAAAATTTGCCTGTCTCCACGTGGTAAATTTAAAAAAAAAAAGTTTAGGGTTTCAATTAAACATGAAGTGATAGTAAAAAATCCAGGGGACAGTCAATTAAATTTAAGATGTATTTAGATGTGAATGCGAGAATGAAATGTTTATAACACAAAACTGATTTAATTGTAGAGCCCATCAATCAAAATTACTGTGTTTTATCTTTCACAAATTAACTAGCAATGACTTCAAACATAGGCCTCCATTTGTTCATGTAAAGTTATCATGACAGCTGGGAGGTGGGAACATGGATTGGTGATCTTTATTTAAAACAGTTTCATAAAAAAAAAATTTTTTTGTTTAAACTCGTCAGTCAAAATTGGCCCAAATCACTAGGTGGCAGGTAGAGGACTTGTGAAGCAAAGCTTTGGTGAAGGTCCAATTGTGGTACTGTGAATAGTGTCAAGCCCTAAGAGTGATATAAAAGTTTGCACTTTTTGATTCTTCAAATGCAGAAATCAATTGACCATTTAGAGATTTGGAAGAATGGGTGGGGATGAATAATCCCTTACACCTAATGTTTCAAAGGCAGGTTCCACAAAACTGCATGTAGAAATGTTTTGAATCATATTCCTCTTGAAGGCAGCATGAGCTATGGGGCTAGATCTCATGATGTCACTAATTTAGCCTGTCTCCTCTGGAGACATCTAAGCACATGCCTGAAGAACAGCTTGACTTGGCTAGAAAGTCCTTGTATTCTTGGAGATTTGCTACAAGGAAGAGTTTGTGTTCATCTAATCCAACTTCAGACTGGCAAAGTTGACAGTGTTACAGCCCTGACCACTGGCTGTTTGAGTTTTGGTGACAAAGTCAGGGGCAAAGGACAGCCAGCTGAAGATCAATCTTAGATGAAGGCGATTGCCCAATAAAGCAGGTACCTTGCTTGTATTTCTTGCAGACACAACAGTTAACAGAAAGGTGGATTTTCTAGCAAGATGGTGAATGATCGACCTGCAAATGGGCTCACATGAGTTGGTCTCCCATAGACACCTGGATTATTAACAGTGTTAGGAATGGGCCAACAAAAGGTTCTGAAACATTGGTTTTTGTTTAAATAGCACTGAAATTCAATAAATCTACTGTAATGTAACAGAAAAACACATTATTAAATGCAATTTAAACTTATGGAATACAGGCACCCCAACTTACTAGAAACATCCGTCTTAAAAAACAAAATTTCCGACGTAATATGTAATCCAGTGAGCTTGATGTAGCTGATCTTGAAATGAATGCAACCAATACTTGCCTGTCTAACTTGGTTACTGTGGCATCTTTGATTCCACAGCCAGCATGTGTTTGTTAAAGAGACTGAATTTCACAACAAGCAATGGATATTTTGTTTCACAACATTCCTCATTTAAGAAAATTTGAAAAATCCTATATGCAAAATACTGTACATGTATAGTTAGTTAGTTATAAATGATTTGTTTAACCAGACCTCTGAACTCTTTTAGGGTTCTTCTCGGGCTGGGACTGTACATGTATAAAATGCATGTCTCACAGTAGCAAATGTGATTAGCAGAGTAACTTTCAAGAAATATTTGAAAATTTCATATATAATTTTAAAGTTATGAATAATTGCAATACTACAGTAGGTCTAACATTTACTGTAATCATTAAAATTTTGTACACAGTGAACTATGGCTATTTCACATTTTCAAACAACACTGGAATGACTTCTAGGCTGCTCAAAAATCTTATGAACACGGATGTCAACCAGTTTTATATTACTTTTGCATTGGTTTTTCAGATCCTTTGTTTATATTTATATGAATACATTAATTTTTACATACAGTATATGATAGTGTTTTTATGGAGAATTATACTATATAGCATTTGTATGTGTGATATTCATTGTTAACTAGGAACTAATGTACTGTGTTGAGAATTTATTTTTAAAGAAAAGAAAGGAAATGTTTAAAACACATGCAAATGACTGCTTGTATGTCCAGCTTAATATTATAGCAAAGCAACCTGGCTGAGATATTCATTTTGTTTCTGCTGTGTTACATTTCCTCTATGAATTACTTTTCATCAAACTGCCAAGTTTCTGTTTAAAAATGAATATCATGCTCATATAAAGATAAGTACAGGTATTTTATTTGTAGGCTTTGTAAAGAGTTAATTTTCAGGGTTGTGTCAAAGCGAATTTGGTGACTACATGTCAATACAAACATTTCCTTTCTTTTCTTTAAGAAAGAATTTTCAACACAGTGCAGAACTGTAATTTTTGGTTAACAAACAATGAATTTTGCATATAGTACATACAAATACTATGCAGTATAATTCTTCATATAAATGTTATCATATACATTATAAAAATTAATGCATTTATAAATATAAACAATGTATCTACAAAACTAATGCAAAAGTGATGGAAAACTGATTGACATCTTGTAACCCCTGCAATTCCTGACTGACTTAATACTGTCCATTTCAGTGTTGAGCGGGAAGTTTATGAATTAAGATGTAGTTCATTGTTTACAAAATTTTACAGTACAGTATATTAAATATTTGACTACTACTGTATTACAATATGTAATGCTTTGACTTCAAAACCATACATGAAATTTTTAAATGATATTTATTGAGAGAATGTTATTCTGCCAATCACCATATTGGCTACTACAAGACATGCATTTTATGTGTACAGTATTTTGCTTATAGGTTTTAAGTTTCTGTAAATGGGGATTATTGTAAAACAAACTATTACATTAGGAATGGATGGAATACAAATCCTGTGCTTCCAGTATCTGCAGAAGGTTATAACCATTGGAAGGTAAGCTAAAATGTTCTAAAGTTTCATAGCTCTAACCATTTTTTACATAACATTTTTATGAAAACATCTGTTATATTTAAGTATGTACCAATAATGACAATTTTTTAGAAGGGTCTTGGAAGCTTCATCCAATTCACCATCTGATGTAGAATAAAAAAAAAATGCACAGTATGCATTGCTTGTGTGCATTTTTCTGCTGATTTTATAGCATAGCTACAGTTTTGTGGTTGCATACGGTCTTCACAATAAAAATCTAACAAACATTTCATCCATAACTTTGTGCACATTACCAAATCCATATAAATGTAATGTCTGAAACCTGTCATAAGCTGCTTGAGGTAAGGCAGTCATGTATCACCGGTTGAAACAGTGTGGAAATAGGCAGTTAACTATATTTACTGATACAGTACAGTACTGTATACTGTACATGTACTGTATACCAACCACATTTCATTAAGGGATACAGGGTGTTAACTTATCAAAACTTTGAGTAAAATATCAATACACAACCAAGGGGGAGTAAACTGACCGATATTCAAATGATTACTTACAGAGGTGCAATTTACATACATATAGTGCAATAAGAGAGGTGTCAATGGACAGACGAAAATTCATTCAATTGCTCTTGACTGATGAACTGAGAACATATTTAAAGTAAATAATTTTCAGTAAAGTATTAATGACAGCATATACATTATATGCTGTCATTAATAGCACAGTACTATATAGTGAATATAATTAAAAATTTACAGTACATGTAAATGTTTTCAGTTCATTTTTCAATTAAATGTAAAAAACCTTCTGTTAACGTCGTATGATGCATTTCTTCTCTCTCTCTCTCTCTCTCCCTTAATAGTGCTCCAAGCTTTCACAGTTAATATCCCTTTAATAAAATGTAGTTAATAAACGGTATATCAGTATATAATGTATATTAGTAAATGGACTACGCTGTATATTTACTTAGTGATTCAACCAATGATGTATGGTAGCCTTAGCTTGAATGGTTCAAGGATTTCATAAATTTTCATGCTGTACAGACTAAATAATATTGTTTTCATATATCTTTCATGAGCCCTGCACTCGCACACACATGACGACTGTGATGAAATGTTGAAGAGTTTTTATATGGATATATAGCCAGTTCCAAAAACAACAGTTCATAACTAATTGCTCAGTATAAAATCAGCAGACAAATGTATGTACATGCCCATATGCAATGTATACTTTTTTCAAGTTTTATTATTGCTGCATTCATTACTGAGTTTAACAGCTTACAAGGTCCTCCTCAAAACTTAAAAGTAAAATAATACTACATAACAAGAGGGGAGACAGAATGAGAAATTTTACACAATTGCTACACCAATTCTGTGGTGTTCTACAGCCTACGCTGTACTATCAAGTCTTGGGTCTTTCTTACTTAATGTATTTTGTTACTGTACTTATAGGGAGGCCAGATCCAACCTGTCCGTTAAGCTGAGGTACCAGTATTACAAGAATACACCAACATGCAATGCTGGTTATTACATGTATTATACTCTCAGGAGAACAGTAGGAAAAATATGACAACTTTGATTAGACAATATGAGGTAATTTTAAAAATTCAATGAAAATGAATCAGATCATCCAAACTGCCAAAATAAAATGGGTAGTTATTTATGTTCTTAACGCATCTACGACATGGAAGAATGAGGAGGGAGTTACTATCTATCAACAGTTTGGAAGTGTGCATGCATTAACAGTAATTTCTAGGGATTCTGCAGCTTTTTTCTTTGATACTACAGATGATATACAATAGGGGGGATTTGACATTGTGAATACGATTGATGGGTAATTGTATAGAGTACAATCACATCTACTGTGAATACCTTCGGTTCTATGATATTCCCTCCATTCAATAATTATTTTAAATCTCCATAGAAGTGGAAAAGAAATCATTATCTTAAAACACTGAGCTAAAACCTATTTTTACAATGGTAGTACTTGGTGTTAACATATTTATAAAAATTCATACCATGCTACCACCAATATTACAGATCATTTACTGAAATCTTTGCATAATACATGCAGATGTGCTTAATTTGAAAAACTGATTATTGAATTAGTACTAAATAACTTTTGGTTCCAAGTGCTTGGACTATGCTCCTAAATTTAAAATATTGTTGTACATAGGATTATGAACTGTGCAGTGCAGTTTAATTAATGTATTCACCTTCATCAGTCTCACAGGCTAATATGAATTCTGGTGTCTTGCACCTTAAGAGCAACTTAATTATCACATTACAAGTAATCTGCAAAGATTACTTGCTGGTATCTTTTTTAATAATATACGAAAGTTGAAAAAAATGTTCTTAGAATAAGAAGTCACCGAACAAGAAATAGTTACAACACTAAAGTTTCAAATTTTTTTTTTGGGGGGGGGGGGCAGCTGGGGTGGAACTGATATGTATTTTGGGACACCTTATACAGACTAAGGCCTTGACTACTCTGTGAGGGCTTGGCCATCCTTATGATAAGTGTTGGAAGATGCACCTTGGAATCTGTGGTCTAGTAGACATCTAAAGAGTCTTGGCAGTGTATTCACCACTGCTGGTTAGACAAATCTGGATCACTACTAATCATGTAATCAGTGTACCATATAAATTCATTTCTCCTTCGGCCTCGATAGCCACACCCACTTATTGGCTTTCTACTTTTCTGCCATTCACAATTCCTTTCTTCCATCTTGCTGTTCAGTCTCTATTATTTCTTAAATTGGTTTTGCAGTTTCACCCTCAGAGTCTTGTACAGCATCTCATTTATTGTCTGAATCTCGTTGTCTTGCTGTCCAACCACTTCAACTCCTTTTTTCACTGTCTTGTGCGCTGCATGGCTTATAACATAAATTTCATGATTCGTCCATCATCATCACAAGAGGTGACACCTTTATAGTGCCTAAAATACTGTAGCCTAAGCACACTGTCCTTGGTCACAAAAAGTCTGCTGTAACCTAATATGGATAATGAGGTAGATCAGAAATATAGGGAAAGTAAGAAAGTATTACATTAACTAAAGAGCATTAAATCAATTGAGCATGACAAATAATGATAAAAACAATCAAAGAAACCTCCAAAGCATACAGACCTGGATTTAAGACCAGGTATTTTAAGGGTTTAAAGGTGTAAGAGTGGTTATAAAGTAAATCCACTGGCAATGATGGACTACAATTTACAGAGAACGGAGATACGTGATATTTACAATTCCCTCCCCATTCAACACAAGCCTGAAAAAGGAACAATGGGTGGCAACAGGAATGCAGAAGCAAAATGCTATGACCTCAAATATACTGAAAAATGCAGTTCACTTATTCCACATAAATATATTATCTGACAAAGACACTCTAGAAAAATATATAAAAAAATAAAGAACAAAAACTGCACAGAAAAAGTTTAAGGACGAGAAAAAAGGATGAGCAGTATAACGAAACGGTGTATTCAAGGTAAACTTCTACAAATGGACATGAATCATAACATTAGTTTAACCTCAGCAAAACTAACCACATTTAAACTTTTTTAGATTTAACCTGTCTTCTGTTACTATTAGTCATTTAGTTGTTTTATAACTGATATATCACCAGTAGTTTACTTAAAAGGAAATGCGGTAAAGTGTGGTTTTGGCGTGACAGCATTTGCTTCTTCATTCTTAGGTCCATACCCCCTTTTCAGGTATTAAAAGTGGTTATTGTAATGGAGAAAGGAATTGTAAACAATTATAAGAACTTCCTTTATTCATTATACTATCATCATTGTCCCTATTTTTACTCTATCAGTCCTCCTCTTCATCTCTTTTATGTAAAAAAGAATGGATATAAAGAGGGCATGTGGAATACAGGTTAAGCACTTGAAAAAGCTTCAAGCTTTAATCAGCAATCCAGTGGTAAGTCCAAGTCCATATGCATTCTAGATTTCATTTACTGCTTTTACTGTTCATCTGTGTGTCATAACCGATTAGCATAATGGTCTTTGGTAAATGTCATATTTTCTTACTTTATTCCCCACAGAATTCTTCTCTATCAGAATTAATTGTATTCTTTATGGTCATAAGCTGCAAGTCCTTTGGTTTATATTCTTTAAGGCATTTTCTTAAAATCTATACCACATCACAACCCGTGGCAGATAGGAACTGTTTCTTGTGAATCTTAACTCACAGTGTTCTGAGTTATTAAATTTTAAAATTTCCCAATGTATGCACTCTTCTGCTTTGCAGTCTTCATGCCTATTGTTATTTAAAACATGCTGAATCCTACCAAGCTTCTGACCAGATTTTTAACTACTGTACCACAATGGAGTAATGCCTTCACGTAGGTGACATGATGAAACGTTTGTAGGCCTTGCTGCAATCCCCTTCAGCATTCTGACCTATTCCTGATGATTCAACACTGTTAATAATTAAAAGTCACTGAATTATGTTCGACAGCCCTTCTGAATTACAAGAAGGAATACAGAAAGATTCAGTTTTAACATCATATATATATTACATTTCATCCAAATTATGGAGATGAATAGGTCTAAATATACAGATTATCTTTAATACTGGTATACATCAGATTAACCATTTCATCTCAAAACTCTATCAAGGTTACAAATACGTTACAACCTGCATTACCAGGGTACTATTATACATTTAGAATCCAGTACCAAACAAATAATTAGATATGTATACTCTTTAACTATATACAAACATACAAATTTAATGTATAGTACTGTAAGTACACTACAAAGCCATATTTATGATTCTAACATTCCTACCCATATATGAAAGCTGAAATCATTTAATCCATCATTGTAACAATAAAAGATCTACAAAAATTACTAACCGATCAAATTCTACATCTTAACTGTACACAATAAACACAGGCTAAGAAATAAAATGGTAGGTAATGACAGGTGTAAACTAACCTTTCCAACAACTTGCATCTATCCACTTGGTGCATACCATCATGAGTACACTGACAGCTTCTAGCTTTGTTTTCCCCAGACTGCTGTTTGTGCTTTAAGTGTGAGTGTCAAGTGCTTGCTTCAGGGCTTTACACTGTAGTTTCATTTCTTTTTAACGTTTATTTAGATGAATCTCATTTGCCTCCTATCTCAATTCCTTCACAAAAAATTTGTAGTTGACTGTTCAATCTCATTATCTAGTATACCACGCTGACCTTAAATTGTTATAAAATTTATCACAAGCAAACACAATCTTAATCTATCAGAGCTCAGGACAATAAAAAATTAAAAAGGGACAATACCAATACTAAAGAACAAAACATTTTAATGCAAACAGTTCCCCTCATCTTGAGATAGTTGAACCTACAACTATAATACTTGCTACTAATGTACCAATGATTGATTTGTGGACAAGTTCTATTGGATCCTGAAAGGATTAAAACAATTGTCCCAGCAGATGTTATTAAAAGTTTAACTAAACTGCAAACTCCTTTCTTGACTCATAGAGTTGCCTGAAGGATTTTCTTCTTTTATATGACTGGCAATAACATTGGACACCCAAAGGGAATGGACAAAATGTGTGGGATAGCAATGCATCCAGGGGCCAAAGGGACGTATGTAAAATCTTTAGTACTCCAACAGTTATGCACAAGGCCCACTGCATGCTATACCACAAGGGGTCCTAATTTTGTTTGTTGATTCAGGATCTTCAGAAGCAAATTGCAATATCAAACAAGCCAATCAGGAGCGTGTCTCCACACAATTAAACTGAGCTTAGTTTCATGTATATATACTGTATATATGTTTATAGGAAATAAAAAAATTGTCTTATTCAAGACACATTAGATGTCTTAAATGGAAAACAAACATATGTTACAAAATTAGACAAAAAAACACCCAAGAAGATTCACCTTAAGCAAACTGTTTGACAGATAAATCTACTATAAGTGATTATTATGATTTGGTTTGGGAAAATGAAATAAATCATCTAAAATCCCTTTACAACATATAATATGACTACACACAGTATTACAGATTCATTTTATCATAATTTTTAATACTGTCTGCAGCAACTATGTTGAAAGGATTAGTTGCTCATGTAAAGTAGAAAGATCATGGTTGTAAATATTTAATGATAAAATCTTTTCCCATCTCCCATTAACTCTGTTCATACCAATATTCCATCACTAATTACTTTTCCTTTGGCTACATGGACTGATATACAAACCTTCCCCTTTTGCTGTACATAGGAGATGTACCCCTTAGGTTGGGGGGTTAATTCCTACATCTTACTAAAGTTAACAACCACCACAGAATTAACATGCTCCTGGTTTCCTTGCAGATCAGGAATGCCATGACTCCTGTAACCTCCTAACAGTCTATTGGAGTGGGTGACCAGAGTACTAGGACCCTGGGCCTAAGTACCCTGCATTATGGAAAGGCGCTCATGTAAGGAAAGATTTCTGGAGAACCACGTTGTGTAATCACCTGCATTATGTCCAATTCCAGCATGTACTACAATCTAGAACATGCCCTCAAAAGAGGGGTAAGGATAGAAGGGAAGCCCAGTCACTTCACATTCACATTCCAAAACAGAGCTTGGGTTAAGGAGAAGGCATCCAGAGATTTGTGGGTGACAAACTCAAACACAGTAAGGTGCAGGTAGTCTGCACTCATTACCTGTTACTGAAAATTTACACTGAAATGTTAAGGACAGTTTTATGCGCCCAACTTTATGAGGTTTTGCCTGAACTGTACAACTGCCCACTTCCCCTGCATAAAGCCAGAATGAAAAGGTGCTTCTAGACGCCAACTTCTTGTCTGACAGTATTAGCAAAGAGGACTAACACTGGCAAAGCACCCACTGTCTGCAAATGCATAATCCAGAGCCCATGTAAACAGAGCAAGACGACAGCCGGAGACTCCACCACACATGCTTCAGGAGAAGCACAGGTGTACACATCAAACAAAAGAGTTACCATACAGCCCCATGGGACCATGGCATACAACTGGTACCACCAGTATTAGCTGATGTACGACAGGCCATCGATAACTCATGCAGGAAACAGAGTTCTAAGCCACAGCCATCTGTCCTGTAAACTCCCAATGTTTGGTGAAACCAACTTAGTAGAGGCCATGGGAGAGCTGGCAGGGAGCTACTGTGCACAATCCATGAGCCATGGTGAACCATGAGCAGCTGGGGTGCAGCGTGATCAGGCACAAACATATCGTCCTAGTACCCATAGGCACCATACAGTGGAGACCTGTCACGTGTGAACCCCATGTCTGTACATGCATGGTCTGGGAACTTCCTTATCTTTGACGATAATATCAGTGCAGGTTCTGCCAAGTATGCTTCGGGTGAAACATGGGTGGTGAACATTCCTCATATGGGTTGACCTGGGGTACAAAACTAGCTTGATAAAACTTGTGTCAGCCTATCTACAGCAGACATAATACCCAGAGGCAGATAAAGAGAGTCACCTTCCTATGCCAAGGAAAAGGCACTTACTTAAAGTTCTACAGCTAGGGCTTCTCTTCTTTATCCTATGCAAGGATGAGAAGGAGAAGACAACGAGGAAGAGAAAGAGCTCAAGGAGGGAGGAGGAGGAATAAAAGCACTTACACTCTTCCTTGACCCTGGCCTGGGTCTTACTCTACTCTGCAGGTGTAGTAGCTGTGGTCAATGGCATGGGGGCATCTCCCACTAGAAGGACAGGTAAGTGTACAGTACTGATCATTGTCCATCCCACAATTAACCCCCTTCTGGCTGAGAGAGCAGTGTATATGTAAAAAGAGCAGGAAGTATGAGGGCAGGGAGGAGAGAGAGGAAACCTATAACTTCATCTTCCTCCTCTACCAATACCTTCCCAACACCCATAGATCCTACCTCAATGTGGGAGCAGCAATGGTGGGGATCTACTGAAGCCAACAACACAAGTACTTACCAACTTAGCAGTCAGCAAGTGCATAGCAAGACAACTTCACTTGATTGTGGTCAAAGAAAAAGTTCTTAATGATGGTAGGTGAGTGAGGGTAATCCCCAACTTGGCCACGGCTCTTGGATTGCGCTGAGGAACACTTCTATATAATGCTATTGTTTGTACTTCCATAGGAATAAATGTAAAACTCCACATGAAAGGAGACTGCCACAGTGGAAACCTGTCATAATGGAAATACTTTAATTTGATATTGTCAGGACTGACCTGTAGCAAACTGATTTATGAAAGAAAAAACCCTTTGAACAGAAATTCTCTTTAAATGGTAATTAATGTGTCTAATGCAGATACATTCCTGGTGATACAAAAATAATACCTTACACAAACCATATCAAATGTATTTGCAGTAATTGTTTTAGCAAAACATGATGAGCAATATTTAAATCAAAGAAAATGAAATGGATAGAAGCACAATGTACAGAATGTATCTTGTACAAGATGTCTGCTATAAGTCAGTCTCTATCTATTTTGTGTTAACTACTGTATGCTACTGTGCTTGAGAGCCCTACAGCATATCTGTAGTGTTGGGGGTACCTGCCACATACCCACAAATATGGTTCACTATTAAATTAACATACATTCCTTAGGTGTAATATGTAACCACAAGGCTGGGTTTCAAATATAACAAGGAGCAGCTAAGAAGAGTAGCAAGTTTTGTTCTTTAAACTGAAAATTACTTCCCTTTGTATATTTTCCATACTTGTGAGATTTAAATTAAACCCAAGATAAATGGCAAATAAAAAATGAATAAAGACAAGAAAAAGTATGTTAGTGCTGTCCTCCTAAGCAAGGAAAAATGCCAAAGACTATGGAAGGCCATGATACAGAAGCAACAGCACAACCTATAGTTTGAAAACTCATTACATGGCCACTATATGGTACAAGGCATCTAAATATGGCACATGAGATGACCCATTTGTCACAAACAACAGTCTCAGCTATCAAAAATAGTCACATATATTGCTATGCATTTAACATTGTGTATTTCTTACTCACAGCAAGATTGAATGGATGACTATCCACATCTGTTTCCTCCACACATTTCAAATTTTCCTTAGAATTTCCTCCCGTATGTGATATGTTGCTAACGCATTTACTTTATGGATATGAGAATGTTTTTGTAGCATACAATAAATTTTCCTGTTAAGCCCTGAATGAATATAATACAAGTCCCATAAAAAATTTGGCATTATTACTGTAATTCAATTCTGACTGCAAGCACCTGCATGTATCCACTACACCACAGACTGCATTAGCAAAATAAAGCTAGATAAGGTCAGTAAATAGCAGCACCTGTCTAAACAAATTTGAGAGACAACCTTGAGGCCGCTATAAAGAAAACACCTGACTACTTTAAATACTCATCACTCAACTGTCCACTGATGAATTACCCTTCGCCCACCAGCAGACTCACAGAGCTTCATTTACCATTCATCAGTTCACATACCTCTTACATAGAGAGATGAAAAAAAGCATCAAATCCACTGACCGAAGGATGGAAATGGAAGAAATTTACACATTTATTTTTCAGGACCTCTCTAACTTTCAATGATGAAAACTTCTGGGCAATCGTCAGACAAATTGATCTGTAGTGTAACATTTTCTTCAGCCCCTGACTCAGACACAGTAGGAATGCTAATCAATGTTTGTGTGGGATCCTGTCCTTCGACACGAACGAATGTGTATACTGTAGTGTCTGGCCCAATGCTCAGTCCTGGCTTTGCTTCCAGAACTGAACAGTTGCCAAGACTCACACAATCCTGCATGAGATTATCACCCATGACTGCAAATGCCTGAGATAACACATCAGTTTGGTGATAACTATTAACATTAGAAGTCTGGTTTGGAACTCTGTCTAAATGAATACCATCTTGATAAACAGCTACATTCCCACTTCCTTTATTAACTGTTAGTCCTGTACTAGACTGACTCCCAGATATTTTAGATGTGTTACTGCCATTCTTGCTTTCTGATAATGGTGCAACATTACTACTGTTTAGTTTACTGGCGGGTACCAGTTCGCTTGCAACTGAAACAATGTTATTTCTCACATTATCTGGCATCAGGTGAGCTGGCATTGAACTGATACTGTTTAACCCTTGTCCAGCTAGTAAATGTGTCATATGTCCAATATTATTCACTATTGTACTGTTAATCATATGAGATATTGAACTATCTGCATTTCCATCACTAAGGACACTGCTATTCTGGAGATCAGTATATGGCGTACTGTTCTGCCTCTCCGTTAAACTACTATCTTCTTGGTTTTCCTCTTGTGATTGTGAGCAGCATGTATGAAGCTTCAGCTTTCGCTTGCTGACAAAAACACCATCTGAAAGTAACAAAAATATACGAAATTTTATGGTGCTGGAACTACAAGAAATTATATTATTCCACTGATATTAGCTACTTCAAAAGCATTTTTCAAACTGATTTAATAGGAAACACTGTATAAACTACTAAGATAACTGAAAACTTATACAACCAGTTTTGAAACTATTTAACAAAGTAACATGAAAACACATTCTCAAAGTAGTAAATATTTTAACTTATAATTCTGCAACTGTTTAGAAAGATAAGTCTTACAAGTACACACAGTACCCACAAATCAGTTTTACATCATTAGCCAAAAACCAATGATTCAGGGGCAGCATATTCTACATGATTAAAGATTCCCAATGTGCCATCTTAGCATTGCTTGCTAATTTTCCACTTACAGCTTTCCCAAATGCATGTCATTTGCATCCTCTATTTTCCTTATGTTGGGATTAATATCTAAATTAGGAGACACACTGGCCTTTTGCTCTTTATCTTCTACATCCTACTTGGATCTGTGCAGTAAAGAGTTGTGAGTCTAACAAAGCCTTTACCTGGTGGTATAGAGTCAATAAAGCACAAAGAACTGGAATTCCATCATATCCCATTTGAAAAATGACCCATGGCTCAAACATAAATAGAAAGCACCCTGGTCAGGACCAACTATCGACTACCTAGAGCCTTACATTCAAGGGTTTGTATGATATTCTTGCTTTATGCTAAAGAAAGACTTTCTTCAGTATGTCTGGCTGATGTTAAGTCAGAAGTAACTCATTCTAGGATCAAAAAGCTTGACATTCAGCAGTTATTTTAGGTTATAAACTTCTTTTACTTAATGGAATATCATCTACTTAAATCTTCTTTAAACCTATCACAAGTGGTTATGATAAAAAAAATGAAGTTGAAAAGTTACGAGCCACTTCTATTTCATTGATAGTTTACAAAAAAATATTAAATATGAAATTTTTATGATAAAATAACGTTTCACTTATACTTACCCGGTAGTTACATATAGCTGTCGTCTTTGACGTCACGGCAGTATTCAAATTTCGCGCTAGCACTATCGTTACAAAAGGTGATCCCTCTACCCCGCCCTCTATCGGGTATCGGGAACCGCCCCAAGAACACGCCATAAGTTTTTGCCCAACTGCCCAGGTGAGGGGAGGAGGGAGGGTTATGATTATGTAACTACCGGGTAAGTATAAGTGAAACGTTATTTTATCATAAAAATTTCATTTTCACTTATACAACTTACCCGGTAGTTACATATAGCTGATTGGCACCTTGAGGAGGTGGGGCACTGGCAGCTAATAAAATTCTTGGAATTATCTACTTGCAACAAGTTAGACATAGGTTCCCTTACCTTTAAAGGTGGCTGACTCAGTGGTTACTGCCTCTGTAGTCTGCTGGCCTTTATATTGTGCCGAGAGGATATAAATGGATCCGTGTCGGACACAATAAAAAACAGTACCTGCCGTGAGAACATGGCTGCGTGCGGACAAGTCTGATGCCCTTGATCAGGCGCAGTACAACGAACAACAAAACGAGGGATCACCTAACATTACCATAAAACCAATACCAAAGATTAAAAACTGGAAGATACTAACACATCATGTATCTCCAGGCAACCTTCAAAAACAACAACCCCAACACCAAGGTGAAAATGTTAGTTAAGGAGCGGACTCCTTTTCACCCTCCCCAACACCGTGTCAGTCGCAATAAAGGGCCCCAGCGTCTTGCACTCTTCGAAAACAGTTTGCACGTCCACTAAATAATGCGATGCAAACACTGACTTGCATCTCCAAAGGTGGACTTAACTAAGTCCTTCACAGATAAGTTTCTGCTAAAGGCTACAGAAGTCAGAAACCGCTCTAATCTCGTGCGCTTTTACCTTAAGAATACTCATCTCCCCCTCAGCACACTGCTCATGAGCTTCTTTTATCAGGCTTCTCAAAAAGAAAGAAAGGGCATTCTTAGAGAGAGGCCTAGAAGGATCTCTAACCGAGCACCAGAGGTGGTCATTGGGACCTCTGAGCTTCTTCGTTCTCTGAACGTAGAACTTGAGAGCTCTCACAGGGCAGAGGTACCTTTGGGTTCTTCGGGACCGACCAATTGGGAAAGGTCCTTAATCTTCTAACTCTCTTGGCCAAGGTCTAGACGGGTCTTCTTCTTGGCTAAGAAACCAAGAGTAGACATACATACTGCCTTCCCCTTAGCAAAGCCTACTCTTTTGTCAATCGCATGTAGCTCACTTACTCTCCTGGCCGTAGCCAGAGCTACCAAAAAAGAGTCTTTTCGTGAGATCCTTCAAGGAGATGTTCGCCATCGGTTCAAAGGACTGAGACCGAACCATCTCAGCACTACGTCAAGATTCCACGCCACTGGTCTCTTCTGGTCTCTCTTTGACGTATTAAATGATCTAATCAGATCTGAAAGGTCTTGACTCAAAGACACTTCAAGACCCCTATGTCGAAAAAGACCGAAGCTAACATGGCTCTATACCCTTTAATGGTAGGTACAGCAAGCTTTTTCTCTCTGTGGAGGAACAAGAGAAAATCGGCCATCTGGGCTATAGACGCGTGAGAAGAAGACACGCCTTCTCTTCGACACCAGGACCTAAACTGTGTCCACTTGGCCTGGTAAACATTGTCGGAGGATTCTCTTCTTGGCTTCGCCCGATAGCTTCAAGCCTCTCTTGAAAAGCCTCTCTTTCTGATGAGTCTCCTGACAGTCTGCAGGCGACAAGATGAAGAGCGGACAAGTTTTGGTGGAACCTCTGAAAGTGCGGCTGTCTGAGTAAATCTGGTCTCTCTGGCAGAAGTCTCGGAAAGTCTGACAGTAGGTTTAGAAGGTCCGGGAACCACTCCTGGACGGCCAGAATGGAGCCACCAGAGTCATCCTTACGTTTGATGGCTTGAGAACTTCGAGATTACTTGCCGCAGGATCTTGAACGGGGAAAGGCATACAGGTCCAGGTCCGACCAGTCCATGAACATTGCATCCACGAAAACCGCTTTGTTGTCTGGAACTGGAGAGCAGTAAAGGGGCAGCCGAGTCGTTTTGTCGGTTGCAAAGAGATCTATGAGCGGACATCCCCATATCTTCCAAAGCTCCTCGCAAACTAGGGGATGTAAAGTCCACTCGTTGGAAAGGACCTGGTTCTTTCTGCTGAGAAGGTCCGCTGCTACATTTTTCTCCCCTTGAATGAATCTCGTTACTAGTCTGGTCCCGATCTCCTCCGTCCAAACTAGAAGCTCCTCGAGGTCTCGTAGGGACCACGAGTGAGTGCCCCCTGTTTCCGAATGTATGCCAGAGCGGTCGTGTTGTCCGCCTGGACCAAGACGACATTTGCCTTCCACTTCTTTTTGAAAGGCTAACAGGGCTAAGTGAACCGCTTTTAGTTCCTTTCGATTGATATGCCAGTTTCTCTCTTCTCTTTGCCACTGGCCCGAAACTTCTTTTGTCCCCATAGTCGCTCCCCAGCCCTTGTCCGAGCTCCTTCGGAAAAAGAGTTAGGTCTGGGTTCGGAAGCTGAAGAGGAAGTCCTTGTGACAGCCTTCCTTCTGACCTCCACCAACGGAGGCACTCCTTTATCTTTTCCGAAATGGCGAATGTGAAGGAGTCCGGGAACTGTTTCCTGGGCCACTTCTCTTGCAGGTAAAACTGCAGTGGTCTCAGGTTTAAAGCGCCCCAGTTTTACAAACTTCTCCACTGAAGTTAAGGTTCCTTTTGTCTCATCCATTCAGCTGTGAACAAATCTTCCTCTGCAGAAAGTCGTCGATCTTCTGCAGGCATGAGGCTATCCGTTGGTTGGACAGAAAAGCCTGAAAAGTCTGAGAGTCCAGACTCACTCCCAAATAGACAATCTGCTGACTGGGAGTAAGGCAAGACTTCTTCTCGTTGATAATGAGGCCTAGAGACTTCGTTAATTGAAGAGTCTTTGATAGGTCCTCCAAACAGCTCTCCCTCAGAAGCAGCTTTGAGCAGCCAATCGGAGGTACATGGAAACTCATGAATTCCTTCCAGGTGAAGATGTCTGGCTACTGACAACAGGATCCTTGTGAAAACTTGCAGGGGCTGTCGACAGACCCGAAGCAGAGGGAACGAACTGATAAACCTGTCCCTCAAGATGAACCTCAGGAACTTCCTTGAAGCTGGGTGTATCGGGCGTGAAAATAAGCGTCTTGGAGGTCTTCGAAACCATCCAATCCCCTGATGTAAAGACGCCAAGACCGACTGAGTTGTCTCCATGGAGAATTTTGTCTTCTGAACGAAGACATTCAACGCACTCACGTCCAGGACGGGTCTCCATCCCCTGATGCTTTTGTAACCAGGAACAGACGATTGTCCTGGAGATAGAGGGGCATGAAGCAGTTCTATCGCTTTTCTCCAGCATGGCTCGGACTTCTGAGTGAAGGGCGTCTAGTTTCGGGAGAGTTGTTTGGAGGACGCCTGTAAAGAAACTGGAGCCTCCACTAAAGGAGGTTTGGAAAGGAAGGGATGGCATATCCTTCTTTTAAAACTTGGATCGTCAAGGGTCTGCCGAGATCTGTTGCCACTCTTGCCAGAACCTTTGCAGTCTGGCTCCAACAGCTGAATGGAGGACAAAAGGTTCATTTCTTCTCTGGGGCCGTTTGGTTCTAGGCGTGGCTTTGCCTTTTCCTCTGGCCCTGCCAAAACACGTTTAGAAGTCTTCCTTTATACTGTCCATACCTGAGAAACTGGGGAGTTTTACCTGCAAGAGAAGCGGCCAGAAAGCACAGGTCTCTTCACTTTCTTGGCAGACTGCGAAAAAGATCCTGGGTTGACTTCTGGGCTAACGCCTGGGAAATTGCAGCAACCAACTCTTTCAGCTTCGAAACAGATGAGCCTTGTTTAAAGGAGAAAACAAGAGAGCCAACTTCTGGCTGAAGAAACACCTTTTGCTAGGAAGGAGCACCAAAGTTGCCTCTTTTTGAGAACCCTGTCGTAAATAAAGAGGCCAGTTCTACTGCACCGTCGCAGATGCCCCTATCCATGCAATCCACTACTATTACCACATCATCCAAGAGCTGGAAGGAAGATTAAAATCCTTAATCTTCCTGGCTAAGGCATGCACCGCCCAGTCCAGGAAGCTCACAATTTCAAGAGTCCTCGATACGCTCTGAAAACTTGATCCAGTTCGGAGGACGTAAAGAAGACCTTCGCAGAATTAAGTGCGGTCCTCCGACTGGCATCCATGAGACTGGAGAAGTCCCCTGTGCGGAGGCAGCCCTTCTCAGGGAAAACATTTCCCAGTCTCATACCAACTCCGGACTTTACGGAAGGAACGACGAGGAGGGGGAAGACAGAAGACGTTCTTTCAATTTCTCTTCTCGGCCAGCCAAAGCATCCATCTTCTTAAGGCCTTTCTGCTCTCGAGTTCGGACAGGACAAGTTTGGTAAAGTCCAAGAAGAAACAGAACCTGTCCCTCTTGTACTGGGACCCAGGAGACGGAGGAGCCGCAGGCAGAACGTAATCAGGGAAGTTCTCAATAAAGAACTTCAAGAGACTCTTGTAGGAAGAGAGTTCTGGAGACTTCTCCTCCTTACACTGCTCCTCTAAGCCCGAGAGGGAGTTCTGCCAGAAATTGGGGATAAGTCCAGCTGGACAACATCTTCATCCAAGTCTCCTTGAACTGAGACTTGAGTTACACTTGTCGGGCTGGAAGGCTGTGACATATTCTTGCTGTGTCACCGAAAGAGTTTGAGCCTTTGGAGGAGCCAAAGGAGGCGCAGTTGATACAGCAACAATGTGGCGCCAAAGGCGGAGCCGGGTACCACAACGACAGGGGCGTCAATGAAGGCGCAATCGTCGGCGCTTCTTCGAGCGGCAGACATAGTCGCCGAGGCGGGCGCCGCTGGTTCCTCCACAGGAGGCGCCAAAGGCGGCGCTGTGCCAGCCAAAGGTGGCGCCAACGGAGGCGCAAGCGCGGCGGCGCTCTTTCGACAGAACGAGGAGTTGAGGTGGGCGCCCTGGCATCGTGAGGAGAGCAAAGAAGAGACTTGATTTTTAGACAAAAGTTGTAAAATCGAGTCCAAACGGGCGTTAATTCCGTCAATCACAAGCTGTTGAGGTTCATCGAATGCTGGAGCAGGCGCCACAGGAACAGGAGTCACAGGAGTCGCTGGCGCCAAAGGAGCAGGCCTCTCAGATGTAATCGTCTGATAGGGAGGATCCGCCGATAACGAATGAGACTCTGGTCCACTTAGAAGAAAGCCTCTCGGTTCTGCCCAAAAGCTACAGGAGGGGGAAGGATCCTCCAGAAGAGCCTTCTTCTTAGAATCTTCAATGGAGAAAGCAGACGAGACCTCTTCAAAGGTCTAGAAGAGTCAGAGGTCCCAAACGCCAACCTCTGGGCGGGAGGAACTCCAACTGGATCCACTCGACACTCTCCGCTCTCCTCACCTTTTTGGTGAGGCCAGCAGCCTGGGAAGCGGCAACAGGACTGCTTGAGGGGCAACTACTCGGGAGCAGGTCCCACTCACCTCCTTTCGGCTTTAGCATGCCTTCTCCCTGGAACCTGGGAGCCTGACAGGGGCCTAGACCTGGGAGCGTGAATGGGCCGAGAAGCTACCTCCTCCACAACACTTACACGAGGCACAACACTCGATTATCACTGCGGTCTACTAACTGCTGCAAATTGTCCCCATTTTCTGCATGGAAGACATAAACGCATTAAGGACTGACACGGTATCAGGATTGGGAGAAACGGTGTCCGGGGTAGGTAAAACTACAGGAACTTCAGGGGAGCAGGGATAATAGGATTTGTTGTTCTTGACTACCTCCTGACCTCGAAGACCTAGAAGAGGCCTTCCTAATCCTATCTCTTTCTAGCTTCTTCATGTACTTCCCAAAGCACTCCAGTCAGACAAAGTTAGAAGTTCACACTCGTTACAAGTCAAATCAGCAGAACATTTTTGCCCCTGCATGAAAAGCACAGGTGTGTTTTTTATTGGATCTAAACTAAGGATCCCTAACAAGCCTGGTTTTGCAGCCTTTGCTGCAAAACCAGATACCACTAGAACCAGAATCAGACATAAGGAACCTAGTCTAACTAATAATAACTCTCAAGCAATAACTAGCGCCAGCAAAAACAACAAACCGAATTTCACCAAAAAGGAATTAGAAGTTCGAATTGTTGAGAAATACTACCAGCAGCAGAACCCTCCCTCCTCCCTCACCTGGTTCGCACGGCAAAAAACTAATGACGTGTTCTTGGGACGGTTCCCGATACCCGATAGAGGGCGGGGTAGAGGATCACCTTTTGTAACGATAGCGCTAGCGCGAAATTTGAATACTGCCGTGACGTCAAAGACGACAGCTATATGTAACTACCGGTAAGTTGTATAAGTGAAAATACAGAACTCACAAGTGTAATTAACAAACACTTACTACACTTGTAACATGTGAATCCCCTGTGGTTTGAATGTATGAGCATATGACAATTCAGCGTCCCTTTGAGAGAAAATGACTTTCCACATAGCTTGCATGTGTAGGGCTTTTCACCAGTATGTGTTGTCATGTGGCGCTTTAAACTCTGGCTGTGCCTGGTAGAAATAAAGAAGACAATTTTGTTAAAAGGATAAAAATAAAAACCAAAATACCTGAAAGGAAGTTGAAGTACAAAAACTACAGTATTTGATTTACTGAATTGATTCCTGTTACCAATATACATAATAAAATCATTTTTGCATCATCATGACAGTCATCTCACCAGGAACACAGACAATACCTAACTTTTTTTATATGAATTATTCCACAACCTCTGACAATGTTGGATGTCTTCACTCTTCCACTATTAAACACTGTCTATACCACAAACACATTAAGAAGTGCAGCAGCATTATAAAGTTGTGATAAATAACTTACTTATTTGATTACAAACTCACACACTCTCTCTTTCAAAAATCTGTACTGCATTATATAACTCTCTCTCTCAAAAATCTGTACTGCATTACATAAAAGTTAATAGAAATACTGTAAGAGAGAGAGAGAGAGAGAGAGAGAGAGAGAGAGAGAGAGAGAGAGAGAGAGAGAGAGAGAGAGAGAGAGAGAGAGAGAGAGCACAGTAAGGGCATAGTTTACCTTAACACAATGCATGTGTACAAATGCAGGTTGGGTTTAAACACTGACTTTACACAACAAAAATGCAATTACTTACATAACTTTATTTACTTAAACTTACTTGAAATCTTATTAACACAAAAACTTTAAATGATTTCTTATTTAACCTGCAATTCTGTATTTTTTATGGCATAGTCGCTGTTTCCTCCGCAAGGAGTTACCTTCCATGGGTCTGTCAGAGCTCCATGGTGACCAAACTTTTTACTTGGTCTCTTGGCTAGGGATTAGAGTATGTAATGGACTCAAAGATAAGAGGGCTCCTTCGCTTATCTTACAGCGAAGCCGTACCCAGGTTATTTCCTTTGTCAAACCTGCTAGAAGAGGAAGTGATTACTACAGTATTGTGCATGCAAAGTCTTCCATATTGTCGACAAGAAGACTGACAACGGATTCAATTTGGGTCAGTGCTCCTAAATTCAATAATTATGGAAACACCAAAAGAAGCAAGTAAAGTGCTTAGTTTTAAGTCCCAGTTAAAGTTTTAGTTTTAAACTTTTGCAACTGGTAGTATTTTAAATATTCCCCTGTTCGACCTCTCTTCCTTGATTTAATAGAAATAGAAACAGAAAAAACCAAAGCTTTCTCTTTGTAAAGTAAGCAGGCATTCTAGGGACGGAAGCAAGTGAGCAGGGTTGTTTTTCCAAAAGCACTAACCGTCAGGAGGAGGTAGGAAGTTTAGTTTAGAGGCATATTTGACAGGGTAGGTTTTGCTAGGACTACCCTTAGCTAGATTGTACCTTAAGTTCACTTTCCTATGACCTTTATACTGGCGAATTTTTTGTCATTTTCAGATGCTACCTGCGACCGAGCCAAGGCGGCTTGGGGGAGGAGTCTTTCAAGCAAGCATCCATGCCATCTGACCCAGCTCAACCCAGTCTGAAGAAATCCTTCACAGAGACCCCACACACCAGGCGTCTCTTACAGCCTCCCCTTTGTTCCCCCTTTTGTTAAACAGCCGGGGAAATTGCCATTTCAAAGGACCCATGGCTTCTGATGCAATTGATCACTGCATTATCTATTTCAGCAGTAAGTCTGAAGATGACAATTACTCCCAGTTCTCTTTCCTTTCGTCCTAATGCTATTGTTTTATGTTTCAAGTTTCCCTCCCTCTTAAACAGTCATTGACTAAGGAAAATACTAGTACAACCATATCCCATTTATGAAGTCAAATATATGAAGTACAATTATAGTTGACTAGTGAAATTGCATAAATTATCCTCCATGGTGTTAAAGTAATATTCTTGATCTAAGATTCATCCCTTGCAGTCAATTAATGATAAGTAAGAGGTCTTTGATATAGGAATGTTATCTGGATACGTCTCTTCCAGAGTTGGGCATGCCTTGGAACTGGCCAGAGTCTTATTGGAGAAGAATTAGCATCCTTGATACTAAGATCCTCAATTCACGCACTTGAAATTGCTTATAGACACGTTGGAAGAGGCCCTGAGCCGTTGAGTTATTCACTCCTTTATTTTGAAATCTCTTGTCTCCGAAATGGGACGAAGTTGGAGCAGATGACAATTACTCCCAGTTCTTTCCCTTAGTCCTAATGCTATTGTTTCATGTTTCAAGTTTCCCTCTCTCTTAAACAGTCACTGACTAAGGGAAATCCTAGTAAAACCATATCTCATTTATGAAGTCAAATATATGAAGGACAATTATTGTTGCCTAGTGAAATTGCATAAATTATCCTCCATGGTGCTAACATAATGTTCTTGATCTAAGATTCATCCCTTGCAATCAATTAACCCTTAAACGCCTACTGGACATATCATACGTCGACTAAAATTGTCTGTTGGGTGCCAAGTGGATGTACCGTCTCGACTACAAAAATTTCAACCTTCGGTCAACTTTGACTCAACCGAAATGGTTGAAAACGCAATTGTAAGCTGAAACTCTTACATTCTAGTAATATTCAATCATGTACCTTCATTTTGCAACAAATTGGAAGTCTCTAGCACAATATTTCGATTTATGGTGAATTTTTAAAAAACTTTTTTCTTATGCCCGCTTGAATAACTTTATCTGAAAATTTCAGAAATTCTTTCGCTCATTTTGTCATAATTTTTGCACTGTTCTATATTAGCCGTTACATAAAGTTTTATATATGAAAATGTGCGCAATTTCATGTACAATACAACAGAAAATAACTCATGGTTGTAGCTTTTATCAGTTTGGAAATATTTTCATATAAATCACGATAACTGCCAAAATTTCAACCTTTGGTCAACTTTGACTGACCAAATGGTAAAAAAACGCAATTGTAAGCTAAAACTCTTACATTCTAGTAATATTCAATCATTTACCTTCATTTTGCAACCAATTGGAAGTCTCTAGCACAATATTTTGATTTATGGTGAATTTTGAAAAAACTTTTTCCTATGTCATTCCAGAAATTCTTTTCGTCACGTTGTCGTAATGTTTGCACTGTTTTATATTAGTCGTTACATAAAGTTTTATATATGGAAATGTGCACAATTTCATGTAGAATACAACAGAAAATAACTCATGGTTGTAGCTTTTATCAGTTTTGAAATATTTTCATATAAATCACGAAAACTGCCAAAATTTCAAGCCTTTTCAACTTTAACTCGACCGAAATGGTAAAAACGCAATTATAAGCTAAAACTCTTACATTCTAGTAATATTCAATCATGTACCTTCATTTTGTAACAAACTGGAAGTCTCTAGCACAATATTTCGATTTATGGTGAATTTCTGAAAAAAACATTTTTTCCTTACGCCTGCAAAAGAAATAAACTCGCCAACATCTCAGAAATTCTTTTGTCATGTTGTCGTAATGTTTGCATCGTTTTACATTAGTCGTTACATAAACTTTTATATATGAAAATGTGCGCAATTTCATGTAGAATACAACAGAAGATAGATCATTGTTGTAGCTTTTATCAGTTTTGAAATATTTTCACATAAATCACGATAACTGCCAAAATTTCAACCTTCGGTCAACTTTAACTCGACCGAAATGGTAAAAACGCAACTGTAAGCTAAAACTCTTACATTCTAGTAATATTCAATCGTTTACCTTCATTTTGCAATAAATTGGAAGTCTCTAGCACAATATTTCGATTTATGGTGAATTTTTAAAAAAACATTTTTGATTACGTCTGGCCCTTTCGCATGATAACTAAAGAACATCTCAGAAATTCTTTCGTCTTAGAGTGTCATAATATTTGCACTGTTTTATATTAGTCGTTACATAAAGTTTTATATATGAAAATGTGCGCAATTTCATGTACAATACAACAGAAAATAACTCATGGTTGTAGCTTTTATCAGTTTTAAAATATTTTCATATAAATCAAGATAAATAGAAAAAATTCTACTTTCGGTAAACTTTAACTCGACCGAAATGGTCAAAAACTGCAATTGTAAGCTAAAACACTTACAGTCTAGTAATATTCAATCAATTAGCTTCATTTTTCAACAAACGGGAAGTCTCTAGCACAATATTTCGATTTATGGTGAATTTTTGAAAAACATTTTTTACGTTCAGCTGTCGTTACATAATTCATGCATCATTTTGTGATAATATTTTCTCTGTGTTGCTTTGATCGTTTTACAATTTGTTATATACCAAAATCATTGCAATTTAGTGTACAATACAACTAAAAAATTAACTCATTAGCTTTAACCGTTGTGCTTACAGCACGATTTATATACAATTATATAAGTTTTTTTTTTTTCGCTGTCATATATTCTAATATTTATATATGATAATGATATTTTTTTTCATTTCTGATGGTTGCATACTAAACTTCAGGCAATGACAAAAAAAGGAGCCAAAAATGAACTCTTAATCTTAAAAACTAAGCGTGCTGTGATTTTTTGTAAAAAAATTTTTTTCCGCTTCGGCGCTAACTCACCGAACACCGCTGGCATACGGGAGACGTTTTTGTAAATAGAGGCTTGGTGTTTAAGGGCTAATGATAAGTGAGAGGTCATAATATCGAACTGTTATCTGGATACGTCTCTTCCAGAATTGGGCACGCCTTGGAACTTGGCCAGAATCTTGTTTAGAAGAGTAGTAGTATCCCACGAAATTGCTTATCAATTCAATCTTGTGTCCGGCGTTTGAAGCTGAAATTGCTTATAGACGTTGTTTTTGCTTTGTTGACATATTTGTGTAATGTTGCATTTAATTGATTGTCACTAAATCCAGTAACCTAGTCTCAACTGGTTGTCCATTTTTATGTAACAAGACCCAGTTCATTTTTCAGTATGCTAGTTTGATCCTTGAAAGCTGAAAACCAGCTTAACACATGGACAGCGCATTTTTGACATCCGAGGTTTAAAAATGTCCAGTTAATATTTGGTCAAGTATATGTCTGATTGTTACCCTAAATAAGTTTTGTACAAAAACCAGGTTTACATTAAGTAAGAACCTTTTAGAAAGGCATGTTTTTTTTTTCTGTTTTATGGGTTTTTGAATAAAATAACTTTCAGCACTGTGTCCCTTTAAGAAATATCCTATTATAAACCAGGTAGCCTGGAATTTGATAAAAACAATAATCTGGGCTACACAAAATGGTCCTTAAGGGTGTTATATTAGTGATTTTCATGTATGTTTTAAATTTAAATACAGTAGTCTATTTTTAAAATAAAATTGTAAACCCTGCCTGATCTTGGGACGGACAAAATGGTAGCCCAAATATACGATGTTTGCTGGTTTAATGCCCTTTCAGGCTAAATAATCTAACCATCCCAATCCCATACCATCAGGTACTTAGAACCCTCCCAGTTGTTTAGACCAAATGCCTGGGAAAAATTGAATTTACTTCATAATCCTTCCAGGATTAGATAAACAGTAACCAGTCGGCTGAGGCTTTAAAATGTTTGAACCTAGTTTTATGGCTTGGTAATGAATGTCATTTGTAAGGCTCTGATATTAAAATGAGGTTCTTATGGAACCAGTGATCCATGCAAAGGTGATATAAACCTAGACCAGGCAGTTGCCACTAACAGATTAAGAAGGATCCTTTAGGGAATATCCTATTATTAGCCTGATTGTTCAGAAAACAGTAGTTTAGATTAAATAAAGCAGTGACCAAATATCAGATAAAACAGTAGTCTCAGCTAGATAAAACAGTAAACTAGATTATAAGAGGGTTCTTTCCTGATCTTGAGGAACTAGTTTGCTTATACCCTTGAGTGTGATTTAAATAAGCCTAGGCTAAGCAGTGGCCTAAAATAGGTTAAGTGAGAACCCTTTAAGAAATCCTCTAATCTTAGCCCAAAGATAAATTATGCTAGAAGCATTAACCTAAGCCAAATAAAACAGTAGCCTGGGTTAAATAAACAAATTAGTTTTATAGCAGTTAGCCTGAATGGCATGACATTCAAAAATTAAATTTCAAACAGTCCTTACAAAGGACTAACAGTGTACAGTATAGTAATACAGCTATATACTAGTGTCAAAAATTAACCTAAATATTGGTGTGTCTAAGCTAACATAGATAGTCAATGCATATAACGATTTGGTAAATAAAATGTATTACAGCCACACACTTGTAATCAAGTTAGTCTTATTGAATATATTGTTTATATAAGAATTACAAACAGTAGTGTCTAATAAAAATTTTTATATCACTACAGGGACACCATTATGCAGGACCCTCAGGTTAAGTGTTCCGCAGCAAATTGCTCAGTGTGTTTTTTACCAGTGGGTACAGCCCATACCATCTGCCATTAGCATAGTTCTTGCAAAAAAACAAGAATACTCCTGGCAGCAAGTTTTAAGGATGAAACAGCTTGCTTTAAGCTGTCTCAATGAGTCCTAGGGTTTAGTAGGAGTGAGGAAGGGGAGATTATATCTTTCCAGCAAAACTCCAGCAGCAGATATTTAAACCTTTTTCAGAACAAGACCTATGTTTGGGCCAAAACCCAGAAACATCAGTCCCCAGTACTTCCCAGGTTGACCACGCTGAGAAAATGGAGGAATCTTTACTTGGCGGTGACATCCCTATTAGTGGACAAAAAGTGGACATTGCCACTGAAATGGCCTTGCTGAACCCAGAAGGGTCAGGGACACAAATTTCAGCTATACATGGGAGAAACTTTCCAGAAGGATCTCTATCCCCCATGCAGCTATCAGATGCTGAAGAGGATCTTTCCCCAAAAAGTTGATGTATTAGGATCCACCTAACCCTGACTAAAATGACTATATTGGTTAACAGGCAGTTACACTTTAGTTGTTGAAGCTCAGTCAGAATGTACAAGCTCCCCCACAAGAGATGCACAGTTTGCGACATTTGATCAATTCCATAAGGAAATTATGAGTAACATCAAATGTCCTTGCCACAGAACGGCAATATATAAGGGACATAATACATAATTCTGAAAAGGAAATTAGGTCAGTCCTGTACACCCCAAAGTGTAAGAATACTTCATCCTGTAACCAAAAAGTGAGAGTGGATACAAATTCTGCCCAAACAGGGTCCAATGTTAGAATTCCGACTGGAAACAACAAAATGGCCAGCTCGGACTACAAAACTTCAGATCAAAACATAACAGGGGCTCCAATATTCACCCCTGATGATACTGATAATCCTTGGTGAGATGCCTCAATGTGCATTTTCTCTCCCAATGGTAAGTAACTAATTAATGAGAGAAAAACCATGACCAAAGTTGTACATGTAGAATTTAACAGGGCAGCATTCCCTAATACAGATTGGCGCCTGGTACCAACTTCATCAGACAATGAGAAACCACTAAAAGAAATGGTTCTCCTACCTGTGTCTACAGCATTAAAAGCTAGATAAGACACCATTTACCAAGTCAATGGAAAATGGACCTCTCCTTGGAAAAGGGGAATTCAGGAAACAAAACACCCGAAACTATGAACAAAAATCATACAAGCCTTCAGTCACTCCCAAAAGTTTTCCTCAAAAACAGGTAGGTGGTCAGAAGGGACAACTCCCTACAAAAGGACAACAATAACAGCAAGGACATCCTTTTCACAGGGTCCAAAGACTCGCCCACAGAGGAAAAGGAAAAGCAACACCTGGAATGCCTATCAACAGCAAAGGCAGAGGAAGAGGTGGATCCCAATAGGAATTGTATGGTTGGGGGTCGGGTTCAACGGCACCACAGGCAATGGAAGTCTTCTCCTTGGGGAAGCATTATTTTCAACGGGTTGGGGTGGAAATGGTCTTATCCCCCTGCTTCTTTAAAAGGGTTTCTCCAATAACCAGATCCCTCTCTGGAAGATCACGTGCAGAAGCACTTGTTAAAGGGAGTCATCGAGAAACATATGTATATTCGCCACCAAGCACATCTCACCAGTGTCCTCAAAAAGGATTCCTCCGAACAAAGAGTGATCCTTGATCTATCAACACTGAACAAGCACATTGTTTGCCAAAAGTTTCAGACGACTACCTTTGCCTAAGCATGTTCAATCATTCCACAAGGGACCTGGACAGCTTCTATAGATCTGACAGATGCAAACTGTACTGGCACGTCCCTACTGCCATTCCCTTTCGCCCCTTCCTAAGGTTCTGGATAAGGAAGGATATGCACAGGTTCAAAGTCATGCCCTTTGGGCTAAACATTGCCCCAAGAGTTTTTAAAAAATTAGCAATGGTAGTTGTTTGAGAACTCAGACAAGAAGGAATACAACTAATAGCCTACCAAAATGATTGGTTAAGCTGGGGCCCACATGAAACAAGTGTTTGAAAAACCTAAGATCAGTGGTCAACAGACTCTCAATCAGGTTTTCTAATAAACTGGAAAAAATCCAGCCTCACACCCAGCAGATGTTTTCAGTGGCTGGGACTGTGTTGGGATACTCTTCAAGACCAGCTGTCTCTCCCTTCAATACTCAAAACAGAACAAGGAAAGACCTCAAAACGTTCCTTGCACAGCCCAGAGTTTCCAGATGGCAACTAGAACATACGATGGGCCTGCTGCAGTTTGCATCAGTAATAGATCCAATACGTACTCAGATTGCAAATAAAAAATGTGAACAAATTCTGGCTGTCACATGCAAAAAACATGCGAGACCGACCTCATCAAAAGAATCAAAAAGTTGGGGAGATACTTCAGCCTTGGACCTGAAAGGAGTCTCTGGCAAAACAGGTCACCCTGACTCCTCTGTCTGTAGAAGTGACAATACATATAGATGCCTTGTTGGCAGGTTGGGGAGGACATTGGGAGGATTGTCAGGTGGCAGGGAGGTGGTCAGCTATTCTGACGAATTGTCATACCAATATCGTGGAGCTGATGACTGTCTTTTTGTCTCTCAAAGAACTCAAACCTCCAAAAGAGATACACATTTTGTTGGTTCTAGACAACATGACTGCAATGTCCTGCATCAAGAGATCGGAATCACGTTCACCTCCTCTTAATATGGTAATGCTAGCCATTCTCTGGATGATGCAAGCAAGGAAGTGGCACTTGTCTGTAATTCATCTCACTGGATCTCTCAATGTAATAGCAGACTCTCTATCTAGGAAAACGACAGCCTCAACAGAGTGGATGTTGGATAACCACTCTTTTCAAACAATAGCCAACATGCTTCCACAACCGGAAGTGGACCTGTTAGCCACATATGAGAATCACAAACTTCCAGTGTATGTGTCTCCGAACTTGGACAATCAAGCAAGAGCAAGTGAAGCCTTCCTACAAGACTGGAACAAATGGAAGACAATACTGTACAGTATATCTTTTTCCTCCACTGTCCCAGATTTCAAAGTTTTGAGCAAGTTTCTAACCTTCAAGGAACAGCTTACTTAATAGCCCAAATTGGCCAAACAGGCATTGGTTCCTATTACTGTACTCCAACAACGAGCAAGGAGGTCAATTCCACTACCGTCCCCTGTTCTGTCCCAGATAGTAGGAGGTAAAGTTGTCTACACATCATCCTTTCTGAGCCGAGTCCTTCATGTGTGGATTTTTTAAATATTGTCTACTGTGAAAATTACTCACCCAACATTTCTAGGTATCTAGCGCAATATCTATAGATGTCATCAATCTGACAATACTAGTCCGTATCAAAGATATGGTTAGATTATAACTATGCAGACAGCCCAGTTGAGATCTCTATGGAAAGTTTTAAATTTTCTCATATACCTTTTTGAAGACAAACACCTTGCTGTTACAACAATCATGGCATGCAAGTCAGCATTAACGGAACCCTCGCTTTATGAATTCAGTATTGACTCTAGTATAGAAATTGTCACTTCTCTTCTCCAGTCTTTTGCACTACAAAGACCCACTCCCGAAAGGCTTCTTACTGCTTGGTTCTTGAATAAGGTGCTTAGATTTCTGTCAACCCGTCATTTCAGCAGACCCAATACAACCACAACTCACATGCTGCAAAAGGCGATCTTCTTGATTGCTCTAGCATCAGGAGCTCGTAGTCTTGAACTGGGCTCTCTTAGACGGGGACTGCCTGTTTGCTTCCTCCCAGCTAAGAAAGGTGAGTTTAATAGGGACCTTGGTCTAGGAGCATCAGTGGGACAAACAGCTGCCACCTCCACTGACACTTCACTTGGCACTGCACTATTAAACTTGTCCATTAGGACCTTAACAGAATTCCCAATCTGGGAAACAGTATTAACAAGTAAATTAAATTTTTTATCTACCCGTGCTTCTAAACTGGCAATGGCATTGGGTTCAGCAAAATGAGAGCTAGGTAATGGAGTGACAGGAAAAGCTGGAGGACTGGAAATGGGAGAGAAAGCTGTCCCAGGTGTCGCAGGAACAGTCATAATATCAATAACAACCCCTGGAGAATGACCTGTACTAGCGGAAGCCTTAGCTTCGGCCCTAGCTATAGTTTTTCTAATTTGGTCACGCTGCAATTTGTCCAAGTGCGTTTGTAGTCTTCCATTTCCCCCTATCCCAGTCCTTACATTTGTCACAATTCAAATCTGGAGAACAAATTTGTTCCCTACAAGTACTACAAATGGTATGTGAGTCATATTTTGCAGAAGTGAGTCTAGTTTTGCAGCCTTTGCTGCAATACCTAATGCTGGATAAACTAGAGTCAGACATAATGGTCAAAACAATTCACAATTTAAGATATAAATCCAAATTCTGGCTAAGCCAAATAGCTGCGCTATCAAAAGCAAAGAGTACTTCACCAAAGATGATCTCCAACCATCCAGCGAAAAAGAATTAAGAGCTGCTAAAAACTGGTCTTCAGTCATTAACCGGCAGAAATGAATTGAGCTCTTTAGCTATACTGTACCTATTCTTCCCCGATAGTGGGCGGGGCAGCATACCTACACCCAAAACAAAAGAGCGCTACTGCGAATTTACATTTTTGAGCTGCTGCGTAAAGTAAAAACTATAGCTATGTAATTATTTGGTAAGTTACTTATATAAAAAAGGCTATTTATGATTAGTGGGTCTGTAATAAACAAATAAAGATTTAAATAGTGTATTAAGAAGAAAAATTGAGCTTGCAAAAAGAAGTAATAACAGTAGAGTAAAGCATTCCAAAACTGCAATTCTTATCAGTTAAGCCTTTGCCACAGTTAAATTAGCAATTCATTATCACAACACTATAACAAACCTTACTTTTAATGGAATAAACTGAAAATCTAATTTAAAAATATATCAGATCTCAATGGGCAAAAACTCTTATTTTAGATAGGGGAAATTTATTCTCTATTGTTACTTCAGTACTCTACAGCATTAGCTTCTTCCAGAAAATTTAGGAAAAAATCTGTCAAAATTTTTGAATTTTATGCATGTGGTTCACCATAAAAGCCCTTGATTTTGAGAAAAAATAAAAAAAATAATAACAATAATACTGTAATAACTTTCACCATAGTTCTTACCTAAATGCTCTACTACAAACAGAGCATGTAAATGGCCTCACATCCCAGTGCACCAAATAATGCCGTTTCAGTGTGTTAAGTGATGGAAAAGTTCGGGAACACTCTAAACATGTGTATGGAGGCTTTGACACTGAAACAAAGAAATCATGAAAATTACAATATAACATAGCCATTAGACTGATACTTGCACTGTTGTCATGTTAAATTACAACTTTTACGTAGCTACAACAGAAAATTTCTGCCAAGAAATGAACCCCGTTTGGGAAACGTGACTGAAATCTACTGGCATCAGCAAGCAACTCATCATCTTGGGTTGTCTACAATGACAAACATATGCTAATGAATATCATGAAATGTTCTCTGGAACAATGAGTGATGTCATGAACTGCCAGTTTTGGCAATATATTACCAATGAATCTTTGATATAGGTATACTTAACACCGTATTATCAAAAATACTTTCCCTTAAATGTTTACCGCATCTATACCATTCTACAGTTTGCATTGTAGTAAAGGTTCTCAATATTTTATGCTATAACTTGAATATATCAGTTAAATACAGTACAGTACTGTGTAGTTACAGTACTTCTAAACAGTAAAATCATAGGTTTGCAACAGATTTACCAATTTAAGTAACAGGACTGTGATATATTTGGCTAGTTTACCTGGAAATCTAAACTTGTACATCATATGCTTCTAACATTATATAAAGCTAAACAGCATCTGATGCACAGCATACTGTGTATAGGATAGTTGTGCTAAATAAATGGATCTAGTTGCTATGTGATTTGACTGTCTCCAGAAACTACATTACCAAAATAATAATGGATGAGTGGAAGGTAATCTACAGCAAGGATCATTGCTATTACATTAGCATTCTCAAAATCATATGCTGTTTTATGTTCTAAAGAGTTTCTACATAAAACACAATATAATAAACTGAAACTGACCAGTATGAGATATTTCGTGCATCCGCAGCTTCAAGGCTGTAGCAAAATGCTTGTTACACGTTGGGCATGGAAATCCTTCAACAACACTGAAATCAGAAACATTCCAAGTCATAGAGCCTTGAAATACAATAATTCATAATATAAACATCATCATCGTTATGTTTGAACATCAGGTTTTCCCTTTACATTGTTAAATGTCTTGTGATGTCTCTCCATTCTCTTCTGTTTTGTGCACTCCCTGCTTTGTTCCTGGTTGCAATATGTTTTCACCTGTTCACTTGCTCCACAATCATAAGGACCTACCATCTGCTTTGCTCTTTCCACCTCCACCTATTTTCCAGCCAATACAGTACATTTTGTATAACACAAACCACTTTATCCAATTACAGAGTATTGTTTATTTAAAAAATCTATAAAATCATTCTGATACCACTTTGAGAGCTACCTGTCCTGCCTGCTAAACACTCTCATTCCTTCTCTGTTTGCAGACCTTGTTATAGAAAATGGATATGAAAGTAAACATACCTGGTTGTGGTTAGGTATAGTTGAATGGCACTAAGAACTAGCAAAATTTAGGATTAAGATGAGAACACTAACTACAGTATGACAGTAAGAAGAAATGTGTGAATCATAAGCACCTAATGAACTACTGTACCTTATGTTCTTTTCTGACAATACTTAATGATGATTTTTTTTCACTGCAGTAAATTATACATTGCTATTCCTTCACAGAAGCAAGAAATAATATATTAATGTGAAATGTACTTCTGTACCATCAAAATATAAAGACAGAAAAAACTACAGCACCTGACACTTACACGGAATCTTTTCCTGTGCTAGGAGAAGGGGGAGTGTTATGCTTCTGACGAATATGTTGGACTTGGTCTGCAAGTAGAAGATATCCTTATTACGATATACAACTAATTACAATATCAATCACTTAGGTAACTTTTTACCCTGAATTTAATTTTTTACATAAAACAGCACATTGGAAATTGTAAAAGCTATGAAGTTAGCTAACTAATAAATACAGTTCAGCATCTGACAGTTCAGCAAACCTTCTGTAAGGTTGATAGTAAAATATTCCTATGCTGTATTGAGCTGTTGGCCCAGCAATTTTCTGACAATACCTATATTAAAAAACCTACAAATGCCTCCAACAGCTTAAACTTTGCACAGCTAAGTGTAGTAATGTAATGCATTTCTGCTTCTTAAAAGATTAGTGCTGGGCAACAATTATTTTAAGCTGACTTCCATAATTATGGCATAAAATATATAAATTTTGCAACTTTGGAAATGCATACCTGTACAGCATTTCTCTAACTTGTCTTACACTGACCAAAATCACTTTTTCTTATCTTGTAATAGAGTAATGGCTCTTTACATTTAACATCTTATTCCATGTATTATTAACATCCAATAAAGTAAATCTGACACAATTCTGTCATTATTAATAAGTGTATCAACTGTGTAATTCAAAATATATGTTAATATAAAATTCTTTGGACAGTAGTATGTGAAACAGACAAAAACATAATGCCCCATATAAACAAGTGATAAGTTGTTCAGTAAAATCTCTTTAACAAATTTTAATATACTCATAAACATTCTACCCTTTTTTGTAGGAAAAACTCAAAATTTTATCAAATTTAAAGTCAATATTTTTTCACAATTAACAAATTGACACATTGTTTTAATACACAAAATACTGACAGGCTTTAACATAGCTATACAATTCAAAATCAATCAAAAGAAAGGAGTTTGAAAGGTAATGTTGAAAAATAATTTTTTAGAATGTATATACTGTAGCACGTAAGTTGTCATAAACATTGACAAAAAATACTGAAAGAGAGCAATAAGAGTAATAATGACTGAACTTTTAAATATTTTCTATAAATTATCCTGCCCCAAGTATTAAAGTCAATACTTTACAAAAAGTACATACCTTTCTTTTTCATGTAACTTTTTTCACAGTAAGGACAGGCATAAAATTTCTTGACACTGTTGTGGATCTCCATGTGAAGTTTGAGATGACTCTTTCGCAAAAACTTACGATTACAGCACTGACATACATAAGTCTGATTATCACTGTGCAGCCTGCAAAAAAAATTAAAAACTGAGTTTATATAACACAACTAGTTTTTTTTCCATCCAAAACTATCAATTATATATTTGTCCTCATCTGGAGTCTCAAATATCTCTAGACTCATTGTATTCTGTCTGCAAGTTACCAGGTACTATGGCTTTGACAACTCGCGAGGGTTTTTCATTGAGAGGATAAACCCAGTATGCATAAGAAATCCAATTATATTTGGTATGTTTCATCAGGTTTAGCACAGAATCACCCTCACTTTGCATATGAGATGCATATAACAGAAACCCCAAAAGTCTATGTCTATAGTTACCATACATAAATAAGTAAAAATAAAGTTATGGAGTAGTGGAAGATGAAAGATCCTGAGTCTTCCCCCAAAGGTAACGCATGGCTGACTGACTAGCAGTCCCCAAAAATATAACTCCAACTCTATGAGCATGATATCTTTAAATAAAAGTAGCAAAGATGGACTGTTACTGCAAGGTACCTGCACATACAATAAAGACATATCCATATGATGTTTAAAAACAAGAAAGGTAAAGAAACCTCTGATTTCATGGATTTGCAGTCTTCTCTGTTGGCTACCCAAAGCAGGCTCCCAGGATGGCCTACCTCACCCAATAATAATAAAAAATATTCTTTGTAATCTACTTCCTTTGTTGTCATGTAGAGATCCACAGCCCAGAATCTTTGTTACTCCTGACAGAAGACACAGAAGGGATGGTAGTGTGTGCTGTGGCACTGCCTTGACTACTGGTCATTTAAATCTTTTATTGCAAACAACATCCCACCTATGTCCAATCTCTGGTGTAAAAGATCTCCCCAGGCAGTGCATTAAATCTACAAACCCATCTTGATGCTAACCTGAATAAAAAGCCTCTCTTCAGAAGATCCAGAAAATGACCTCTTACAAAGCCCCTATACAAACCACTAGAAGAGGTTTGTATGGAGGCCTGGTAAGAATCTTGAGGACTAGCAAATGGTCTAAATTAGGAGGTTTAAGCACCCAAGAAGGAGTTTCTACTCTAAATTGCTGGATGAGCATCTTCCCCAGTAAATAACTGACATCTAGTCCATGACAGGGAAGACTTTAGCCCCTGATAACCCTGTCAAAAGATGGCATATGGCATGATATGCTCTATCTGAAAAGCCTCAGCAAATTTGCTTAGGCACCATGATAAAACACTTATATGTATACAACACACTACACCACACAGCAAGCCACTAATAAAGATTACAAAAATTCCAAAGCACAAAGGACCACTAGTATACACAACATACTGTACACAGTGTGGTATAACAACACACAATACAAGTAAAATAAAAGTAAAAATATAAAGGAATGAATAAATTACTAGGTAAAACATGCAGCAAAAATTACAAAAAGTAGTTCAGAATACTGGAATTTCAATGTAAATACAGGCAATCCCCGGTTAACGGCGATCCGGTTTTACAGGGCTTGTCTAGCGACAAAAATCGGCAATTTTCAGCACCGCAAATCACTGATTTCTGCTTATCGGCGCCAATAATTGAGTATTGGCGCCAATACATACCTAACAGAGGCGCCAGTAACCAAAAACTGGCGCTTTTTGGCGCTGATAAGCCCCGAAATTTGGCGAAAAAGAGTGAAAATCACTGATTTTCAGTTAGTGGCAATTTTTGGTTATCATCACACCCTCAGAACAGAACCCTGCCAATAACCGAGGACTGCCTGTACAAGAAAAAACCCACATAGAAATACGGATGAAACGTTAACACCAGTGACATAGTATCCAAAAGTACCAAGTACCAAAAATTATAAATTATAAAAAATATACAGTAAATAATACAGAGCAAGGTGAATCCTTGATGTTGCCCTAGTCATGCTTTCCAGAGCCTAAGTTGTGTTCAGTGGCCTTCAGGTCTAGAGAAGTCAAAACTTTGCTTCTAAGCCTTGACAGTTATGGCGGCACAGACCCTAACAGGATCTTTCCCAATTTTTTTAAAAGACTCCTGATTTCATTGCTCCTAAGATTACCACTATTTAAAGAAGACTAGTTGGACTTGCAAGTTTTCCTTCTGTTTGGAGAAAGGGAATCATTGCTGCATTACCTAAGGGACTAAGTCTGTTCTCATCCACCTCTGAATATAGGCCGATTTCAATTACACGTTTTATCTAAGGTTTTTGAGAAGCTGCTCTCTAAACATTTTTGTAAGTGTATTGAAGGTAATAACCTGCTATCAGCATTATAGTTTGAGTTTTGTAAAGGCCTTGGTACTAGTGATGCACTCTTGTCAATATCTACAGTGCACACATAGTGCTTGTGATGAGGGTACAGAGTCTTGCATGGTCAGTTTAAGTTTTAGTTCAGCCTTTAATCATGTGAATCAGGAAGCACTTATCTACAAACTAAGATTGTTGGGAATTGGTGACTCTTTTATTAATATCTAAATGAATTTTTAAAAGAAGAACCCAAAGGATTTGTATTAATAGTATAGTAGCTGTAGTAATGTTGTTCCAGGTATTCCTTAAGGTAGTGTTCAATGACCTTTGCTATTTATTATTTATACCAGTGACATGTGGTAAAGTCTGGAGAACAAATTGATTGCACATGCCAACAATTTTACTCTTCTAATTGTCATTCCTTTTTCACATCTTAGGTCTGCGGTTGCAGAATCACTGAATAGAGACCTGGCACATATTCATGAGTGGAGTAAGTTTTGGGGCATGAAGCTTAACCCTTCTAAAATATGAAGTATGATAGTCAATCCAGAACACTTTTGCCTTTGCATTCTGGTTTAGCTTTAAATGGTACACTTTTAAATGTCAGTGACTCTTTTAAGATTAGGTGTAACTTTTAGTAAGAAATTAAATTTCAAGATTATAATGTACATTATATTGCTTCCTCTGTATCTCACAAAGTTGGTATTATTGAAGAAATATTTTAGAATGCTTCATGATGAAGCTATTACACGCAGTCCCCACTTAGCGGCAGCATCGGTTAATGATGTTTCGGTTTTGTGACGCTTGGCTAACATCATTGTTAACCAGATTTTTGGCACAGGTAAGCGATTTCGGTGCCGGTCAGCAGTTTATCAGCGTCAGTAAGCGGTTTATTGGTGTTGGTAAGCGGTTTATCAGCACCAATAACCGGTTTACCGGTGTTGGTAAGCGGTTTATTGGCATCAGTAAGCGGTTTATTAGTGCCAGAAAGCAGTTTATCAGCATCAGTAAGTGGTTTATCAGCATTGGTAAGCAGTTTATCTGCATCACTAAGCAGTTTATCGGTATCAGTAAGTGGTTTAACAGCAACAGTAAGCTGTTTATCGGCACCAGTAACCGGTTAACCAAACCATTAAGCAATTTATTGATGCTTACGGCGTCGTAAACACCATTTACTGTATTACCATAATTATTGTGCTGTTCCAGTTTCCTCTTCCTTGTTTAAAGTACTGTTCTCCAGTGTGGTCTTGCAGTGCTGACTCTGTTTGAAGTACTGTTCTCCAGTGTGGTCTTACAGTGCTGACTCTGTTCGAAGTACTGTTCTCCAGTGTGGTCTTACATTGCTGACTTTGTTCGAAGTACTGTTCTCCAGTGCGGTCTTCCAGAGCTGACTCTGTTTGAAGTACTCTTCTCCAGTGTGGTCTTCCAGTGCTCACTCTGTTTGAAGAGCTGTTCTTCAGTGTAGTCTTCCAGTGCTGATTCTGTTTGAAGTACTGCTTTCCAGTGTGGTCTTCCAGTGCTCACTCTGTTTGAAGTACTGTTCTCCACTGTGGTCTTCCAGTGCTCACTCTGTTTGAAGTACTGTTCTCCACTGTGGTCTTCCAGTCTCACTCTGTTTGATATACTGTTCTCCAGTGTCTTCCAGTGCTCACTCTGTTTGAAGTACTGTTCTCCACTGTGGTCTTCCAGTGCTCACTCTGTTTGAAGTACTGTTCTCCACTGTGGTCTTCCAGTGCTCACTCTATTTGAAGAACTGTTCTCCAGTTTGGTCTTCTAGTGCTGATTCTATTTGAAGTACTGTTCTCCAGTGTGGTCTTCCAGTGCTGACTGTTTGAAGTACTGTTCTCCACTGTGGTCTTCCAGTGCTCACTCTGTTTGAAGTACTGTTCTCCACTGTGGTCTTCCAGTGCTCACTCTGTTTGAAGTACTGTTCTCCACTGTGGTCTTCCAGTGCTCACTCTGTTTGAAGTACTGTTCTCCAGTGTGGTCTTCCAGTGCTCACTCTGTTTGAAGTACTGTTCTCCACTGTGGTCTTCCAGTGCTCACTCTGTTTGAAGTACTGTTCTCCACTGTGGTCTTCCAGTGCTCACTCTGTTTGAAGTACTGTTCTCCAGTGTGGTCTTCCAGTGCTCACTCTGTTTGAAGTACTGTTCTCCACTGTGGTCTTCCAGTGCTCACTCTGTTTGAAGTACTGTTCTCCACTGTGGTCTTCCAGTGCTCACTCTGTTTGAAGTACTGTTCTCCAGTGTGGTCTTCCAGTGCTCACTCTGTTTGAAGAACTGTTCTGCAGTGTGGTCTTCCATTGCTCACTCTGTTTGAAGTACTGTTCTCCAGTTTGGTCTTCCAGTGCTGACTCTATATCTCATCTCAAACTCTGTTGCATAAAATGTACTACAATGACAAACATCTTCTGCACTTCTCTTTGCCTGACCTATCTGCTTTGCGCTTGCAACACTGGGCAGGCTGCAGCTGCAGTGTCTCATTTTCTAGTAACAGGTTTAATACTATTCAATTTGCTAAGAGTCTTATCATGGCCATAACCAAAGTGTGGAGTAGTTTACCCAGTGCAGTTGGGGAATTCTTTAATCTCCAAATATTTAAGCAAGGAGCAAATGTATTCCCACTCTCTGCTGATGTCTCCTGAATTTCAAGTGCATTGGTTTTATTTTCTATTCCCTCATTTATTTTTAATTATTTAATAATTACCTTTCCTATCTCTCTGCAGCCTGATTTTCCTTTGGAATCCTAATGGGTTTATAGTCTGTTGAATCTGTCCATACGGGTTTTTACGTAAAGATTTAAAGAAATAAATGGAATCCTAATGGGTGTATAGTCTGTTGAATCTGTCCATAAGGGTTTTCAGCTGAAGATTTAAAGAAATAAAGAAAGAAAGAAGTAAATCAATTAATGAGGTAGGTGTGAATGAAAACTACCTTCAGGTGCTTAACAATAAGGACAGGACACCAACATTCAAGAATAAGTAGATGTTTATATAAAAACTTGAAAAACCACACGAAAAACCACTAATTTTCAGGAAAGATAAATATGTAATTTACTGACTGCTAACCATCACATTGAAGATGGCAAACCAGAAGAAAGCACTGGTAATGAAAGTTAGGAAGTTCTTTTATAACTTTTTAGCAGAACAGAGAAAAGGGATGAAAAAAACAACTCCTTAGCAAAAGAATAACACAAAACTGTTAGAACAATGCTGTAAGATATCAATCCTGCTAGTGAGCTATGGAATTCTCAACATGGCTGTTAAGTGAGTGATACATATCTGTGATTCTCGGTAATAAATGTGTCATCAGACATCCACAATTTTGTCTATTAGACAACAGACTGAGTTTGAGGATACTTAACAGTAAACATAGACAAATATACAATAAATGGGCTTTCAAGAAACAAATACTCAGTAATTAAGGTTTGACCATGAAGATGTTTGTAAGCTGGATACCTTCTCATACTACAGCAAACTGCTAAAGAATATTAAAAACTTAAGCAGTATTAAATTATTTTCTTATCTGGAAGTATAAACATAACAACATTAAAGTAAAAAATTGATGGATCTTCCATGTATATACAAAGAAAAGTGTGTGATTTTTCTCATTCATTAATGAATATTGCTTATATGGTCATGTAATTTTCATAGTACCTGTACTGCAACTATTAACCAGCAAATCATGCTAAACCAGCAGTTTATCTGTCATACCCTCAAGGTGTTATTCAGCCATGAAAATAGAATTCCTAAATGCAAACCTTTGCCATACTGAAGAGCATCACTCCAGTGGAAACCTCTTAGGGGAGTACCATCTACACTTTGTGCAGTATACTAAAGGGAGTACTAAATCTATTTTATAATATACCTCTGCCCCAACTGTATTGTTTTCTGTCTTCTACTCTCCATGTTCCCTTTGGTATCTACCCATAAAGCTGCCAAATTTCTTTTACACTACCTTTATTTTGTTTCCTTCTCATTTAAGAGCAAATCCTCCAGGCAAGCCTTATGAGAATCTGGAAATGTGACTTAGTTGTCTTGGTAAGCTGCTTCATGATGGTAAAAAATTTCATGCAAAGAGGTAAATGGTTTGTGCATTTACCAACAGCTTGCTCTCTCTGGGGATTACAGATCCCTACCCAAAGTACACAGCTATATGCTACTCATTATACAGCTTCATTCTAGTGCCAAAACTGGAAGGGTGAGGAATGGAGAATACCAATATAAGGCAGTCATCTGTATCTAAGAAAAAAAATGTCCCAAATTATTTAATCTCACAAAGTGGATACCACTACTGGAGCCAAGATTCATTTAAGATGTCATCAAATAAACCTAAAATTGAGAGTTTAGGTTGAGGATTAGGCACCACTACCTTGGAACCATCTCCCCATAAGTTACTGGTGTGGTCAAAAGTGGAGTTCGACAAAAAAGAAAATCACACAAAAAATTAATGCAAAAGAAAGAAGTATCTACAGAGTTATTTCTGTCCACACTTTTACAGCAGTTCCAGACTAGTTTTCTGCACAACACCATAAAACAAATAAGTAGCAACAAATGAGGACAAAAGAGAATCCTGAAGTACTATGAAAGTGTAGAGAAAAAGGAAGAAAAGAAGTACCTCAGGATAGATCAGAGAAAATGTGAATAAAATATAATGTGCAAGAGGCTATAATCATCACACGACTGAACCTTGAAAATGAATAAGTGGGATGACACACAAGAAATGGTTTGTACCTGGTAAACACATGACAATATACAATAATGCTTTAAAAATTACTCACCTCATATGATCTATGAGATATCTCTTAGCTTGAAATGTCTTGTGACATACACTGCATTGTGGCTTCCCATCTTTTTCACTATTTGAAAAGAAATACAAATGGTGAGGGCTTAGAAATATAAAATTGTTAAAATTTTTACTTATATATTCACAAGTGTCAAGTCACAGAGAGCAAAAGAAGCATTTTATGTAAATTAAATTAAAAGCAGTACCATAATTATTGTAATTAACACCACTAAAAATGAAGTGTCAAGCTTCTGTTTACTATTTCCTAGTGATTAATGTTGGACACTGATCTTGATATGACTTCATAATACTGTACATGAATGCATTCATAAAGTTTCTTTAAAACTTTATGCAAAGCAAGATTAGAAAATTATTCAGAAGGCCTGGACTAGCTATTCATGACTGTGACCACCTGCCATTTATTTACAGTCATTTATCATTAAAATTTCCATGCCTGGTTTTCACTTTGTAGAGTTGGACATGAATGAATTCTCTTCACTCCCCCATTTGCCCTGTGCAACTTCTACCAGAATTCCTATTTGGTCTTGGACCTTCCTACTGGTCTTATCCCAACTCCTTCCATATCTACTACTTTTCTAACTACCTGCTCCTCTTCCCTACTCCTCACATGCCCAAATCACTGCAGTCAACACTATATAAAGGCTACTAAGTGGCAACTTACCTACTGACACCCAGAACATGTAATTAATACATTTAACAAGTGACCAAATCTTCTAAATATATCAAATTTTGACAGCAGACCTCTTCCTTGTATCATCAGAATGACGTTAATACAATCAAATACAGTACAGGTACTGTATACTGTGTATACAACAGCTGATTACTTGGTAAGACTAAAACTATCAAATTCTAGCTACTGGCATTACCAACAGATGCCTGTGTGACAAACAAACTATCTGGCAAACACTCAACAAGTGTCGTAGAGCTATAAGCCACTCTTGCCCTAGTACAGTATTTGTGATGTATGGGCACTCTTTAAAAAGCTGGGCTGCATCACGTGACAAATAAAAATTATGTACAAGCAACTTGTTTCACGACAGCAACTGCACTGACCATTCAGCTACAGGTATGGTAGAGGTGAGCAACATGGCTGCAGCTTAAGTTTCTATCTCTTTACCAAGTTTAATTTTTAAGTAAAAACCTATGGAATTTGGAACCATAAACTTCACTTTTAGTGATGTCCTCACATGCCAAGTTTGACTGCCATCCCTTCAACTGCGTAACAGTTACTATGACAATGTAAAAATGAAAGACTCTGGCACACAAATGGACATACTGTATGGAGAAACTCCTTTCATGCACATCTTATGCATGCTGGTCTCACTTTGAACCAAGTTTAGCTGAAATCTCTCTGACATGGTTGTTGTGATGACATGACACAGACAGACAGACTGACAGATGGCCAAATTTTATGCACATCTATGCATACTTGTATCTCTTTTTACACATTAACTTTTCACTGAAATCCCTATAACCATGGAGGAGGAATAGTGATGGTAAATGTGACGCATACACTAATGGAAAGACTATCTACCTTCATGCACAATTATACATGTGGGCTACTTTTGTAACAAGTTTGACTGAGAGCCTTCAACTATGCAGGAGGCATTGCAATGGCAAGGTAAATATGACAGACAAAATGAGACAGACACATGGAAAATCTCCCTTTATGCACTTCTTTATATGATGGTCTTCCTGTGTACCAAGTTTGATGGCATCCCTCTTCAACCATGTAAGGGGAGTTGTAATACCAAGATATGTATAAACATCACACTGATGGACAAACAGACAAAGACAAATGACAGGAAAGACTACAGTCCTCAAAACTCATAGGTACTGCTATAGGAATGCTTTGCAAACTACTCTTTATCAATGTCTTCACAGAAGAAACCTGAAAACACATTGTGTCAAAGCAACAAAAATACTTTCTTTGCTAGTTAATCACTTTCATTACAATCCATTTTAAATAGCATTCGATACTCTATGAGTTTAAAATTACTCACTTGAAGGTTTTATCAATGTGGGATGCCATGTGCGACACCAAACTAGAGTTTCTTGTAAATTTTTTGTCACATATGGTACAATGATGACTTTTCACAGATGGGAGATGTTGAAGATCAACACCCTGTTACAAAGAAAAACAATAATGCACATACTATATTACAAAAGGAAAAGAGCATCAGTTTTAAATACTTCTGCAAGGTATACACCACTCAATATCAATAACAAGTTACTTACACCACCTCAGCTCCTCTGAGAACCATGCAAAAAAAAATCAAGATGCCTGGTTGGTTTAGATCAAGTTGGCATTCTGACTGCATAGACCCTTACCTTATGATGTGAAAGGGAATGGAAGTTCTGGTGTAGACATCTGGACTCTACCTAACAACACAGATGAAAAACTACACAACACCGCAACTCAGGGTGGATATGGTTTTCTTTTCTATATAAACTAACTATTGATTACAACATGCTACAAAGGCCAAATAATTAATCTAACCATAACACTTCCAATAACTGTCTTAGACCTCAAGTGTAAAGGATAACTCCAAGGATACCACAGCACAGTATGTACATGTATTTGCATATTTAAACTGTATTGGGGTAATGTCATAAATTCTGTGTGCATGACACCAGAAGGTCCTGTTGGGGTAAAGAATTTACTTTTATTCATTTTCTGGGTCCTTGTTGCTGGCTGAGATTTTCATGACATTAATCGTGCTAAATCCACCTGATATAGCTAATCAATGAAGAAGAGGGCCACTGCTACCAGACGTGGGCCATGAAATTCAAGAAAGTAAATGTGATAAGAAGGGCTAAAACATTTGTGAGTAAGCAACATTTTGTAACACAACATTCAGCTACAGCCAATACAACACTGTAACAAATAATTTAACTCACTTTTTGAGTTACAGTAATACCCCGAACTTGCACGACTCGAGTTGAGCAAATTCAGACACGTGAACTTTTCATTGGAACCTAACTAATTGTCATACACAAGTTTTTCACAGACATGCGAACATTTGCAAATACTGAGAAACCCTGCAAGTGTTTATGTTTAATTTTTTATGTAATTTATAAGTTTTCAAGCTTCTATGTGTTAATTGAATCACATTAAATAATGAAAGTAATAATCTCTCTCACTCTCTCTCTCTGTTTCTTTTACTGGGATAAGAGAATTTTTATGGTACATGTATATGTTTATTTGTTTTGTATGGTAAATAAATTTTTTACCTAATAATAAGTGCTAATTTTCAAATAATAACTATAATTACAAAACTCTTATGTGATATGTATTTTAAATAAACAAATATCTTGCTCTCATCTTGTGAAGAAGCTTGAAGCCAAAGCTGTCAGACATGTCAATTTAACATGACAAGAAGGGGGAGTGTTGCTGATTAGCAGGTCAAAGGTTTCTTACGCAATTCTCTCTCTCTCTCTCTCTCTTAAGTAAGGACAACTGTTATCTCTCTCTCTCTCTCTCTCTCTCTCTCTCTCTCTCTCTCTCTCTCTCTCTCTCTCTCTCTCTCATTCGTAGTTAGCGCAACCTACATACTGTATTACTGTTTCTCTTTATGTCTTTACCTGTAAAATAGATAATTTTAAATTGATCTACTGTAAGTTTACCTGTACCATCTACAAATTGCAAATGCGCCACTCTAAAACATAGAGATAGAGCATCTCAGAACAAAGAGAAAGAGACTGAATAAGGCAGCTTTTAAAAACGAGGTTGAGAAAATAAATCGGAGGAATGGGGAGAGAGAGAGAAGAGAAATAGTGTACTAATCTTCACACTCTCCTATATTTTTACGTCAACCATTTACTTCCGTTTTTAAGGGTAATGTATTAAGCTAACTTTTAAGTGAAATTACGGTAACTTTAATTTAATTTAAAGGTTAGTTTAATACTTTGGGAGCATAATTAGTGTTTAAATTCTAGAAATAAGCATATATTAGCAATTTTAGAGACCATGCCAAACTTACACACAAATTTGCTGTGCGCGAGGGGGTCTGGAACCTAACCTTGCATAAGTTTGGGATATGAATGTACACAGTTTCTTCCATAAAAAAAATGTTTATCTGAAAAGTGCAGCCCATCCATATCTATACATACATATTTTATATTAAACAATCCATAGGGATGCTACACCCACACACACATTGCCACTAAGGTTATAGGCTGGTGGTATCTGGAATCCTTGCTGGTAACCTCCTACCAATTAACACTTAAAATGAATCTTCTCCATGCAGCACATTATGAACTCCCACTAAAATTTGCACTCCGAATTTAGTCAAACATTCATAACCCATCTGTGCTGAGTGATATGCTTAAAATTATTCTGATAACATCAAAATATGAGACTTAAATTAGGAAGCATATTCACTGTTTTTAAGATTTTCAATCACTCTCTGCCAATTACCTTGGATTTTTTATGATCTCATTAAAAATGACAAATTTTTTGCATGTATCCACTTACTTTAATTTTAGAATTATGATATTTTTCATGTATATCCATTAAGTTACATATCAAAAAGGAAAAAAAATAGAGGCAACCATTTCCTACCATAACTTTTCACAGAAATCACTATTCTATGAGGAGTTGATTTGGGTTTCCATTATCTGGTGCTTCATCAGTACCTACCTTGTGTCAAAACAGTTTTCCACTTTACCTAGCAAATATGATATTTTTGCAATAAAATAAAGTTTCATATATACTTACCCAGTCATTACATAGCTATTAGTTTTCCACATACGGCAGGCTAAATTCAAATTTTGCAGGTATTGCTTTGATTGCTCAGTGTAGGTGCACAGTACTGGCTACTAAAGGCAATACAGTACTAGGAACGACTTAGCTAACCACCTCATTCTGTTTTGTGTCTAATGTCCATCAGAGGGGAGGAGGGAGGGCTCCAATCATGTAATTACTGGGTAAGCATATATAAAACTTTATTCTATTATAAAAATATCATTTTTATATAAGTGGCTTGCCCAGTAATTAAATAGCTGATTCCAAATTGATAGGAGATGGGATCATGGACATATTCTACTCCAAAACATTAAGTCATATAATAAATTTGAAATAGAAAAGATGGTAGCACTGACAACAATGTTTGTCATTTCCTATCAGTTAAGAGAACTACTGCAGGTGAATACTGCCTCTGGTTGGTGCTCATCTTAACTTTTTGTGGTGCGGCAGTATAGCCAAGGGTCGCCTCCTACTTAGGGGGAACTTTGCAGCTAGGGAAGTGCCCCGATGGCTAGCAAAGCATGAAAGGTAATAACAAAAAAATACAAGACTCATCCTGAAAGCTCTCTCTTGAAGGCTATGAATTACGCGTTCCGGTGGTTGTGTAATACTACAGAATTCTGGTGATATAACTGGAAAATAAGAATGAGCTGCTGTAAGCACTCGATGTTTAGTCGAGTACGGGAGAAAACAGAATAAGGTGGTTAGCCAAGTCATTCCTAATATTGCCATTAGGGGGCAGTACTGTGCTCCTACACTGAGCAATCGAAGCATTACCCACGAAATTTGAATTTAGGCTGCCGTACGTGGAAAACTAATAGCTATGCAATTACTTGGTAAGTCACTTATATAAAAATTCAAATCCCTCTCTTTCTCACATCATCATAGGGTTCCTTTAATACTGTGGTCATATATTTTTAGTATATTAAAAAAAATACTGTTTTTTCCTCTCTGAAGTCTCCACAATTCTCAAGGAGTCAAGCAATGTCAGTACTGAGAGACACATTTACAAAGAAATACTCTTCTTCTAGTTTCAGGACTTACAGATGGTATAGGAAAAGTCTTTTCTAATGAATCTAAGAAATTAAGTATAAATATAAAATATATAAATATATATATATATATATATATATATATATATATATATATATATATATATATATATATATATATATATATATATATATATATATATAGAGAGAGAGAGAGAGAGAGAGAGAGAGAGAGAGAGAGAGATACGTATACTTATTTGTTAACTTTTGAGCTTTTACCTCCCCACCAAATAGGAAGTACCTGTACTCATTTATAGATTATCAATATCCTGTGACCTAAAAACTGGCCATCTGACCACTAGTGATGTGTTTCAGGATGACTCAACAACAGGGTGCTTATTCTCAATAAGAGCTCATTACTATGGGGTACCATCTGAAGTGTACCTTCCCTTATTCATCATTTTATTCTTTTCCATTCTTTTAGGCCTCTTCCCATAAAGCTCTCCAACTTCTCTAATGTTATCTCCCTCATATATACAGTATATTAAAATATCATTCAAGAACAAATTTTCTGGGCCAGCTATATGAAAGTGTAGAGAAGGCTTTGTGGTTGAGTTACCTGACCTTGTAATAGTATAATAATAATAATATTAACATGTTTACTATAGAGTACTGCTAGCTGTCCAATCAGTGAAGTTATGTTCAGTCAGGCCAGTCTTTGGATGGGTGACCTTCAAGAAATGCCAAACGCCATCAGAATCTAATGCCCTTGAACATCATTGGAGCTGGGTGTGGAGGCAGCAAAAATACTAGTTGAAAAACCAGAAGGGTAGAACCTGGAGCCATCCCCTCCAGAGGGAAAAGGCACTTAAATAATAATAATAATAATAATAATAATAATAATAATAATAATAATAATAATAATAATAATAATAATAATAATAATAATAATTCACTGAAATATTTATGTAGCTTGTGGCCCCCTGCCACAGTGAACAACTTAAAATATCTAATGAGTATACAGAAAAAATACATTAATAATGAGAAATGAAAAAAAATATATTAACCACTGATTCATAGGAAAAATTTATGTCATTGTTACTGCAACTATAAACTACATGAATTGCAATACAGAAATTTTATTCATGCAAATTAATACCTGTATCTCTGTTTCGTGGACCACTGCTACATGTCTCCATAAGTTCTTCAAATGGACAAACTCAGCTGAGCAGAGTAAACACTTCTCTGTTTCAGGGCCATGTGACATGCTTCCTGGATTGCAGGCATTAGTCTCTAGCTGACTTGAATCTGCATCCACAATGCTATCAGAGGTTGTTTCACTCACACTATCAGTACAGCTTCTGTTATAAGACACAGACTCAAGACTGTTGCTTTTATATTTTTGGGCACAGGAATTTTCACTATCTAAATGCTTTGTCAAAGATGCTTTGGTAACAAAGGAGGCACTGCAATGCTCACATTTATATTTATATAAAGTATGTTTCTCCTTATGAACTTTAAACTGGTGTGATGTCATGCAAAATGTCAGACAGCAAATATGACACTGCTTTTGCTGGGTTTTGTGGTATAAAAAGATGTCATTGTCATAGTAGACTTTATCACAAATGGGGCATATGAGACTGTTTGTCCCTTCTTTCCGATGGCAAGAATATTGGTGTTTATCAAATAAGTCAGCACTTATGCACTCCACCTGACATGACTCACAGGAAAAGTTTGATACATCATATAAGTGTTCTTTAAAAAAGTGATTGCTGAGACTTTTAGGGTCTTCTGTTTTTTCTCCACAGTACACACAAGTATTTTTCTCCACCATTAGTTTTGGATGAGTCTTGGCATGATTAGCAAGACTCTTTCGGGAACTGAATTCTAAATGACATCTGTCACAAGAAAACCATACTGGGTTACTATCCTCATTACTGCAAGAGGGAGTAGGAGACTTATTTCCACAAGAATCTGTGGCTTTCAATCTTTTACCAGAAGAAACTTTTCCACATGCACTTCCAAACTGAGCTTCAATTGATCTCACAAATTCATGCACCTCTGTATGATCAGTTTCACTTGAGTTATCAAAACTTTTTTTATCAGAGGTTTCCTTTTTTTCAATGCCTTCACTACGTTTGGTATTCAAAGATAAGACATTCAGTTTTTGGATCCGAAATGACTGATTCTCAGAAGTTGCCACAATTTGTGGTAAAGTATCAGTTTTACCAGTTCCAGCATAGTTTGCAGATATTTTCCCAACTTTTAAAGTGGCTGTTTTAGTATAAGATTTACCACTGAAGAACACTGGTTGCATAGCCTCTTGAACTGCTGTCTGATTACTGCTTCCTAAACCTTTTTCTTTGTCATAGTTCTTTGCAGCCATGATAATTCTCCTAGAAGAGAAGCCTTGAGAATTAGTGGTGGCGTCTGATTTTTTACTACTGAACATCTCTAGGGAGTCGTCAAAATTCATAACCACTGGTGCTGACATGGTGATCATTGCAGCACTGGTGTCATGCAGCCAGTTTAATATCTCTGAAACAAAGAAGAGAGGATGAAGATCCTAACTCATAAAACTAAACTACATTTCAAAGTCTACAAAACCTCACTCTTCCTTAGAAATCAATTCAAAATATTTAATATTGATATTGTACAGACAGATATATTATTGTGAAAAGTACTGGTATGTCATAAATTTATTTAACTACAATGATTCCTTACTTATATGCAGAACTTCTACTGTAAAACTTATATGCATTTGAATTCTTAATGTAAAGTATTATTTAGCTGTACAGTAATAGGTAATTGTGAACAAAGAATGCACAGCTGACACCTCTGAATACATATAAAATAAATAATGCATATTTTAAATAAAATGTTAATAATGGTACATTTATTTCAAGGGCCATTTGGTTTCTTTCCCTTATAAATACAGACACAGGCACACACACACACACACACTTTCTCTCTCTCTCCCTCTCAAGGTCATTTGGTTTCTTTCCCTACCACCTTTAGTGTCATAATTTAGCTCAACTGTCAAGAACACATTAGTAATTTTATAACTTAACTTCCCGCAAATATATATGGGTTCTGACAACATCAATCCCATGACTTACTGCACAGCATTTTTGTAGCTGAAGAAACTCCCAGACTCATACACTGTATTTTGAAATTTTAGACATACAGGATGCCCCACAAAAACTAGGAAATTTTATATTTACATTATATATTTTACATACTGTTGCCTGGCACAGAACCAATACAGTACTCCTGTCTTCATTGAACCTCACGAATGGCCCTCAAAAAGTCCAGCTCTCAACGTAATGGATTTTACCATGTAGGGTTTACTGTTACTGTCAATTTCAGTTACAGAGGAGAGAGGTCACAGACATACAATGCTTATAAACTCTGTTGATGGAAGCTTAGAACAATATCCCACCTGAAGTCATCCAAAGAGAGACTGGGAGTTGGCTAGACCGTCTACGTTGTTGTGCAGCTGCCCACGGAGAGCACTTTGAACTCCGCATCTAACATTTGTGTTTTTGTTCTGTTTTAACAATGTTTCTGTTAACAACAACTGTTTTCTGTTTCCAATAATTAAATAAACTGTACCAAGTTTCCTGGTTTTTGTGGGACACCCTGTAGTTTCAATTTAAAGTCAATGGCTAAACAAAACAAACTTTTTCATTGTAGTCTGTGTTCTCAAACATACCCCATATAAAAATGAAATCTTTATAATAAAATAAGTTTTATATATACTTACCAGGTAATTACATAGCTACAGTTTCCTCTTGCACGGCAGCCTAAATTAAAAAATTCGCAGGTAACACTTCAAAGTTTAGTGCAGGTGATTGGTCCCGCCCACTAATGGGAATACCAGGAACTACTAGGCAGACAACCTCATTCTGTTTATGCCATATGTCCATGGGAGGGGAGGATGGAGGGCTCCGATTATGTAATTACTTGGTAAGTATATATAAAGCTTTATTTTATTAGAAAAATATTATTTTTATATAAGTAACTTACCAAGTAATTACACAGCTGATTCCCACACTGACAGGAGGTGGGATACATGGACATATTCTACTCCAAAAATTAAGTCATGCAATGAATTTGAAATAGAAAAAGTTGCTAGCTTTGAATACAGGCTCAACTTAACCTGTAGTGGCATGGCTGTAAAGCCATGCAGTGTCTCTACCTAAGTGGGACCCTTGCAGCCAAGGAATAGTCTGATGGCTAGCAAAGTATAATTGGAAGTTTTGCAATGAAGGAGCTAATCTGAAGGCTAGCAAAACTTCAAAAGTGCCCTTGCCCTGGGTGCAGTACCACAATAAACCAACCAGATAACACTGTCACCTGCACTGAAATAAAGACCACAACCCATCCACTGAGAGTGGTGGGTGCCCCAGGTACACTGTACCCCCCCAGATCTCACAAAACTCGGGCACCTTACTGCAAGGTGAAGAGATAGTAGTAGAAAATTCTATTTTTCCTTCTGCGATGCCAAGTCAGTTGCTGTAGTAATAATTGCAAGGTAATGCAAAAAAATTTAACACTGTTTAAACTTTTCTGAAGAGCTGAGAAGTAAAAACTGATTACATTTCCAGTAGGATGGATGTAAGGGGCATATATGCATGAATGTTAATGAAGTAGAAGTTGTTTTGACATCTTTAGCTTTCACTTAAAAGTAGGAGCAATGGTCTCCTGAAACTAAGAATGGTCTCATAGACCAAGTCCATACATGAAAAGGAACAATGCATTCTTAGACAGAGGGCAAAAAAGGACCCTTGTCAGAACACTAAAGGTTATGAATGGCCCTCTGTGCTTCCAATCTTTCTCAGGTAATACCTGAAAACGCCAACAGAATAGAGAGCTTCCTACTCTTCCCCACAGCCAAGGATGTGGGGAGATTTGGCACCAGACAACTGGAAGCTGGCGCCAGGCACTGGGTGTACTGAGCTGGCGCTAGTCACTGGGAGTACTGAGCTGGTGCCAGGATGTAGGTGGCACCAGGAGAGCTGGAAGTCAGGTGAGGTAAAGGCTCGGGCTGGAGGGTGTTCCTGGGAGCTCGGAGCACTGTCCCCGGCTGTCAAGATTGTCCTCTTTTCCATTAAGTTCTTGAGAGAGAGAGAACAGATCCAGGTCATGGAAAGGTCCTCATTCTCGGTTAAAATCCCCAAGGTAAACAAGCAAACCAAGTAACTGAGTCAGACGTAGCTCGATACCTCTCGAAAGAGGAACATGAGAGATTCTATGTCCTGCCCAATGAAAAAGGCAATGCTGCCACTGAGTCATTAGTGTCTCAGAAGAAGAAACTTAGAGTCAGACACACCCAATTCGGATCATCGTTCACTTACATTTGTAGACTGAGCTAGAAGATGACGACTGCAGCTTTACAATGTCTCTTGTAGCACCTCTGAAAAAACTCCTCTTTCCTGACAAGCACCCAGAGAGCCCAAAGCCTGTCCGTGTAAAAGCATACCAACCTTGGTGGTGTCTCTTGAAGTGATGTTGTTCAAAAAGAAATGAATAGTGGAAGGACTCTTGGAGAGTCCACCAATCAACCGTAGCAATTTAGGAAAAATAAATTAAGGTTCGGAACGGGGCTATGAGGAACGTCATAACGTTCTGACTAGCCTGAGAAAGTTCAACCCTTCCTTGACCATGCTGAATGGTGGAAGAGCTTAGAGGTCCATGTTGGAATGATCTTGCAATATAGTGTCTGTTACCCATACTAGAAGATTCCTTTACGGTGGCAGACAGTCAAGGTCGGCCTGTCCCATAGAAGCACATAACCCAAGAGTTCAGGGGATTCAAGGTCTCCTCGGGAGCAAAACTTCCAGTTGGACTATAAACAACTCATTTATCGTCCACAGAAAAACCCTCATGTCGCTTGGTGGCGAGAGCTAATGTAAAAAAGTAAGGACTGTGGTCTCGTCTAAAGGAATACTGAAGTCTAGGAGTGAGGGAGGGTAGAAAAGAACTGAAGCCTTAGCGAATGGCTTTCAGCTCTCTAGCATATATATATGAAAGTTCGTTCCCCTGGGGACATGTCCCAGAAATTTCCCGGTTCCCCGAACGGGCTCCCTCTACTAGAACAAGGAGTGAGAAGTAGTCTAAAGCTAGTCTCATGATGAGGGACTTTTTCCGAAAGTCTAAATTCGGACAGATATTACCTTATGTCTGACTGAAAACCAGATCTTTGGGAAAAACAAAGGAGTCCGGTTATGATTCCTTGTCTCTATTGGTCTTGTGGGACAGGCTGAAGTTCATGGTCAGAAAAGGAGACAAAAGTAAGTGGAGCAAGGACTCGAGAGAAGTCTTATGCCGTAGATGTCAATGCCTAAATTCCAGCAATGGAAGACCCTGTCTCATAGGACGGGTCTGAGATATCTTTCAGAGTCTGTATGTAGATATGAAATGAAGTATCCTACATATCCAGGAACTCCATCCAATCACCCTGCAGAATGGAAGACAGGACTGTTGGGTTGGTCTCTACAAATGAACAAACTTTTAGACCCTAGTGCAGACTCCTAGACAACTAAGTGGACTAGCTGCCGACCCTGCTGATACTTGACAGCCATGGACACATGGCCATCAGGGAGGGATCAACTTCTTAACACGATAATGCCTTGCATGGACTCGATGACACCTCGTACAGACTGACAACATATGCGGAACTGTACCTGACTAAAAATATATCTGACATGCTTATAGGAATTTGGAAAGTCCATAAGATACACAAAAACCTGGCCATGAGATAACAATAGTCTTGAACAAAACCAAGAGTGATGACTTCAGCTCCAGTCAAACACACTGCTCTAAAAGAAAAAATCTGTGAAAAAAAATCAGGCGTTCAGCACTTGGCTAGATAGTGCCGAGCGCTCTGGCACAGGTGTTGGGCACTTGGGATTTGGTGCCAGGTGCCAGAAAGCTGGTGCCAGGGGATCTGAAACTGATTCAGGCGCTCAGGAACAGGAACCACTAGTGAGAGGTTTCATGGTGCTTCTCTTCTGCTTAGAGCCCAAGAAAAGTCTTTCAACAAAAGAACACTCAGGAGGGAAGATGTCATCATTCCAAAAGAAAAACAGATCGAGGATTAGATATATGCTGTCTGAAAATATCTTGGTAGACGGCTGAAGACGAAGAAAAGAGGGCTGATAGTGACTGTGTGTTTCTCCCAGTACAAAAAAGAGCCTCAAAGCTCCCTCCCTGCGATCCCAACGAAGAAGTGGAAAACTCAAAAAACTAACTCAACCGTCCTTATCTGCATAGGACAGAACTAAGAGACCAACCGAAGCAATGTCTCTCAGTAACACCTGAGAGTCTCCTATCTTGTTAGCACCTGCTCCTGATGGACTAAGTCCAAGAAAGAAGGAAAAGACAAAAAAACTTCTTGCTTCAAAAAAGTCAGACTTAACTCCCTGTAGAAGCTTTCTTCAACAAGCTCAGGATTCTAAAAATCCATCATGAGGCAATGTTTAATGACTCTGGAAGGGTGAAAAGACAAAAAAAGATTTTGTACATGATATCTTTTATATACCATTTCTGAACATCACAGAGCTTCTATGGCATCAAATTCGACACATGGGTATATCAAGCATACTGTTTTGATTTGTTGTGACTGGTTGAATTTTAAAAAAATCAGTAGCCTGTAAAATCTGTTCAACTGGGCAATGTTTAAATTATCTCAACCTGAAGTGGTGGTGAACATATAACAGTTAAGAACTATTTCAAGACACCATTCACGTTTTTTTGCACAAAATATTATTTTATATACCATTAATTGCTTTCAACATAAAATAGAGCTTTTCTGTTGCATCAATGTGATTTGAATGATTTTGAGGTTTATTTCCATCAAATGAATACTGTTTTGATTGATATTGTGACTAATTGAATTTTTAAAATCAGTAGCCTAATGGCAAAACTGATTCACGTCAACTTTTGCCGGAGCATGACTGGCCAGGTTTAAATTATTAATTAACCTGAATCATTTGCCGTGGTGGGGTTAATATTCATATTTGTGTTAAACCTTCATTCAAAACATAAAATACAACAGAAAAACCTGCATGACACCATTCATAAATTCAATAATCGCGAAAAAATTTTAAATCTGCAAATTGACAGAATTTAACCAGGGAAGTTACTTTTCAAGCAGTTTAGGGCATGCAGAGTAGCTTTTATTCTATGGACGTTTTCGCTGGGAGGCGAAATTACCAACGCCTAACCAAGTTACCCTACTCTCCATATTGCCCATTATCCAATCAGCAATTTCCTTACTGCAGCTCAGGCCTACCTCGAGTGCAGATTATATGTGGCCTATGCTACTCTTTACCTCAGCTTCTGCTGGACTAGGCTAGCCTAGACATTTACAGCCTCGTCATTTGAAGCCAGATTGTCAAGATATGGAAAGATAACATTTTGCCAATGATCTAAATAAAATTTCTATGTAATTCAGAGGTTCAAACTCACCTACACTTCAACGATAATAACTTTCAAGGGTACTGCAACGACTCACAACTGGACACAGAAATGTAAAACACTTGACAGAATCGCAGTTTCTGTTTAAGAGGTTTTGTCCCTCTGAATAAAATTGTAATTTAAGTGAATCACTTACAATCTTGCCTTATAGTAGAAATCATTTACAATTTACATAAATATTGTATCAGAATTACTAATAGTGGCCATTAATCGTATTAATACAATAAAATGTAATTCAACTAAAGAAATAAACAAACGAAACGCCTCCATATTGCCCAAATACTTTAACGTGCCACTTTTGAGAAGTTTTTAAAAAATAATCTAAATTGTTGACAGAAGAAAACAGGTCGTAATTTGAAGATAGCCAGTTCGTAGTTCAGGTAATACCGTCGTTCTCCGTAGATAATAAACCAACAGTGCCACCTGAACGAAAGAAGGAGAGGCAGCAGCAGCATCAGATGTAGCTAAAACTAAATGACTGTCAGCTGAATTCAAAATACTAGTCTTAAAGCGTATGATATACTGTTTGCATATCAGGTAATTCATAAATGTATCGTCTTGCGTGAAAGATTTGCTACCCTCCATACAACGAACGCTTTTTGTAACAGCTCTCCTGTCAATCATAGTTGGAAACATGATCATCACATGAACTGGAACGGTTTGAAAGTCACTTTTAAAAACAAAAAATATACAGGCATTAGGAGACGTTTGGTCGAGGGAGCTGTTATAAAAAGAGGTCGTTGTCTAACATGACCTCATCTTCAGTGCATAGCTGCTATCTAAGGTTTTCTAAGGTTAAGTAGAGATTTTTTTATTTTGGTAGCTTTATTTTCTCAGAGGGTTACAAAAGCCAAAGAATTACATAGGAGTTACAAAAGTGAATATAAATTACAAAGGACTTACAAAACCGAATGAATTACATAAGAGTTACAAAAGTGAATGAATTACAAAGGGATTACAAAAGTGAATGAATTACAAAGGAGTTACAAAACTGAGTGACTTACAAAGGATTTACAAAAGTGAATGAATTACATAGGAGTTACAAAAGTGAATGAATTACAAGAGTTACAAAAGTGAATGAATTACAAGAATTACAAAAGTGAATGAATTACAAGAATTACAAAAGTGAATGGATTACAATAGTTACAAAAGCTCCAGAAATGCATGAAATAAGATACAAAGTGAACAGGCATATATAGCAGTCGGGTGGGTCACAGCGGTTGGAATGGTGGGTTGAATTGTGAATGGCCGCGTGTTGGTGCTGGTGCGTCAAGTTGCGGGGGCGTCGCAATCTTCTTGGTCTCGTCGATGGCGTTGGCTGGAGGATGGGTGTGTGGGAGGTGGGGGAACCTCCCGTTGTCTGGGTGGGGGGACCCAGACACAAGCTAACACCCATCCTCCAGTCAATCCCATCGAAAAGGCCAAGAAGATCGCGACGCCTCCAGGACAGGACGCAACAGCATCAAGGCGCGGCCAGTCACAATTCTGGGCACCAGTCCACCCGCTAACTGTAACTCACCAGTCTGCTATAAACTCGGGGGCGAGTCCAATCCTTCTCTCTGACGGCTCGGTCCTGTAGTAGGTGGGCGAATCCTAATCCTCGTTGGGCGAATCCTAATCCTCGGCAGTCGAATCCTAATCCTCGGCAGGCGAATCCTAATACTCGGTGGGTGAATCTTAATCCTTTATTATTTGATTGCTTAGTTCTTGAATTACTTCTGCGTTCCTCGCGCATTCTGCGACTTTGCGTTCGAGTTGTTCCTTCAGATGGTCTACCTCCTTATTCCTGTGGATTATCACGTTTTGACATTCTTTATTTTTGTTCCTGAGCTCTTCATTTTCGTTGCCAGCTTTCCTAAGCTCGTCAACGCGATACTGTTCTTCCGATAAATCCTTAGCCAGATTTTCATTACTTTCGGCTAGACTGAGCTGCCTTAAATATGCATCTTCCAGCTCTTGCAGCAGTAACTCCTTTTCCTTAGAGAAAGCAGATATTTCGTCGGTGTACTTTCCAAATACGTAAGCTAGTAACCCTCCTAGAAGGCAAACTACCAAAATTTTTCCAATGATATATCCGAAGTTTCCGGATCCAAATATAAACGATATCACTAATCCAAGAAAGATTAGAGCCAATAGGTTTTTAACAATGATTGCGTTTCTCACTTGGGAAAACATGGTTGCGTTTTTCACTTGTGAAAACATGGTTGCCCTTCTTTCCACCTGGTCAACAGCTTAGAACTGAAAAAAGCCACTGAGCTTCGGCGGGAATCCCAGAGAAGATCTTTGCTTCCGGACATTCCTGTCGAAGCCTTCGAAAGGAGCCTGCGAAGTCGAAGGAATGGAATAACCGGCTCCTGAAGACTTGACGTCTTCAGAAATAGTGTAAATGGAGAGGACTGTCAAGATAAATGAATAAATGTATTTATCTCGCAAGTGACTATATAGGCTAGTAGGAGAGAATTTTTTCATATCAGACATACATGAAAAAACACAAAATAGAAATAAAGAATACAGAAAAAAATAAGTTATTACACCAGATTTAGTTGAGGGAAGTGTGTGTGTGTGTACATTTTATATATAAAGATACACAACAGCTCACATGCATATTATATATATCCATACACACACATATGTATATATATATATATATATATATATATATATATATATATATATATATATATATATATATATATATATATATATATATATATATATATATATATATATATATACACGTGTAATTGTAATAAGCACAGTGTCCTCGTAACTTCTTAACTACTTCACATTTTGGATTCGCTTGTCACTATAAAGACTAAGAGCATCTCAGGCTTTGTTGTGACAAGCGTCTTGAAAAGGTGTAGAACTGATGATGTTGAGAGGGCATTATGGTTATTAAAATTGAACAGCTTTTTAGTAAAAAGTGGCCAGTAGATTCTACATATCATACATATACATATTTATATGCATATTTAGGTGTGCATATATATATGTATATATATATATATATATATATATATATATATATATATATATATATATATATATATACATACAGTATATATATATATATATATATATATCCCTTCCTCAAAAGGATTTATAATAAATATATATATATATATATATATATATATATATATATATATATATATATATATATATATATATACATATATCATACTGTACAGTATATATTTATATAATAGAATAAAATGAAGAACTCATTGCAGAAAGACATAATACCAACCTCCCATTGACAGACTGAGCAGTTAGAAAAGTGTAATTTCCCCCAGACGACGCATGAAGTGACCCTCATCACTCGAACAATTCCTGGCAGATAGAAGCCGAATTCCATTTTCATCAGACGATATTGAAGTTCATTTTCTTTTGACTTTTTATGAATTCTTGTTGTTTAAAATGGATTGAATGATGGATTTGTGGTTACTAAAACTGGCGTGACCGTTTTTATAAATGGTAAGATAGAAAAAAGAAGATAGAAAAGGACAACCTTCCAACGTCACGTTTGAATTAAAAATAGTTGGATTGACCTTTCAAGCTCATTTTTTATGTTTACGAAAATAAACTACGTCAGTTTCCCTTTAGGCAATGTTATTTATTCAACCTTCGTTTTCTACTCTCTCTCTCTCTCTCTCTCTCTCTCTCTCTCTCTCTCTCTCTCTTTAAAATTTACAGGCTTATGATAAACCTAAAAAATTCTCTTTACGTTGGCGCAGTTAAGGAAAATAAGGAAATCGGTTTTGAATAAGGAAAGCATATGATATGCTTTTAATCTATCACCATTGATGCATTATTTAATTCATTAAAGAAAAGTGAAAATATATTCCTTACATATGCTATTTAAATTCACCAGTCATTTTCCTCAGTCTCCAAAATCAGTCATTTATCAATTTTTATTACTGTTCTTTTTTTTCTTACCTATTTTCCACAAGCAGAAACAAAAGCGAATCGGTTCCGTTTGTCTGCCTTAATTGTGACAGACACACGAACTCAGAACCTGAGCCCCGTCACCGAGAGCAACTCGTTGGTTAGCCAATTTGAAACTTGGCGGAAACCAAATATTGGAATTAAACAGGGTGTGGTTGTGGGGTGGGGGTTGGGGTTGGCTAGGGGGCCGGTGTAGGGGTCAGTTTGGGAGGGGGAGGGAAGGAGTTTCGTTAATGCTGATCAATGCTGATTTACCTTGCTTTGAGGCCCAGGCCTTAAAATAGCTTGCTATAAAAGGAACCAGTTCACGTGACACAATGGGTACAATTTAGATGAAGTCTGGAAAATACCAAGCAGCACAAATAGTGAGGTCATTTTAAATTCCGTGTTTTCCATGGGACCTCGTTTTGTCCATCAGACTGGAATTTTTTTTTTTTTTTTTTTTTTTGTCAGTTCGAGTTTGTAGCTTTCCTAAATAATACAGGTCTTCATTGTCATTGTTGGTTTGACCAAGTTCGTCTTCGTAAAAATAATTCATTATCAAATCAGAATTCAAGGATTCTATAAACAGTTATCAGTTAGAGGTTTTGCATAATTTTTAAAGAAAGTTGTGCACAAAGTAAGGTAAGAAGTTTTTAGATGTGGAAGTTCTATTATGAAATCATGGATTCTGTAAGCTTTTTTCGATTCTGAATTCATTTATACAAAAAACAGTATCAAAACATAATTCAGTGATTCCAAAAGCATAATTAATAAATAAATGATCCCATAAAGTAATTATCAATTTATGATTCAGATTCCAGAACCTTTTGTCAGAGATTTTTACATTATTTTTGGTTCATAATTCAAAGAATCAATAAACAATTGTCACGTCAGAATTCAATAATTGCATATAGGAACTTTTCTGCTTAGAAATCTGTGATTCAAGAAATTATTGATCATTTTGATGAGATGACTCTGTAAACAATTATCATCCATGAATTTTATTATTGCATAAACATCAATTTAGAAACCAATGAATTTATAAACAGCTATCGATTCATAATTCAATCTATTTTATCATTACTGTGAGATATAATGTGATCAAATCTATTTCCTAAAATTCCCACCACTGAGATTCTCGGCTACGTAGCTTGCAACAACCTGCTCTCTAAAAATATTATAAAAATATTTTTAGGAAATGTCAGAGAGAAATCTGTGAATAGGCTAAATTCTCTACAACAAATATCCGTCATCAAATTTCAGCTTCCAACTGAATTGCTCTGCGAAAAATGGGGCGTTTTTCAGCTGATAGCAGGGGACCCTGCGTCCATTTATTTTCATGAATTATCAAATTTTTTTTTCATCTCATCTGATATCCTGTCCCCTATCTTTATCTCTCTTCTACTATATATATATATATATATATATATATATATATATATATATATATATATATATATATATATATATATATATATATATTTATATATACAGTATATATATATAAACACACACATTTATATGTATATATTTATCTATATATACACATATATGTGTATATATAGATAAATATATTTTCATATACTATCTGTCGGCCTAAGAAACAGGAGATCAGCGCCTGCCCTATGAGCCTACAGAGGCCCAGGAGGACTTTAACTTTAATATATGTATATATAGATAAATTTATATATATATATATATATGTGTGTGTGTGTGTATATAGATAGATAGACAGGTTGCTAGATAGATATAAGTGCTATGGATTGTGGCTTGCAGATTACCTGCCAAAAAATTTCCTCTTGCGGTGCCATACATACACTTAAGGTATTAATTTATTTCAACATCAAGTCGTTTCTCCTGACAGGAGGGGGTTCCTGACTAAAAAAAAAAAAAAAAACTTAAACTGCTGAATCCTGGACGAGTCCCCGATGCAGAAAATATCCACAGCATTAGACGCTTCAGATACCTTTACATTTAACCCCATTAGGCATTCTGCTTCATCCTGCAATTCTTTTCTTGCACGCAATCCTGCGCTTCCTGCAATGTAGCACAGGCCCTTCCTTTCTGCTACTGCTTTCATGCCATCTATCCATCAGTTTGAAGGTCTTGCTCTCCTCCTCCTCCTCTCCAGGTCTTGTTCTCCTCCTGTCTCCTAACAACGTGTAATTATACATTCTTTTCAGGAGCTTATCGTACCTTATTCTTTTCACGTGTGGAACCATCTCAAAACACTGTGGTTCTTCCTTTCATCCATTTTACAAACCTGCTCACCCCCTTAGTTAATGATTCTCCGTATTTCTCATGCTTTCAGTTCTCATGAAGACGTACTATTCAGGGTTCATATTATAAAAGTTTCTACATTTTTTTTTCATTTGCTTCCATAAAGGAGACTTTGTTCAACAATTCAGTCATACCTTCAGCCCTTGGATTCCCAATCTTGTGCAAGTCCCCTGGTATCTCTTGCTTTACCTGTTTTGAAACTCACTTCTTTCTCGTCGCGCTGCCATCTGTTATACTCAGTCCTAAGCGCCAGGAGGAATCAGTCATTTCCATTCTTCAACTATCCATATAAACATTCTTTGTTGTTCTCACTCAATAAGCATTTTTAGTTTCCTGTAAAAGAAAACTATTGAGATGGCTCTTTGTCTGTTCTTCCGCCCTCGGATCTTAGAAACTACTGAGGCTAGAGGGCTGCAAACTGGTATGTTGATCATCCAGCCTCCAATCATCAAACATACCAAATTGCATCCCACTAGTCTCAGTGGTTTTTATTTTATTTAAAGTTCAAGTTAGCCATGATCGTGCGTCTGGCACCGCTATAGTGCCAACAAAACAGGCCACCAACGGGCCGTGGCTGAAACTTTCATGGGCCGGGCTGGGAGTTTCATGAGTTGTGGCTGAGAGTTTTATACTGCATTATACACTGTACAGAAAACTCGATTGCACCGAAGAAACTTCTTTGCATTTTTTACTTGTTTGTTCATGGAAACACTTTCAGTGTTTAAATCTTTGATTAGTTTCTGCAATTTCGTTTCACTATATTCTAATCTGGCACTTCTCTCTATCCATAAAGCTATTGAACATCCTATGTGGACATGACACACCTTAGTCTCAGGTTCACATTTACACAAAATTAGTCACATCTCCCTTCTGCATATTCTGATGCAAACTTTGCTTTCATTAAAATTATGATGACAGCTTTCAAATTCCCTTCTCTGTAACTCGCCCTCATCACCCTCCACATTGCTTCTTTGTTATTCTCTCTTAAGGTTTTCTGTGGTCGTCTATGCCTCGTATAGCGTTTTACCTTCTAAATTCCTCACATTTCTTTTACAACACATAAAAAAAGTATATCTTAGTTTAACCAGACCACTGAGCTGATTAACAGCTCTCCTAGGGCTGGCCCGAAGGATTAGATTTATTTTACGTGGCTAAGAACCAATTGGTTACCTAGCAACGGGACCTACAGCTTATTGTGGGATCCGAGAAATGAATTTCTATCACCAGAAATAAATTCCTCTTATTCTTCATTGGCCGGTCGGAGATTCGAACTCGCGGCCAGCAGAGTGCTAGCTGAGAACGGAACCCACCCACCCAACGATGAACTTTTACAAACTTGACATCCCCAGCCTCTTCTTTGTCTAAACCCACACCTCTTCCTTTGTCAGTCTTTACGTCGGCAGCCAGTTCCGTTATCATTTTCCAAGCGTACTAACCACTTCTACTCTGGCTACATTAAATTCTGACTCCCTTCTAACCTCCCCCGTCAGCAAATCTTCAACATGCTCACTTCATCGAATCAGGACTGCAGCATCCTCTACAGACAGCATCTCTCCGTTTGCATCCCCGTAGCTGGGTAGTACCTTCAGTGCACCTCACGCGGTGCACCGTAGGCACTACTTAAGGTTCTTTGCAGCGTCCCTTCGGCCCCTAGCTGCAACCTCTTTCATTCCTTTTTCTGTTACTCCGTTCATATTCTTTTTCTTCTACCTGACTTACCACCCTCTCCAACAATTGTTTCACAGCCCAGTGCTTGGTCATTGTCCTAAATTCCATAATCCAATCCAGTTTCCATTTGCATCATCTATTCTCAGATTCATTTGCTAATAACCTTTCTCTCTGCATTTTCTTCCGTGTAGCAACTTTTTTCAAGTCCTTTTTCATATTCATCCATCTATTTTCATTATTTTCACTCATTTTTTCTCACTTTCTTCTTAAGTACCATATCCATCTTCCTATGCACCTTTGCAAGAATCAATAATGAGTAGGCATAGTTGTCATGTAATCTTGTCTGTGATGGAAGAGAGAGGACAAATATTGAGGATCCGTTCTTTGTAAACGCAATATCAGATGTACGATTACTCAGGAGACCAGTGAGGCTGCTAATGCACTTATTGATACGAGTCCAACATATAATGTCAGTAGAAACCGAAACCAAATATTGTAATTTGTATTTTTTTTTTTTTTACTGATGCGCTTGATGCACAAGTTGACAGAAACTATTATGTCCAGTTAATCCCCTCTGTAAAAGAGAAGGTATGTCGGTTATTCAAGATTGTATCATACGCCTTATTCAAATGTGTAATCCTGAAAAATCGAAAGTCACTATGCGGTACATTTATGACAGAAATCATATGAAGATCTGTTTTTACCGTTATAGATACAGCTGTTAGTGTTTTGAACTGTCAGTCGGAAATGGAACATTGTTCATTAGCGTTGATAAATGAGACGTCTTTTGATGTTGATATTCTGTGTAGTTTGATAACTTAGAGTTGACTGCTGACTGTGTTGGTTAATATCTGTTTATACGTAGGTTTGATTTATTTATAGGTTTTAGGCATACATGTCAAGCGCTGCAACGTAAATTGACAGTGAAAAAGTTTGAAAGGTGCAGCAAGAGGAAAACCTCTCAGTTAAGTTAAGTATACCTTAGTTTTACCAGACCACTGAGCTGATTAACAGCTCTCCTATAGGGCTGGCCCGAAGGATTAGACTTATTTTACGTGGCTAAGAACCAATTGGTTACTTAGCAACTGGACCTACAGCTTATTGTGGAATCCGAACCACATTATAGCGAGAAATGAATTTCTATCACCAGAAATAAATTCCTCTAACTCTTCATCAGCCGGCCGGGACCTCGCAGTTGCACTATGAATCAATTGTTAGGAGAGGGTGGACAGTAAGATGGAACAAAGAGAATATGAACGGAGGTACAGTAAAGGGAATGAAAGAGGTTGCAGCTAGGGGCCGAAGGAAGCTGCAAAGAACCTTAAGTAATGCCTACATTGCACCGCAAGAGGTGCACTGACGGCACTAACCTCCTACGTAGGTGAACAGAAATAAATTTAATTATGAACTTATATAAGATGTTAAGACTTTCAGCTGGAAACAGAATATTTAACGTGGAGTTTTAATGTTTGGAATTTCGTAACCTCTATGAGTCATGCAATGTGATTCAAGAAATGTTGTTACAAACATGTATGTGAAAATGAACCTTTTATGATTTCCAAAATGTATTTGACATTCACGAATTAACTGAAGGGCCAATATTCCCGCGCTTTTCAAATTGATGTCTCAAACTCATACAGTAGTAGGGGTAGAAATTCATCACCACCTTCGTCATCGTCTCCGAAGCCTTGCGATGCGAAGGATTTCTAAAACTCATGTCCTTATGCACACAAATTTCCATTCATGCCAAGCTCCATTCCCAATAGTCCTCGTCCGAAGGTCCAACTACCTTTTTGGTGCCCGCTAAAGCCCAGATGACACTTTCAAATTGATGTCATCAAACTCAATTCCCGTTAGGCACACACGTAGTTTTAACTGACAGTTATGACTGTTCAGTTATAACTGAAAGTTCATCACCACACACACAGTTCAATCCTCCGTTTTTACCATGGATTCATCGTCTCGTTGTATTCTTTGTAATGCGAAAAAGAAAATAAAAGCCTTGCGATGCGAATGGACTTCTATATTTTCATTCTTGTTAAACATTGAAATTCCGCCAAACAAAAACTCATGTCCTTATGCTTTATCTTACACAAATCTCCATTCATTCATCGTGGTCAATTTTAATTGAAATTTAAAGGAAATGCAATATTTATTTTTAGCAGCCATTATATAAATTTTGTTTGTAAAGTAATGTTGCGTAACCTTTGCTTTTGTACCGAGTAGGTCTAGGACTTCCACCTGTTTTGGTGCCCGCTAAAGCCCAGATGACACTATTATTCTCCTAAGGGATGTTAAACCAGCAACATGCTGTTTTCTGTCATTATTAGTATTTTACAGTTTGTAGGTAAAGAGTTACCCAAGAAACAACCTTCTCCATCTCCCCATCTCATCATTATTTCATCTACAGGAACTGTACAGTTTTGTTGAACTGACGAAATGAGCATTCCCACACACGTTAGTTTTAACTGTACCATTATAACTGCATGTCTAACTGTGTCCTACCTGAAAGCTTTAATCTCAAACTCTTTTCGGAGCAGAAACTACTTTGTGAAATTATCTTTTTTACTTTAAAATGACCTCCTATGAATACAGTAGCCTTCTACATTTGCTATTCAAACTTTAAAGATATTTCACTGTTCTTAGATACACCAAATTCTACAAGAAACCATGTGAGCTCTACCGCTGTCTACTGCCTTTTACTTTTCAAAACGGGCTGCCTACTTGTTAACTGCCTCTTTTTTGCTACCTTCTCATAACTCGCTAAAACGGGCTGTTTACTTGTTAAAGCGGGCTGCTTACTTGCTAATTGTTGCTTATTTGCTACCGCCTTGTAATTGCTACTTGTTTGTTAACAAAAAAGTAACTTCCATCATAAATTCTAATTCTATTCAGATATAGTTGAACCTCTCAGCGACATGCTTTCCAAGGAATTCCATATCTCGGTGATTGCTTCAGAAGTTACTGCTCTCTCTTTCCTTCGTCGGCATAACCAACTTGATACTGTGCAAGATGGTGAGCCATGCCATAGATGTGGCTGTGTGATGCAGGAAAAGAGGGAGCGCGGACGGAATGGTGAATTTAAGCCAATACTTCAATATCCAAAGAAAGGATGTCAGACTTCACGATCAGTGAGAACCAGTAACCAGTTTTCCCATTATACTGATGGCCATAATCGAGTGAATTCCAAACTGAGTTTGTGTGAAATCCTGGAATTGGTTTTCCTTATTGCAATGAAGATTCCCATGGATACAACGGATAAAGTAACAGGTAAATCCCCAAACACAGTCACGGACTGGTTCATCATGTGCAGGGAAGTGTGTATAGTGCAATTGCATCATGCAGTTTTAGATGCCAAATGGAAGGCACTCCTGAAGTGCCAATTCAAATCGACGAGGCAAGATTTGTAGGCCGTAGAAAGTATAATCGAAGACGGATGTCAGCTGGTGGCCATGGACCGTTCTCCTCCGAAGACAGTGATGCCGAAGTGGAAAATAAGAACCATGGTGCAAGAATTGATGGGCCTTGGGTTTTTGGGTCGAAACAAGACAGAGACTGCCGGTATTTTTATGTGCAACTCCGAGATAAAGACACTCTGATACCAGTAACACAACGGGAGTGCAAAATAGGTTCAGTAATTCATTCGGATGAATGGCCTGCTTAACGTGGTTTGAAGGACATTGGTTTTATTCACAAGACTGTTAATCATAAAAAAAAAAAATTATGCTGATCCCGGATCTGGTGCCCATACTAACGGGATAGAAAGATCATGGTTGGATGCCAAAATAAATATACTCAAGAAAAAAAAAAAAACAAGAGTTACAGTGACACCTTGACCATTTTTGTCGGCAGATTTGGCAAAAAGATTCCGATGATTTATTTCTGTCATTTTTACAAGATATAAGACGTGTATATCGAGGCTGATTTGAGATTCATTTATTTCAAGAGATTACTCTTTTACTTAATAAAGAAAATTATTACATGTTTTTTATATGCTTTTAGTTGAATGTTTGATTACTATCTTGAAATAAATATAAATTTTAACGTTCACCATCCGGTTTTCTTTTACAGGTAGACTATAGTAGAAAATGAAGATAGACCCAGGACCCACTCTGACTGGGTGGACCGCCCACTATAGTAGAAGCACGCAGGTAGACCGCCTGCTATGGTAGCACCTGTTTTCCTTTGCGAGTAGGTACTGTACATACAGGGTAAAGCAAATGTATGGCATACCAGCATTAAAGGACGAATCCAGTAAAGCCTAGCATGTCTGTGTTGGGTTTTTAGAATTAAGTGGTCCACATCAGGCCTCAAGACCCCATAACACCTTGCCAGCTCCTTTCATCAACCCCATAATGCCTTGAATTTCGTACTTGTTGATGCAGCAAAATCGTCAGCTTATGCAGTTCATATCTTCGGACTATTGACAGGCTTTCTGTCTTAATTCTCTCCATCCTGCAAAGCAATTTTAGAAGAATGTATGCCTCTAAAAATGAAAGGATTATCAGATACTAGATTAGAGGACCAAACTATAGCACAGTCAGATCTCCTATGCATAGTGCACCATTTGAGGGTGTTAGTGCCCTACCTATCTTACCGAGGAAGTTTGCGCTGAGCTAAAACATGGTGTAATTCTAGGTATTCGGAGGAAATGGCCATTTGAACAATCAATATACGTATGGTATGCCATTCTTTTTTCATTTCAACAGCATTAAGCAATCAACAGAGTAGATTTATTGACAGGCACTCTGAAAAGAAAAATGAGCTCAAATCCTACTTCTTTCCTTCCATTTTTTAAAGGAGTAACGTAGCACTGGTCAATACAGAATTCATCAACGCATTTGAAGTTTCCAAGTCCTAGATGTACCTGCATTTCCTGAGAAGCGATCACGGAAAAAGGCTACGATATTGAAATGAAAGTGCCAAAACGAATAACGTACATCTGTCTTCGTGTTTTAAGTCAGAAAAGAATGACCATCCATTAATTCACGGGTCAACCAATGGGATGACATAGTATGTTTGGGCTACTCAGTGAAAAAGGTTTGAAGTCGACCTGGTGAAAGATCAATATGCGGCGCAGAACATATAAACTGATGATGTGTGATATCAGTGCTTGGGTATTTTAAATAGAGTTGAATCATTTCACTTTTACTGTGACAAGTACAAGAGCTCAAAGAAGTTTCAGCAGAATGATTAAAATCGTAAAAAAGTACTTCGATCAATAATGTCATTTCTGCTAGTCACGCAATCGCAAGGTCTCTTGACTACGATAAGCTAATCAGGAAGTTTGCTGACTGAAAAACTAGGAGAAAAGTTTTAAAAACCCTCTTCTTGTTTAAATCATTATGAACTTCATTTTGATTATGAACAACAATATGTATAATTTTCATGTTTATGATTGCATATTTTGATTTATCTCATCTCATAAAGTTGAGTCGACATGTTTTTGTAACGTCTCGTTCCGTAATTTCTGTGCAATGCACGGTATGGGAGTTTATCCGTATTTTTCTTTCATTTTGATGAACTAATTTGTTACATTTATAGATGTTACTGCAATGCTGAAATGCCAATGAGATATTCGCAATAGTTTTATTAGATTGTTCTATATTATTATTATTATTATTATTATTATTATTATTATTATTATTCAGAGGAGGAACCCTATTCATATGGAACAAGCCCACAGGGGCCATGATTGACTTGAAATTCAAGCTTTCAAATAATGTGGTGTTCATTCGAAAGAAGCAACTGAAAGTAACCGGAAACACACAGAGAGACCAGTTATTAGAAAAACAGATAAATTAACAAATAGATAGATAAATAAAAAATTAGAAAAGATTAAAATACATGTTGAACTGTATCAGAGTATTAATACATTGCATCTTCGCTTGAACTTCTGACGTTCTAGTTGCACGACGTCTTCTGGGGAGCTGTTCCACGGTCCAACGGTGTGAGGAATAAAGGACCTCTGGAACTGAGGAACTCTGGATAGCTTATTGACTCTCATGGATAGCCCGATGCGTAATGCATTACTGACTTCGTAAAATCACACCGCCTAACGAAAAAAAAATGAGGGATGGAATTTTGTATGAATCTTTTTGGTCTTGGTTTAGTCCACGTGGCTGTCACAATTTTTATCTTAATTATAATTTCTAGTTGCCTTATATAATTTGCTCCTCCGTGCCATAATTATTTTTGAAGAGATGCATGCTTCGTTGGGCTTAAAATCTTTGGGAGTTAAGCATCTTTTCAGTTATTAAAGCACTTCACTGCGAGGTCTGTGAATCATGTATTAAAGATTAAGTTTTCGAGTCTAAGTGATTTGTAAGTATATTCCTGTTTAGAACAAAGATCAAAATTTATATACTAGCGCACTGATGTCATTAAAAATATCGGTAACACTAAATGAGGTTGTAAAGGTCGCTATTTCATACCGTTCTGAAGCCTTGCCTACCTCAATTTGTATGGAAAAATGGCGAGTCTGGTGCGGTTTGAATGACGGTAAATCTAAAGGAGGAGTTTAATCACAGTAAACTGCTTTAGATCTAAAGAGACATTATCATTTTACCAAAAGATCTTTCCAATTCCACTGGGGTTAATCTACCCAATGTCACAAAAAATCGATCTCATATCAAATAGATAATTTCATTACGAGAAAGTACCCATCTCGTATGCTTAGCTCTAATGAAGCTTTTACTTTTAGCGTGGTAGATTTTTCTTCAGTTTTTGTTTTCTCCCAGAATTTTTGCTTTAATTTTTCAAGTTTGTCAGGATAAGATATAAAACGACATCTTGGGCAATACACGCGGTAACTCTTGACGTTATAGTGAAAGGGGGCATGCATATAATAAAAAAAGAATTATATTACGAACCCATAAAATGTTACATATATTTGTGTTATTTATAAATAATAATAAAATAAATAAAAATTCTAATTGTGGTATTTAATAAGTTAAATTATTATTTTATTGTCTTTTATATCAGACATCCCTCTCTACACAGTTCGTCTGTAATGTTGACAGTTCCACACCGACATCTCTAGGACCATGAAGCGTGGTAAACCATTGTATATTTATTTTGTTTGTACTGGTACTATACCTTAATCATTGACAGATGAGGTCACATGTAAGTTTTAACCTTAATATCGCTCCATATTGGAGGAACACTGCATTTTTCGGCACGTAAATGCGGAAATTCATTTCGTGGTAACAGGTTTGTTTATGCGGACGCCGGGAAGTCTCTCTCTGATTGGTCGAGACAGACACGCAACGTCGCTGTGATTGGACGCCGGCTGTACACTATCTTGAACTAGTAAAATGATAATCTGGTTTCACTACTTTATTCTCTGTCACTTCGGAATTTAAATGTCAAATGGTAATCTTGGTTGAAAGTGAATTGAACACAGTACTAGGTTTATGCCAATTATCCTGGCTTTCAGTTTGTGAGTTTTATTAGTTAGGTTAGGCTATGCCAATATTGGCTGAGACTGCCTATATCCTACTAAGGGAAGGTTTTGCAGAAAATCAAGCCGAGCCACTTAGTTTTAGGTCTGTGTTCCAGGATAGGGTAATTCTATATATTAGCTCCACACCCGCTTTTACCTTTTCAACTGGTTTTTTCTACACTATTAGGGGTTCTGATACTGGCAGTGCATCTGTTTGTTGTCTGCCAAATGGAATGTCCCTTCGCCGTGTTTAGTACTGGCCGGGGTTGGGTTGGGTACCCATATGTTAACAAGTTATTGCACTTGCCGGACGGGATATGAACCGTTCGAAGCAGATGTACCCGTGCTCTGTCTTGTGAAGATCGCGTATGGAAACCCCTTGTTGGATGGACTTCAGGGGTTAATTTCAGGTTAATTACACTCGAGCACCAAAAATTAAAAGTAAATTTATAATTAGCAACCAAAAACTGTAGAAAAAGTCAAGTTAGAAGGCAGTCGCCGCTGCAGAGCCACTATATAGTTCTACCCAGGATTGTTTACAGGACGACTGGAGCAGGCTCCAGGCTAACATTGCCTCCAAATGGAAGCCTAGGCCTAGTCCATGTTCCCGACGTTTAATGTTACATAGGAGGTCCTGGGAGGGCGAAGCCCCCTCGGCCAGGCCAGGGCATGGCACCCCAAGTCAGGTTAGGAAATTAATGCCTGGTTAGGTCAGGACTTGGTATTCTAGGAAAGGTTGGGTTTGTTTTCATTGATGGAATCTCTCGTTCTCAACTGGCCCCTGTGGGACGATGGGCTACTTTTAACAGGCCGGCCTAAAATACATATTAAGCACACCCCTAGACCAGACTAAATTTAAGGATGGCCAGTTAAAAAAAAAACAAACATCAGTGGAAAGAGGAAGTTATGTATATTTCCAACCATGTGCGGGGCCTCATTACCAAGACAGTTGTAAAAAATATGCTAATTTTACCAAGTTATAAATTTTTCTCTATTTTATTTTATTTTATTTTGTAAAATTGTAATTGCACAGCTCACACAATATCATAATAGATAAGAAGTAAAATCAGTAACAGATTCTGAGTATATTTATTGTAAAATATTTACATCTTCTTTGGATGGGAATGGTGGACAACATTCCCCTTCTACTGTACATCTCAAGGCAAACTGAACTCACTCTCTCCTGTACCCATTAGCTTTATAGTTGCCGTAAGAGTTGCCATGCGTCATTTATTGTCCATGGAAGTAATCTGAACACCTTTCCCACAAAATTCATTCAGACTGTAAGGCGTGAAATGTTGATTGTCAGAGGTTGATACCCGGAATTAACCCGAAAGCTATAAGTAGTCGTCATTTGACAATGCCCGCTCACAAAGGGCTAGGCCTGTTGATATGAAATGTTAGGCCAGAAGCAGCCAACTTCAGAATTTTGGTTAGAAATGCAGGCTAACCTACCCTAGGAGAATGGTTGATGCACAGGATACACAGCTGCCTGAATGCACCAATCTCCGGTCTTGATGAACCATGATCCAGATTTGAATTCACAACCCCTAAAGATCAAATATTATTTAATGTTCCAGGCTATAAACTGGTAGACAAAAGAAAGCACTAACCTGTAGCAATTTGGGAATATTTGTTAACCCATTACAACTCCGTCTCCTGTAGCCTAAGCCTAATAATGACAAGGGACCACAGAGTAAAGTGTTTTTGAGCACCAGCCCCCAGGGAAATGAATGTTTAAACTTAAACAGAAGGTGGTAAATGTCTTGGTAACAGTAAATTTGCCATAGATTTATTATGATTTTTGTATTAAGTGTAGGCTATTAAGGAGAATAAAGAGCATAGCAAAAAAAAAAATTTCCGTGTTGAGTTGTGGTATTAAGGTAAAATAATAAGTAAAAAAATGCGCCAAAGTTTCTTTGATGCAATTGAGTTTTCTGTACAGCCACTACAGCGTATAATCAAGGCCACCGAAATTAGATCTATCTTTCGGTGGTCTCAGTGTAATGCTGTGTGAGCCATGACCCGTAAAACTTTAACCACGGCCCGATGGTGGCCTATCCTATATCTTTGCCAGAAGCACGATTATGGCTAACTATAACCTTAAATGAAATAAAAGCTACTGAGGCTATAGGGCTGCAATTTGATATGTTGGATGATTGGAAGGTGGATGATCAACATACCAATTTGCAGCCCTCAGGGCTCAGTAGTTTTTAACCCTTAAACGCCTACTGGACGCCTAAAATTGTCTGTTGGGTGCCAAGTGGACGTATGGCACCTAAAAATGGTTTTTTAAATATTCGTCGAAAAAATAATTATAGGCCTAGTTTGTTTTAAATCGCGTTTAAGGGATGTTGGGAGTTCACGGATTACACTGTTGTTTTGTTTATAAGCGTCACCCAGGGCCGCATGCGCGTACTTCTTCCTTCTCGCACCAGAAAGCATCAGCGGCGCATCGTTGGAAAATATCTTGACGATCTTTTGAAACAATTGGAAAGTCTCTAGCACAATATTTTGATTTATGGTGAATTTTTGAAAAACTTTTTTTATGTCCGCGTTACTTAATTCATGCATCATTTTGTGATAATATTTTCTCTGTGTTGCTTTAATCGTTTTACAATGTATTATATACCAAAATCATTGCAATTTAGTGTACAATACAACTAAAAAAAGTAACTCATTACCTTTAACGTTTTGCTTACAGCACGATTTGTATACAATTATATATGAGTTTTTTTTTCGCTGTCATATATTCCAATATTTATATATGGTAATGATATTTATTTTCACTTCTGATGGTTGCATACTAAACTTCAGGCAATGAGAAAAAAAGGAGCCAAAATGAACTCTTAATCTTAAAACTAAGCATGCTGTGATTTTTGAAAAAATTTTTTCCGCTTCCGGCGCTAGCTCCCGAACGCTGCGGCATACGGAGACGTTTTTGTAAATAGAGGCTCGGCGATTAAGGGTTAAGATAGAGGGCGGACAGAAAAAGTGCGGACGGACAGACAAAGCCAGCACAATAGTTTTCTTTCACAGAAAACTAAAAATGAGTAAATTGCAGGGATGCATCTTAATTATCTAACGAACCTGTGGGGTCAGGGTGGTATATCTGATTGACAGCCCTGGGCCCTAGGCCTGTTTCTTGAACCCTCCAACCTAACCTGACCCAGGGCATTAGCAATCATAGGGAAACAGTATAAGTGCTGACATCTTGGCTGTTTGTTGTATACTGCATACAATCCAGAGGGTTGGTGCATTCAGACTAAGCAAATGTTTCAACAAGTCTAACGCATACTTGAGCTATGTGAATTTGTCGGGGGTGAGCTGGAATTGGCTGTTGAAAGTAAAATGCTGGTTGATGGGGGTTTGTGGAACAATACCTTATCCCCCTCACCTGCAGTTGCCCAGCACTATTTCTTTGGGTGTCTTTGATTGAGGACATCTCGATAATTTCTTGCTGACTACAAAGCTGGAACTTATTTTGTTTTGAATGTTATGTTTGTTTTACCAAGGATAAAAAAGTGTGTAATATGAAGGAGTGAACGTCATGAATAAGTGGATATGGCCCTTCATGCCCTCCTGTAAGGCTGCTCTTTATATGGGGAGAATCTGCTGCCATGGGAAGGTTTCAGTAGAGAAGGAAGCTAGGAACGTTTGCTTAACTCCACCTCCCCAAGGTGCCAGGGAACGTGTGTTCCTAATGACCTCCAAATGGCCTTGTATATAGGAGTATCCTTTCAGTGCAAGCTGGGAAGAACTTTGAACTATGTAACGGTCATTGAACTTGTGGTTATAGGGGTGAGTGAGTGAATGCCCCTCACCCACCTAGTGTCACCAGAGTTCATCTGCTGTGAAAAGACATTCCATTTTGCTTGTTATCTTCTCACCTTTGTGTCATTGAATATTTGGATGAATACTTGGAGCTTTTCAGTACAGTACTTTTGTGCTTCTTTCTGATAACTAGGTTTTTTCCTGTACTGAAGTGGAGAAAAAGCATGAGCAATGTTATTGTGGGCACTAGGGCATTTCAGTTGCCCCCTTGACCATTGATTCTCGCAAGTGTTGCCTTCTGCAGGAGGAAGCTTTGAACCAGTTGTCCCCCCAGCAAGGAGTGTGCTGGTTGGTCCTCCATGCAGTGGGAGAAGTTTGGCAAGAGGAAGGAGAGAAGGTGTTTGCTGGCCTTGTTGGGAGAGGGTGGTTGGGGGATACTTCAAGTAACCCATCCACTCCAGTCTCACTCCCCCCTTCGAATACTTCCCTTCTTGGTGTTGGGGAAGGGGGCGTTGCTACTCATGAGAAGAAAGGGTCTGACCACTTGCTCTCTTCAGAGTATGACTGGTACTTGGGGCTTATACCGTCTCTGCAGTAGTTCAAAGAAACTTCCGTTGAGGTTCATGTGTTCTCTGTCATCCAGTTTACCCCTCCTGCTGATACCCTTTTTTTCATCATATATCTTATTGGCCTTAATGGCAAGCCATTTCATGGAATGTGGCTGTATATGATAGAACTATCAATTGTATTGACCAGAATAATTGCCAGAGGCACTCGAAAACCCATTTTTCCCTTTAAATTGATTACATTACATGGAAAACAAAATTCTTTGGTTTGCACTAACAAAAACAGTCAGAAACTTGAAGACAAGATGAAATTGGAGGATACAGATCAAGTATTGGATGAGAAATTATATTGCACAGTTATTCCATAGATTATGCCCCTTCAAAGTGTAGTTAATTCACAAGAAGAAGAGTCTAGGGTCTGTGCTGGGCTAACAGAGACTCTCAATTATCCGTGCTGAGCAAATTCTAAAGCAAATTTAATGGGTTTGCACTCATAATACAGTAATGGCAAAAAAATTATTTAAATAATAGGTAAGTAAGAAAAATTTGGTGAGAAAATAATAAGCCTATCTTACTGGTTACCTTGTGACAGTAAAGTTACCGTAACTTACAAAATCAATTAAGTGTAGGATATATGTAAATTATCAAAGGTTAAGATGCTGTACAGTAGATAACTTGATGAAAAGTTAAGGTAGTTACCATACAATAATGGTCAAATATATATGCAGTTCATTTATTTGGTGAGAAACCTGTCCATATAGTTACTTCTAGATTGATTCACCAAAGAAAAGACTTATGTAAGTTAACATAGGCTATGAGAGAGAAAAGTCAGTTTCTCTGCATTAGTCAAATAATGTAAGTTAACATAGGCTATCAGAGAGAAAAGTCAGTTTCTCTGCATTAGTCAAGTAGGCTTGGCAGGCTAACTTGTTTTATTAGTTTGACTAAGGCTATTCCAGGCTTGCAGCATTTTTCATTTAATGCTAGGTTCCAGAAGGCTAATATACCAAACCAACTAGGCTAGGCCAGGCCTAACCAGTAAATCTTTGTTCTGGTTATGCTAGGTTAATTTAGCAAACCAACTATTCTAGGCCTTGCCTAACTACCAAAACTGTAGCACTGCCTAGGCTAGGCTAGTGTGCTAAGTGGCTAGGTAGGCACTAGCATACTCCTGGACACTGTCTAGTTTCTGGTTTGTTAAATGCTCAGAGCTTATTGCATTAGCCTAGGCTACCCAAACCAATAGCCCAAAGTAGAATAATGGTTTAAACATTTCTCATGAGTGGCCAAACCAAATGGATAGGCTATTGCAGTGTTGGACAGTTTTCTAGAGACATAGGCTTGTACACTTATGATCAGTATCCAAGCCCTCTTTCCTCACAAGGCAGTAAAAGGAGAACCAGACAGTGGTGGTTGATGTGGTTTGTCTTCTTAAGAACAGCTGCAGTTGCCTCACCTAGTTAGCAGCAGTACCAGTTACACCTCTTCTAGGTGACATCAAGACTGCTATGCTATGACAATTAGTAGTCGGCAGCCTGGAGCAAACCATCCTTTGTCTGATTCTGTGAATACTCGATTACAGTATGTAATACTATTATACACAGTAACATTCTTAACATTTAACTTCCACTCTAGTTGATCGTTGTAACTGACAATGTTTTATGTTGTCTGACCCTCTCACTGGGTTTTAAATTCCTGAAGTGCCATTTAACCTTCATATTAAGAACAAATAAGCCTTTTAGTAACTATGCTAAAAAAAAAATTTGTGGAACACTTTCAGTATTGCTTAAGGAAAAATCCTTACTGTTTACTAATATGGCACAGTTGAAGTACCAGCTTCATGGAATATGACCCTTGTCAGGCATTCTAAAGGTAGGAGATTCAGTCCAGGTGAACGAGACACTTGGGCCATGAAATGTTTATGTATCCAAACTCTGTAACTACCACTACTACTACTACTCAGCCTAGTCCCATTTTGTTCGTTCACCTGTAACTACTTGTTAAGAGTCTTCAATTACTAAATCAGCTTACAGTAAAGGATACTCTTATACAAGAGACTCAAGTTTTGTAAGTCTAGGAAGCATGTAATTTACTGTAAACAAAATCTTTATTTTTTTAGCAATCAGAAAACACATGGTAATATTTAGACCTCTTTTTGAAGGGATTAACAAAGGCAAGCTAGTTGAAAAGTGTTTCTCTAAAGGTAATACTCTCTCTCTCTCTCTCTCTTTCTCTCTCACATTGCAGTTTAGCAGTATTCTCTCTCTCTCTCTCTCTCTCTCTCTCTCTCTCTCTCTCTCTCTCTCTCTCTCTCTCTCTCTCTCTCTCTCTCTAACGTTGCAGTTTAGCAGTATTTTCATGCTCACTGTTGGGACTCATTTGTATCCTGCCTTGAGATCCCCCACATGTCATCATCCTTTGCATACATAGGATCATTCCAGATCGTGTTTTTTCTGGATTGTTTCCTCATATTTGTTTGATCAAATTTACACTGGATTAAAAGAGATGTGGTTACCGTTTGATTTGGCAAGTTTTTAATGAATGAGGATGGCAGTTCATGTACTTTATTGTATTACCTGTACTGTGTACTGTTGTACTAAAAAATGCCATAAATATTGTATGCTACTAAAGACTTTTTGTTACAGGAGCAGTTGTGATATTGGCCATACTGGGAGTTAGTTCAGCTCTCTCCCCTTCTACATATTTAACACCAGGAGATAAGGAGAGGCTCAAACTCGTCCTTGACCCAGCATGGTCATTATCAGATCTAGCCCAAGTACTTTATGCTTCGGCTGGTTACCAGCACTTGGGTCAACAAATTCCTGATTCTCAGGTATGATATTCCTCTTAAATTTTCAGTACTTTCAATTAGATGGTGTACAGTACTTAGTCAGGAATATGTCTGTTGTAGCTAAGTTGACCTTATCATTGCAGAATTATCAGCAGGTTGAATGTTAATGCTTGCTTTATCTTTCATTTTCTGAATATTGCAGTGTATTTTAGTATGAAAAGATTAATTGGTTGGAGAACTATATCCGTGTCACAGCGTGGCACCTGAATCATTACAGCTGCTACGTATATTTGCTTAATAGTGGGTGGGGACCATGTGACCAGTACACTCACTCGGTACACTTTCCACAATTATGGTTGAGGGAACAGTTGAGAATTTTTCAATCTTTTATATTTATATATGCAGTGTTAACATGTCCAGTATGTAGTTGAGCAATATTTAATAATTTTGTTTTATTTACATGTTTTATATACAAGTATGTAGTATCAGCAACCAATATGTACAGTATTGATCTACTTTTTATCTACTTTATCACATGTGTTTTCTGGTTAGTGGCTGTGATTTTTTATTTCTAATCAACATTTATCTAATACGTGAAAATTTATATGTATCACAAATAATGATGATAGGTATTTGGTTTCTTAGGGAGTATGTAAGTTTGTGAAGAGCTCTGCTGGAGATGGAGCAAATGTCGAGACACTGTTCTTGGCGTCTTCAGCAGGGAAAGCACTGGGATGTCCCATAACTGCTACTGCAGCTTCAAAACAAGTAGGTTTCAAGTTGAACACAGCTATTCCAACTTGTATTTTTCAATGTCATCACTTTTTGGTCAAGTCATCCGTATTTTAAAGAAACTTGGAGCTTTCCCAAATTTTTTGAAGGAAGTCAAATTGAATTCAAATACAGTAGTTTGATAATCTATTGAAAAGATGATAGTATGCCATCGTAGCAGACTTAGTTAAAAGGAAATTGACTTTAATCTGCTTTGTTGCCTTGTTTATACAGGCTGTTGGGGAGGCCATAAGAGAAGGGGCATCGCCTCAAGAACTGTTCCATGCAGTAACTGCTGCTACAAACCTTGGCATGGATGTAGACACTGCCAAGGTTTTACGTGCAACACAGATGGCCCTCAAGAAGGATGACAGTGTCCTTAGGTTTGTAAATTTTAATTTCTAAAGGTAGATATATAGTAAATTATTTGTTTTCATCAGTCAAAATATTTCCTAGATAGGCTGAGCTCCAATTAAATTACAGGTCACTATTTATGCACTTTCAACTCAAGTGCAGTGGTACATGGATATTAAATGATGAGGCTGGAGGTAGTTTCTAGCATACCTGAGTGCTAAATGCAAGGCCTCTAGTACAAAGCATTAATAAATAAGTTGCTTAAATTGCAATATATATACTATATTTGCAGTTTGTGGGCACTTTAGTCATTGATGAAAACCATTTGCAACAGTGTTATATTTGTAAAATTTCAACTTGTCGTGTTTGTTAATGTAAAATAACAACCACCGTGTGAACCTGTATTTTGTGAATTGACCAGAAGGTATTGAGTGTAAATTGTTGTTATGTCTGTAGGTGGAAATTAGGCAGTATTGTAATTTGTTAAATCGCACATAAAGACTAAAGTTGTGATGTCTGTAAATTTTAGTTAACATTTGTCTGTCATTCCTGTTGTTGGTGTGTACCCAAACTATACAAAAACAGTAAAGAACAATACAACTCTACAACTAAACAGATGTCTTTATGATCATCTGAAAGTTAGAATGGTGAAGTGATACAAGTGTACAGTTATTTTAAAAAGTTAGAAATTCCAAACGTGTCTTGGAAATTTTTGTTTGATTTTTCATGATTATCATGTAAACTGTATATCATCAACATTACTTTTCTCTGCAAAATAAAACTAATGGTTTAACTATATAATGGTTTATTGATTAGCTATATTCATCATTATTTCCGTTATGTTCGAAGGGCATCCATAAAAAATCTGGCCCCAAAACGGCAAAATAATCATAATTTGAAGGTTTTTATGCTCAATAATAATGAATGTTTTCAATGCACTAGAGCATTAAAAGTAAGGTTTTTTATGATTTTTGACGATTTTCGAGATATTCCGACTTACGACGATTTTTTGTTAAAAACAGTCAAACCCCGCCTCAATTGAAAGGGCATCCATAAAACATCTGCTTTAAACAGTGAATGTTATATTTTTTGTTAAAACAGCAACCCCCTCAATGAATCTAACATTTAAACTTATGTTTTTTGTTTTTTATGAGCGGTATTTATTATGGTAGACATGGAAGCAGAGTAAACATTAATAGGAAGGCTTAGAAACCATGGACAAAGGATAAAAGTTCTTAAGAGAAGACTATGGAGAGAAATTGTTATCTCTGGAAATACTTAATGTGTGGCAAGTAGCATACTACCCACTGGGATGTTAACATGGTGATTTGATAACCAGTTAGGCGTGTCAGATTTTAACTAGATATCTGTTCTGCTCTTTCAGTCTTGGATATGCTTTCCATGTTGGGGCACAGTTGAAAGGAGAAGTCAGCAGCATTTTTGAAAGGATTGAAGATGCCATTGTTCAAGCAGATGAGGTGGATGGTAGGATGCTACAGTTTGAAGGAGGCCTGTCAATAACAGGTTAGTTACTGAACAATTTGGTTTTGCTACTTATCCATTAGGAATTATACTGATAAGACTGCAGTTGGGAAAAGTGGTCAGAAATGGGATTCTTCTGGACAGTGCATTATATGATCAGGGAAAAGATTAGCATGTCAAGAGATTTAAAGATTGTTTAATGATATATAACATAATGCTGTACAAAACTGGCATGTGATTGTAAGTGAGAATTAACAATGTACTTTTGGTGTTGGAAGTGATGCTATTTTTTTGAAGTACAATTCATTATAACACTGTAGTATATTATATGGTTAACAGTACTCTGTACTATTTTTAATTATGTCATTGTGAATATAAAGACATTTGTTTTATTGCCATTGAAAGTAAATTTGGTATTATTTCCTTTTAACAGCATTAGTGTTAAGTGGAGCATATAAGCTTGCTGAAACTTCAAACAAAGCACCACCAATAAAACCAGAACAGGCTGTTAAATTTGCCAACTATTTAATGTCAAGAAAGTCTGTTCAAGTTGGGAAAGGTGTATATTATTTATTGGAGGCAGTTTCAATGTTTACTACTAACAGGTAAGTGAAAAACAGTTTTTTGTTTTTTAATGCAGAGCATTTCTTAGTAAGATTTTACATGTGAAGTGTAGATTTTAGTTTGATTGTTTGGTTTGTTGCTTCACTGCAGGCAGTCTAGGTAGACAGACCTGTGGCATGGCCATGATTTTGGGGGTAAACTGTTCTCCTCAGTCAACAGTTGGTTAAAGTTTAAAGAGGAGAATAAGACATTATTAACTAAAAGAGAAATTTCCTTCAATAAAAGTTATCTTTTTGAACCTCTTGTCTTCATTATCATCAGTGTTTGATTTTGAAGGCCCTCATATCTGTCCTCGTGGTATATCTGGAAGGGCTAATTTATTTGTCAGTTGCAGCTTATAGTCTCTTTGAATAACTCAATATGTGTCATACCTACTTTTGAATGCAGTGTAAATAGGTCTTTCATTTCTTCTTAAATGTGAGAATTCTCATTTTTCTTTTTGAGACAACTAATGTCTTGGGGACATAAGTTACATTTTCACATGGCAGAAAGGAGTGAAAGGAAATGGTGTGGGGCTTTATTATTTAGTACAGGAAATGTAAATAGGACTTATCAATTAGTTATAGTGTAATGTTTGTTGGAGTTGGTTCAGGCATGGATCTAATTTTGTCTTTTAGTACTGTCAGCTCTTGATTCCAGTGTTCGTCCATGTGATTATAAAAAAAAGAATGTTGTACTATACCAGAGTTGTGGTATGGTTGACTAAATTGTGTAGCAGCTGTGTTTTGAGTCCAATGAATCAGTTATTTGCTGACTTTTTCCAATCTTTTCATAATCAGTAGCAGATATAGTTTGAAGTTTTATAGTCTTAGAGTCATTGACTTGAAATCTAAAATGATTGAGACTTGAATATTGGCAAATCCAATTTGTCATTACCTTGTTCATCATAAAGTAGCTCACACAGCCTTAAGAATTACCTGTAATTAGTGTATGAGGTGTATAAGGTTGATCAAATTTCCTCATTCTTCAGAAAGCCAACAATGATACCTAGCTTTCGGACAATGTATCTGTTGGATTTACAAACTTATGGACATTGAAAAAATTTCATATAGTTTTTGTATAGAAGGGTACTGTCTGTGAGAGTCCCTGGCAAGAAATTATACAGGTGTAATACTTAACCTGCAGTTTGTGTCTTTAATGAGGTGTGTAAGCTTTTTGTTATAAGCTACTTTGAACACATTATGACTGTAAGCTTTGTGGTACAGTACTTACTTTGGAGATGGAAGATGTGGTCCGGCCACCAGCATGTGGTGTTGGCCTTGCTTCTGATGTAAATCCACTTGGTCAAAAGTTTTTTCCCCACAGTTTTCTTGCTGATGCTCTTTGGTCATCTGTTTTGTGTGTCATACCCCTCCTCTTGAAGTTACACAATTGCCTGGCTTCTTTGTCAGCCATCTACTTTGTTAGTACTGTATTATCATTTTTGTGGATTGGTTGGGCTACTGATTCCTGTAGCCTGTCATTCTGCAACAGGGCTTTTGCGTACTGAAGTGTTATACAGTACACCACATTTATGTCTTGTCTCTTATCAAGTGGCATTAGGTCAAAAAACCTCTTAGAATGGAACCCTCTGTAGATCTACTTAAAAGAAAAAAAATGTTAACAATCTTGTCACATTTTTGAGTAGTGTACTTTTGTTTTTTGTGGGCCTTGAGCAATTACTAAAATTCACCAAACTTGGTACAATGAAAATGCATTCACCTAGGTGCACACTTAAGTTACATGTATGCATTGAAGGCTTCCTTATGTAAATTAGCAAGTAGATTATACTAGAATTGCACTTTTAGGAGTTATGAAGTTGCATATCTTTGTAAGCCAGTACCACCTCTTATTTAAAAATGGTTTCATGTGTTTAGCTTTGTATGTTTCCTTTCAAAATATCATATTTAAGCAGTGGTTTGTTGATCTGAAAGATAATGAATTAAATTTCTTAATTGTTTAGGTGTTCATATGATGTAGTTTTAGAATATTTGTTCGTTTCAGTAATTGTGATGTGGGTGTAACTGTTGGTTGAAATGGCTTTTTTAATATCACTCATTTATTTTATCAAGGAGCCTTCTTTTGGGGAGCCGAATTGTATTCATCATTATCAACATTCTTGGAGCTGCATTGTGCAGTATTATTAGGATTTTAATTAAATACAGTAGTGTTATTAACATACTTTTTGTTTTTTGTCTTGATATTTGTATTAGGGTCACATTTTCTTGAAAAGTTGTAATTATAAAGGCTACCTTTTCGGTAACTTTGTATGCACGTTTTTGCTTTTTTCAAGTTTTAATCTAAAATATTTTGCATTTTGCTATAAGCTGTTATTTTTCTTGATCTTTGGATGGTATATTTAGGAAAATATCAATTACACTGATATATCCTCCCATCAGGTTCCATGTGCCAGTAGCCATCACCCTTGCTAGTAATGTTGCAGTCAGTGCTGAAGCTCCTAGCATTCAAGTAAGTAGGATTTTGTAAGAACTGCTTTTTGCTTTTATTGACTAGCATAATTGAGATTGCACTTGTGCTTGGAAGTCTTCATTTCCAGTTCTATGGAGTGCTTGTATAATTATTATCATTATTATTATTATTGTCATTATTATAATTATTGTAATTATTATTATTGTAAAAATTATAATACTGTAGTGTAACAACCCCACAAAGTCACATTTATTCCCCAAGGAGTTTATTCTTAGAAAAGTAGACATTGGGGCAAGGAGAAAAGTAGACACTGGGGCAAGGTGAAGGGAAAGACATTGCTCAGAAAATTGGTAGGACAGGTGAAGAATAAAAAGACAAAGCAGTGGGGCCGAAGTGATTCTGCAAAGAACTTTTAGTACTCTCTGAAGTATGCCATGCAAGGCAGACTACAAATGGTATTGCCAGTGTGGGTGTGTTATAACACAGTCATTGGTTTTTCACTATGTTTTCCCTTATTAGGAATAGATATCTATATTGCATACCGTGTATGATCAATATATTTTATTTGTCCATGTTTAATTTTGCAGGTGAGAGTAACAGATCTAATGGGAAGAAGTCTTGGGCCTTTGAAAGTTACTGCAGATTCGGCCACACGTGAGTCAGATGAAGTAGTCATCATTTCCAAGGAAGTTTTAACGCCTCTGTCTGATTCAGAGTAAGTTGTAGCCTAAGGTGAAAGCAAGTTAAAGGGAGATGCCATCCTTGAGGTAGTACTTGTAGACAGGACTATAATGAACACTTTATTTATAATGAAAACCAGGAAAACACAAGACATGTTGAATATTTGGTTTTGGGGTACCTAGGTTTTGACTGAGCTGATATGTGATGAAGATTGCTGTAAGAGATAGTTTCTTATTTTGATGTGTTAATTTAGTCATTTGTAAAAATCTATAGAGATGATCTTGAAATTTTCACTGAGTGCAATGGTCTTACAAACAGATTAGCAGAATAACATCATCACTGAAGTGGAAGCACGGTGCATTTACCCTACTTACAGAAATGTACACAGCACCTGATATTCCTTTGAGCGTGATTTTAGCATGTGTTTTATAGAAAAATACTTCCAAGAGAAATATTTACTGAAAATTTTTGTAGAGTATCGGTCTTGCCAAATAGAATTTAAATGGAAATAGTTGACTACGGTACTGGATGCCCTGACCGTGAAATGCAATATGGAAATGTAATAAACAAGAAATACCAGGGAAAGAAGAAAAAGTTTGATGCAAAAAGGAGTAAAAAGTTATAACATCAAAAACAAGATCAGATTAAATGCAGTCAAGGAAATACTAAATGCATGAAGATCTGGGTGCAGACTAAGTAGCCAAATCAGGAATAAATACAGTACAGTAGTGTAAAATAGGAGAAATAACAAGGAAAGGAGAGAAAGTTTGATGAAAGAAGAAAATTCAGAAACAAAGATAAAATACTGTGTCTAGGAAATATTATTGAAAAAATAAATCATAGTAACCTGATTTACTGTAAGACTGAGAAACTTGATCAGTTTAGGGAGGTTAAGCTTGGGTAGGCTTTACCTCCCCGATCACTACAGTACTATTTGCACTTTGTGACCATGTCTGTCATTTTTTGCCTTTGCATGAAAAAAGGAGGACACTTTTTGAAGTGCATCTCACCCACTAGAAAACACTGCATCATCGATTTGGTTAATTAAGAAGAGAAAAAGTATATAGTGAAATTGTTGTGAGATTCAACCCGAACTGAAGGGGTATATTTGTCAAAAAGGACAGTGTTATGAAATAGAAAGTGGTCTGTAAAAATACAGATGAAACTAGTACTCTCAGTAAGGTATTGCTTAACATATGGCAAGTGTAGTACAGAATATGCATTCATTTCAACACCCTTCTATATATAAGTTCTTTTTTAAAGGGTTGCTTAGTATAGAAAGGAAAATGTGAAAAAAAGAAGGGAAAAAGGTTAGGAGTTGAAGAAAGAAGGAAAAAAATGTTTAGAAATCAGAGCTGCAAAAGTAACTACAAACATAACTATTTATGGTAGAATAGTGTGGGTATGATCGTCATCTTTTTCCAGCAACTCCTAACATGAGACTTTCCAGAATTATAGGGAAATGTACTGGACTGTGATCTGGAATTAGCAATAACACCTTCCTTCATGACATTCTAAGGGTGCTAACTGTAATGTCGCTGGAATCATTGTAAGATGGACAGGGTTCAGGAGATCCAGGACTAGCAGTAGTTCCTCCTGTGAAATCCTCGAAGAGCTAAGGCCTTAAAGATTGCCACATGAAGGATTCACCATATATTTCATTCTAATTACAGGGCACAAAATATGGTCTGCTGGTTATGACCAGTAGGTTAATGTTGAATTTTATTGAAGTCTGCTTTGATCAAGGGATTGACATTATACAAGGAATATTTGTAACAAGAAAAGTGCAATAGTGACAAAACAATATGAAAATATGAGAACCAGGACCTAAGATAGGGTAGTGGCTTCAGGCCTTCACTCAGCTTGTCTTTACCACCCTACTGGGTTATACTGTATATGCTCTAATAAATGCTAATGTTTTTCTCATTCTCGTACGTGGAAGTTTATTGCATTCACTGACTGAAGATGCAATTTATTACAGTACCTATATAAGAAAAATAGGAAAACTTGTTACAAGAACTTGCTGTGTATCAGTATTTTAACACAGTTTGCCTAAGAGAAGGCCTGCACAGTACTCTAATAATAATATTATTATTAGGCAGTGCTATCCTTTTAAGGTATCAATTTGTTTGAACAGAATTTTGAAAGAAAAAGCCTCTAACCAAATAATAATAAACTTCAATAAAAGAAAATGGCTGTCTGGATGCCATTCAGGTTTTATTGCAATTTCTTGCTGTTTTACATTACTACTGAACTCTGCTTTGCTTTGGCTGTAGTGTCTCGACAGGCATCATGCTGCGTCATCCCAGGGTATCATGGTGTCATTGGATGTTGAGCCTCCTTACCAGTGTCTCTGTAGATGAAATGATTAGGATGATTTTTGACAGGCCACAGAGACAAGTCTACTCTGACATTAAACATCCGGAGGTATCTGCTAGAGATCTGCATTAAGTAGGTCCCATATGTTGATCAGTATGGGCAGATATGGATGCAGATCAACAGAGTAACCATGGGTTCTCCCCTCAGTGTGTTGTTTGCAAAATTTTACTAGTGGCATTATTGAGCAGCACTGTCAGCAGGATCCCCAGACATTCAGTATTTGATGACACCTTCACCTGCATTGCCAGTGAGAATGAGCTTGAGAGGCATAAGTGTACTTCTGAGGAAGAATTAGTTCTCCTCACATGTGAGAGAAGCGTTGATGATGCCATTTATTTTTTGGATGTCTGTGTCACCAGTACTCCTCAAGACTTCCAGTTGGAGATCTGAAAACCGACTGACCTTAACGGGAGTGGTGAGTGCATGGAAAGATTAAAATCCTTAGTCCCAACGCCTAAGTGGCCTCGCACACTGTTTTCCGTTGTGTTGTCAGGATATTGGGACTCATCTAGAGCAAGACTGAGGTAGATCACCCAAAGTGAAAATTTGGAAGGTTCACAAAAAGCTCAGCTTCATAAAACTAATTTATTCTACAACTAAACCCCCTTACAAAAATAGATGAAATTTTGGCCCCTTCACAACACTAGGCAACCAAAAGAAACAACAATATATGTATATATACAGTACAAACAAACACAAAACGTAAGCAATGAAATTTTACCAAGGAAAATTACCACTTCCAACCCACACACACTCCAGCACATAACAATTCCCTTTAACTACTTTTGTCAAGAAAACAGTTGATATACAGTAAATATATACCCAGTATTTTCTTGCCCTTTACAACATTAGGTACTAAATACAAACAGGAGAACAAATCAACAGACAATAATATATATACAGTACCCATATGTCATACTTTGCTCTGTACAACACCAGGGACTTCAATAAATTAGTACATTGACAAACAGATACATATCAAAATAGCCATCTTAAATCATACCAACTTGCCCAGTTTTAAACAACAAGCTTATCATTACAATCAATCAACACAAAAAAGGTCAATCAACATCAGCAGCATTATCATACCTTGCCCTTTATAATACCTGAAGATAGCATGAGAAATATCACCTGCCTAAATTGATTCCGATTAAAAAAATACAATAGACACATATTTCTGCTGTACACTCCGTACTTAACACCTGCTGTCAGTAAACAGAAAGCTCTTCCTCATAGAAGCCTTATCTTCCACTTTTCCACTGTGTGTCTGCGGTAAAGTACCAAAATATCAAACTTCTTGATGTACCCTTCACAACAACTGGAGACTGGCCGAACTGCCTCACAGCCTCAACCACCCAAAGAGGCAAACTTCCGAGGGCAAATTCCAAACAGTGTACCACAGAGGGGTAGCATAGAGGTTATTTCTTAAGGTTACCACAAGGGGGAAAAGTTGGTCCTTCAACCTAGCCCTCATTCACTCCTGGCAATAGGCAAGAACAAAAACAAACATTTATGATACCACATACAGCTGAAAACAGAAATAAATAAGAAATACATTTCAACAAGAGAACATTGACTTTTTTCACACAAACCATAAGGAAGAGAGAGAGAGAAAAAAGAAAACTATCACAAGGATGATGAGAATGCTGTTGACAGGTTGTACTGACATGAGAACCATGCCCCCTGCAAGGCTGAGAGGACCATTAGACAGTGCTATGGTGGCTACATGAACACCAAATATATGATGATGAAGTAGCCCTGGAGAACTACATTGGTGCTCACAGAATCTCCACTGATGTCGACAAAAAAAGTTGACCTTATGGTCTACTATAAGGGTTTGAAGACTGCCCAGTACCTCATGAGGAACAATTCCTTCACTAGCAATGATCCCTTGAAGAGGAGAGTATTTTACCAAATATAACATCCTGAGAATGGATGCTGCCATTCCTAATTGATGTGACTATGGCTTGTCTCTCCAAGAGGATAGCTGTTCGCCTACATGAAAGGGTGGTCTACCAGCACTTAATGGGGGAACATGGCAGCACCCTCCAATGCCAGCAGATTGTAAAGAACACAAAGATCCTGGGTGGCGACATTGACTGCTACCATCTCTTGTAAGGAGGCCCTCGCCATCCTCTGATGGAAATCATTGCTGAACATGAGTCTCAGGAGCCAATCAGAAAAACTCCTGAAGACACTGCAAGCCTGCTTGTGGGCATAAATATGATACGTTTGTACCCCTGGCTTTATTCGCCTTCTGTAAACAGTAGAAAGGACTACTGAAACATTTGGGAAAATAAATGAGCTTGGGTTAGATATTGTATAATTTACCTGCTGCTACAAAAATAATTCCAGATGAAATAACTTATTTGGAAAACATGACTTGATGTGACATTGTAATAGATGATTAGTTTATGTGGTTGTTTTGCATACAATCATGTAATTGTGTAATTTTGACCTCCTTTAAGAATTCCTCTTTTAGAGTTATTGTTTACTGTTGTATCTTATGATTATTTGTTTGTCATTTTGATTTACTTTCTTGAAGAGGCCCCCAGTTGGTTGCAGAACATTGTAAATAAAACTACTGCTGTAATGTGGTTTAGTTTACAATTTTTAAATTTCTCACAATGTTGAGAGGGCTCAACCAATATTAGGATCCTTTAGCCTATTGGGGTTATCTGTAGAATTTGTTTCCAGTGTGTAATCTGTTCTCTTCTATTTTCTGTCTGCAGGGGTGTATTTGAGTTAGACGTCATGTCACGACAACCAGAAAGAGGATTTTACCAGCTAGTTGTCAGTGCTGGTGCATCAGATTCTAGACTTGTTGGCCACACAGCTGCACAGCTCACCTTTAAAGTTCTCACTGCCATCAACATTGAAAATGTTGAATTTGGTACTGCTGATGCAGATCAGTCCACTGCTCCCAGCCTTCAGAAGTAAGTAGAGTTTATTACTGTATGTTGATCGTATCTTAAATTTTATGGAAAATTTACTTGTTGATATGTATTAGACAAAATCATCTAGAAGAAAATAAGGGAATATATCAGAAAAAGAGAGGAAAGGGGAAGAAGGGACACATCAGAGTGAAAGGAAAAAGTAGGATAAAGATGTAGATATGCAGTAGTTTAAAGGATGGACAATGCTGAAACCATTTACAACCGGTTTCTAAATACTGCCCAGTGACTGGATTGTATGCTCATCATAAGGGATTTTATACATTTACTGCTAATCCAATTTCTTTTGTGAGGAAATTGATAGTGATTTTACTCCAGGTATGACTGTTTCCAACAAAAAAACTATTTCCTTGTAACAAGGATTAGATACTCAAGGTATGACTGTTCCAACAAAAAAACTATTTCCCTGTAATAGGGGTTAGATCTCAAGAAGACACAAGACAGTAGTCACTGCCATATTCATACTTTGAATGCTGACTTATGTATGAGTACCCGTGCAAAAAAAATCTACAATGTTGGCTGTTTCAGTCACAGAATGCTTATCAGCAGCTTGTCAAACCCTGTATGCATCTTGTGCTATTCACCTCTATTTTATATGCATTCTCAGTTCCTGGATGTGTTCATACACAGAACAAACCTTTGGTCTTTACACAAGGGAAAAAGTTCTTGAGTGCAACTGAAGTCTGTTTAAAAGTAGTTACAAGGAAATAGGGGCATCTGGAGACGGGTAAGATGGAGGTAGGAGGAGCCGACCTCCTACAGCCCATCTCTGGAAGATATCGTCAGTTTTTCTATGACTGCCTTTGTAGGAGAAAGCATTTTTGCTTGCTCTCCAAAAGCCGGTTATTTTTCCACTTCCTGCCCGCATTCGCCATTGGGTTCTACTTTTCCTTTTGGTGTTTGTGTGATTAGTGTGTTTTTTGTGTGTTCTTACTCTTGAGTATGCAATCCCACGACCCTCCTAAACCTATTAAACTCCAGAGGAAATGTCCTGGTGTTGACAACATTCCTTGTTCCTGATTCCTGCCTACCTTTGCCAAAGACCCTCTACTTGTCCTAGATGTAGAGCTTACCCTTGCCCTGAATATGTTTGTTGGCCTCCTGAGCAATGGAAGAGTTTTGGTAATAGGAGGAGTTATAGAAGGAAGTCCGCGCCACCATCTTTGGACGGTTTTCCATCCTCAATGGTGGTTTCCGTGTTCCCCTTCTTGTTCTTCCTCTTCCTTTCCGAGATCTTCTCACGCTGCCTCTTCTCCCATAGAAGATTTTATTCCCTTTCATTCTTCTAATGCTTCGGCTTTAGAAGATTCAATTGGGAGTGCAGGAGATTTGTTAATTGATGTAAATGTTCCTGCTCTCCCAGAGAACTCCCCCGAGAGGGTAGAGGCTCCCCCACCTTGTGTGTTTTCAGGTGGTGATGTGCAATTGTCAGTGTTGGGACTCCTTAGGCCTACCAGGCATACCAACCCTTTCAGAGGGGCTAGTGTCACGTCATCTTCATGACCTGACAGTACAACTGCACCATTGGGCGGTCTCTCAGTCGGTAGTTTTTTCAGCCAGATACATCCCAGGGAAGAACAACATAGTTGTGGACAAGCTGAATCGCTGGGGTCAGGTTCTGGGAACAGATTGGTCACTACAACACTTCAAGAGGTGGCAGAAAGGCTTTTTCTTCAATTGGGAAGGCTGTCTATTGACCTGTTTGCAACGAGACACAACAGAAAACTTGAGGTTTTTGTTCGGCATTCCAGATCCATGTGCGGTGGTGGAGGATGCCCTTCAACATCCCTGGGACAATCTGAACGTTTACGCCTTCTCTCCCTTTTGCCTTATCCGCCATGCCATCAACAGAATGATGATTTCCCAGAACCATAGGATGACCCTTGTAGCTCCCTTGTGGCCACACGCAGAATGGTACCCTGATCTTCTAACCTTACTGACAGAAGCCCTGAGATAGATTCTTCCTTGGTATACCCTTTGTGTCAGCCGCACATTGAGAGATGTCACCATTTGGTAGGGTCCCTATCTCTTCGTGGGTGGAGACTATCCAGTATCTCTTGCAAGTGAGAGGCTTGTCTCGCAGAGCAGCCACTTAGATGTCAGGGTACCTCAGGAAGTCTTCTATAGCTGTGTACCAGGGAAAGTGGGCTGTCTGTTGTGATCGGTGTCGTCAGCGGGGTCTCTCTCCACTCAGAACTAAAATTCAGCAAGTAGTAGACTGCTTCATTTTCCTTCGAAGAGAGAAACTACTTTCAATATCTGCAATCAAGGGTTACAGGGCTGCCCTGGTCATAGTTCTCAAAGACATGTATTTATTGTCTTCATGGGAGAGTTCTATGCTTCTCAAGAGTTTCGAGCAGTCCTGTTCCCCAAGAGACCTTAAACCTCGAAATTGGGACCTAACATTGGTGGTGAGCAGTCTGACGTGTCCGTATGAACCCTTAAGAGCTTCTGACAGGAATTTAACTCAAAACTGGTTTCCTTTTGGCCTTGGCAACTTCCAAAAGAGTAAGCAAACTACACAGACTATCTTTTAATGTTAAACACACAATGGGTTGAGGGTCAGTAGCCTTCGAATTTGTCCCGGAATTTGTAGCCAAAACTCAAAGTCCCTCAGTTCATGACAAATTTGAGAAGTTCTCCATCCCCTCTGTGACAGATTTCATTGGTAATGACCCCAATAAGTTACCTTTGCCCTGTTATGGCACTGCGTAACTACCTGAAGAGGACTTGACACCTCAGACTGGGTTGCCGAAGACTTTGTGTTAGTACGGGCCGGATCAAGAAAGAAGTGTCCAGTAATTCTGTCTCCTTTTGGCTTTAAGAAGCCTACTCTTCTCCTTCCAATCCAAAAGCCAATCTGGTGCGTGCAAGAGCACATGATGTCAGGACTAGGACCTTCCATCTTGTTCAAAGAAAACCTGTCAGTTCAGAGGATATTGAAGGCTGGTACTTGTTATGCCAGACCACCTTCACATCCTTCCATCTGCGGGATATTGCCTACAGTTCCTTGGATACTTTTTCCTTGGGTCCGGTGGTGGCTGCTCAACAAGATGTGTAGTTCATCCAGTGCCCCTAGCGTGACAGTTTGTATCTAACCTAAGATGATTGGTTTTGAAAGTGAGAATGACTGGTCTACTCCCTCTCTCTTTCTAATGCCTTTGCTACTGGCGGGCAGAGGAGAGAATTCAACCATCATGCGCTGGAACTGATCAGATACAGATGAGTGTTGAGCCCTTTCCATTAGTTTTGACTGATTGTTCATATACGATATAAACTACCTTGGAAGCAAGTCCCTTCCTCTTTCTTACAAGGGTAAGAAGAACCCTTACTTTACAGCTCAAAGGCTTTCGACTCCTTCCCATACCCATCCTTGGCCAGGAAGTGAGACCAGGTGAGGAACCTCCAGTTGGTTCTGTTCTGAGGCTTTCTGTATCTTCCCTCCACGAGTAAGTCTCCCATATGTTAAGACCAAAAGTTTGTTTTGTGTATGAACAAATGACAAATTTTAAATCAGTTTGTATTTTTCACAACTAACAAACCTGCAGTCTTAACATATAATGCCCACTTCAAGCCAGGCCCTCACATTTTACTTGGGTCCGAGAAAACTGGCAATATCTTCCGGAGATGGGTTGTAGGAGGTTGGCTCCTCCTCCTACCTACCACCATGTTACCCTTGTCCAGATACCACCTATTTTCTTTTAACTTTTTGTAACCGGACTCCAGCTGCGCCAGAGAACTTTTTCACATATGTTAAGACTGCAGGTTTGCTAGTTATGAAAATACAAATTGATTTAAAATTTGTCATATTTAGTCCTCCTTCCTCTCAACACTTCAAAATTATAAGCTCATTTCACCAAGCTATGCTCCTCAATTCTTCCACATAGTAAACTATCTCAGCATACTCTGTCTTTTCACAAAGGCTAATCCCCATAGGGGGGATATGCTGTCAGTGCACCTCGTGCGGTTCACTGTAGGCATTACGTAAGGTTCTTTGCAGTGTTCCTTCAGCCCCTAGCTTTAACCCCTCTTGTTCTTTTTACTATATCTCCCTTTATATTCTCTTTCTTCTATCTTACTGTACACCCTTTCTTAACAATTGTTTCATAGTGGAACTGTGAGGTTTTCATCTTCTTACACCTTTAAAACCTTTTTATTACCAGTTTCTCTTTCAGTGCTGAATGACCTCAGAGGTCCCAGTGCTTGGCCTTTGGCCCAAATTTTATATTCCATTCCATTACACAAAGGCTTATTGTTTTAGAACCTTTACATAAAGTAAATGACTCTGTTTTTCATATGTTACATGTTCTAGGCAAACTTGATTTAATAGCTTGAACCTTTTTGCTTTCATAAAGGAGATTTGTCTCAGCAATCTTGTCATATATTCCATTCTTGGCTTCCATGAACACTCCAGACTAACCAGTCTTTGCACACTTCCAGCTACTTCCCTGACTTCACCTAACCAGTAACTTCCTCTTCTCTCCTGTCATCATTTATAATTGCTCCCAAATACCTAACACATGAATTGATTTCAGTCTTCCATTGTCCCTATTAACATTCATTGCTCCATCTTCCAGGTTTCTATTCACTCTCAAAACCTTGTGTTTACTCTCAACCTTTTCCCATTGCAATTTTTTAACATACACAGGTTTCTGCAATTACTCTTCATGGTCCCCAAATAATGCTGTATCATTTCCAAACATCAGTTATTCCATACTCCACAATCCATCGTCTTATCTGATAATTTTTGCATCTACTTCTAAATGTTGTTTCTCTAACTTCTTGTATCACTTCATCCCTAAAGACATTAGTCAAGGAAACATGCCACTGCAAACCAGTCACTCTCCCCTCTACATATTCTAACTCACTTCATTATATTATGAAAATGTGTATATTAATTCTTTCATAAGCTTTTTTAGGTCCATGTATGCCACAGCATTTTCTCTCCCTTTAAAATCTCTCTTGTAGATCTTACAAGCATTTGGTCCACACTTTTCCTTGTATACAATGACTGTTTTCTTTTCTTGTTAATTCATACCTTCATTTAAGGTTTAACTCACCCTGGGCAGCTGCTCAGTGTCCCTTGCATCACTGTACTGCCTTGTAATCCCATTGGCTTCTGGTGTGTGTTTTTCAGCAACTTGCTCTCAGTAGTCACTTCCACAAGTATTCTGAAACTTAACATGTAACTCTGTCCTCTTGTGTCATTTTGTCCCAAAATTCAGCATTTCTTCAACATACTCTATCCATTGACATAGGTCTGCATTTATTTCAGATATATGCTTTTTTCTTTCACAATTTGACATTGATTTACTTATATGCTTTTATGTGCTTTGCTCACTATTGTATCAAACTGCTAAATTGCAGTGGAAGCTATATTTCCACACTTCCTCTGGAATGTAAACTTTTTATATCTTATCTTATTGTCTCAGATGTTCCTCTAACCACTACCACTCCTCACTATCCATCCATAATCTTGCTCCTCCATCTACAGTGTACTGATACACATTTTGACAAATTCTTTTACATTTTTGCATGATACCCATTCATTCTCATGTATCACGAAGTGCATACCTACCAACAATACCTCTTTTGTCCACCTTCCATGGCATTTACAATATCTAGCACGACATTTCTTATAAATCTTATTTCTTGGTTTGTTGTAGATTGTAAGATTTTAAGAAAATTATTGTTTGGCACCCATCCTGGTACTGCTGTTTATCCTCGAGTTTGTGGCTGAGAATCTCATAGTAAGGACTCACGCTTAAACTTCCTGGTTTTTGTTTCCTTTCCTGCTCTTCTGAAGCCTCTCTTTTCTGTCCTAACGGGTCTTTCAAGTTGTGCTTGCAACAGTTTGTATCTTTCCAGCCCTCTGGCTTTGATCTGTCCCTTCCCTTGAATCTGCTTTGACAGATTTCTTTGAAAGACTTTCCATTGCTCTTTCAAGACCTCTCTCTTTTGTCTGCTTCAACAGATTCTTGCTCGTGCATAGTTAGGTGTTTCTCCTCTTCTCTGCTCTTTAGTTTTACCAGGGACACTGGTATTCTTAGAACAGTCTTTTGGCATTAGCATGCCTCTCACATGCCCTTATTCTGGCTCTTCTCGATTTCATCTGTCATCCTTTAATGTAAATGGAGGTGTTTTTATTGAAGTATTTCCTTTATGCATCTGGTGCTTGGCACTTGTAATACTAAGGGGTTATACCTTCCATTGCATCCATTGGACTTTTTTTTTCACCTGCCTCCTATTTGTTCATCTTCCTGCTCCATCCTAAAATGAGAGTCATGTAGCATACAGTGTTTTTACCATAAAACAGATTTTATACAAACCCAAACATCATAATCTTTAAGTACCCTCCTCCCAGCCTGTCACATCCACATGGGGGTTGGCACAGAAGAATGAAAAATATTGGTTGACACAGTGAACTGTGAATTGAGCATTCATGATGGAACTTCTCTTTCCAGTTCTTCAAGTTGGTGTGGCTTGATCTGTTTAACACAGAACGAGGCCAATTATGATCAATAGGCTTATAAAAAAACTTGTTTTATTGTAAAATATTGTTTTTCATTTGCGTAAGGTATAAATTTTTATGACTATTTTAACTCTGTTATTTAAGAAGCGAGGGTATTTGAAATGCAGATGACAGTTGCGTATATCAAATCTCATATCACTATTATTTTGTTGCCATAGTTATGCTCGTTGTTCTAAATTTAATTATCTTTTGAGTGGTGTTTGTAACCTCTTAATCTTTTACCAGCACACAATAGGGGTGAGTATTTTTCCTCCATTTGTGCTCTAGTTTATAAATCTGTGTTTGTCATGCTTAGCAAACTTGGTATGAAGGTAGATCACTGGGCATAGACATTCATGAAAGGGGACTGTCTGTGTTATTCTGTCATTGTGTATTTTTCATGTTTTTTAATACTTATTCTGTAAGGAGAGTGCTAAAATGTGATATCTTAGGTTCAGTTATTGTACATTTTGTGCATAACTTAACCTTCCGAAATGCCCATAGGTGTTAAGGTTAAGGTGCTGTAAGGAATTAAAATGGGGTAATATTTACTTTATACAGACCTCAGAGAGAAGTTGTTTGGGTGTCAGAAAAGGTCATAGATTGCCATTGTGATAATATGAGAATGCTTGTTTACTCTGTATTTCAAGGTTTTCCTCTTACATGTTACTGATTATGCATTTTTTTTCGAATGCTGTGGTATAGTATCTTTTAAGTGCCATGTAATGTTTAAATGGACATTTTTAAAAGTCCTTTCTTTTCTTGCTTCAGAGTACAGTATCCCACTACGCTTTCTGAACCAGTAGTAGCAGACCAGCATCAGCGTGTCTTGCTGCGGTTCCTCGTAAGGGATACTGCTTCTGGGCGGCCTACAGAGGTACACCAAGCCTTTGTAAAGATTACCCATAAGGTTTCCAAAAGGGAGATCATTTTTGTTGCCGAAACCGATTCCAATGACGTGTATAAATTTGATATGGTAAGTAATATGTCGTTTTCTGAAAGTGAGAATCCAAAAGTGGATATATGTAGTACATTGCTCACTTAGTAAATTAACATAGGAAAACAAAGGCTTTTGATGCATTTTCTGTATTTATGCAGAATGTTGGGATACTGCTCAATGTTTTGCAAATAGAGAAGATTTTAAATAGACCTAGAATTGATTTTGAAAATTTTGGAATGTAGGATGTCAGCAGCAGCGTTAAGGAGTTTGCCGGTGTCAGCGGTATTTACACAGTTTCTGTGATCATTGGGGATGCAGCAATTAGCAACCCTGTAATGTGGGACATTGGTGAGCTCTCCCTGAGTTTTCCTGAAGGTGGTGTTGGTACCCCAGCACAAGACTACATGTATAAGGTAAATTTGAAATTAAGTTCATATAGGTAATTCAGAGTGTCTGTTGTATTCAGAGATTTTTATAGCTGAAAATGCAGCATTTGTTCATTCAGACATTTTTATAGGTGAAGATAGAGCATTTGTCTTCAGATGCTGGAAATATCATAAACAAAATATTTGCACTTGAGTAAGGGGCAAATATGAGAACAAGACAAAAAAAGTTGCAGAATTATTTGCGAAGAGAACTAAGTGAACAGATGAAGAGAGGACAAATGTACAGTAAAGAATTATAAACCAAGATGATTGTGAAATGTAAATAATATTAAGGATAAGTAAGTTGTCTCATTACTAAACATCATTAGTGGACGCTCCTCAATAGATAATATGCTAGATTTTTCTGTGGCTTCCCTTCAGCTGCAATAAATTTTTGAGTCTAGATTCACTTGGGTATCCATGTTTGACTGCTGAAATTTTCCATTTTGTATGATTTTGCTTTAAGTAACAAATCTCTATGGACATCTGAGAGATTCTAGAATTTGGTTTAATTACCTGGCTGTAATACTTGTAAGTAAAGTCCTGGTGAAAAGTGTTACTCGGTCATGTTTGAATTTGTAGAGTATGGCATCCTGAAGATAAAACATAGTTAAGGTGAAATTTAAGAAACAGATTTAATATGTGGTTGTGATTCTAAATACAGCACAGCTGTATTGTTGTGTATAGATGCCAAATGAAATAAAAAATATGTAATGCGGGTTTAGACATTCACTTATATAAAGTGCTTTAAGTTCTTTATACTACATTTTCTGTAACATTCTTGTAAATGATGTTTTGTGCAGCGCTGACGTTTCAGAATGCTGTAGTAATTATTGATTTCAGGCTCGCCCAGAAATAAAGCACTTGTTCCGGACACCTGATCCTCGACCTTCTAGTTTGGTGTCGACAACATTTACAGTTCTGTGCATCCTTCCTTTATTGTTACTTTTTGCAATGGTTAGTGGTTAATTTATACATTTTTGATTTCCAAATTATGTTGTTAAATCCACAAATTATGTTGTTAAATGCACTTGAAGTACATTGATGTTAAAATACATTAATGAAGATACTATTCATCTTGTAGTTGTCAAAGGCTAATTTTATTTCATTTCTTTCAGTGGGCCAAACTAGGTGTCAACATTTCCAATTTCCCCATCTCCTTCACGGCTGTTATGTTTCATGTTGGACTTGGAGGTAAATTTTTATTTAAGTTTTAAATGTATCTATAGAGCAGGGATGATCCTTTCAATGAAAGAAAAAGTCAAACTTAAAAAAAAAAAAAGTTGAAATTCACCACTTAGTGTCTTCAGCTTAGTAGTCTGAAGTTCCATCCTTTATCATGTCATTTTGTCAGCTGTTTTATTATCCATTTATGAAACCCATTTCATTTTTCATTAGGACTGGTTTTATCAAGTACCATGTGCTACTCAGTTCCTGTCTTGTTTCGAGCTGTTGATGGAAAAGTAATAAGTATAAATAGTCAAGAAGCTCTGTTGATACTAAGCATAGAACAATGGGTTGTTTGAAGCTAGGGATTTTTAAGAAAATCGCAGAAAAATCTAAAAGAATTTCTATAGCTAGACTGAGAAATTTGTCTGTGTTCTAATTTTCTCTTACTGAAAAACAAACCCTCAAGCCATCATCTGAGAGCCTAAAAATGACTTAATGGCTTGGCTTTAGAATAACATTAACAGAGACTAAGAAATATATATCAGAGAGGTGCTGAATATAGGCAGCACAAAAAAAATATCCTTGAAGGTAGAGCAGGCAGAGTCAGTTTTGCTTCATTAATTACAGATTTTCATAACCAGACTGCTCTCTAACCTCCTTGTTGGTTATGGAGATGAAAGCCATGTATATATATCTTGTTACAACTAGTTATATCCATGAACAGTATATGTTTTGATTGTGAACTTGTATTTGAGTGATATAGAGAATCAGTAGGCTTTGACTCTTCATGTATTTTTACATGAGATTTACCCTTTACAGGGGTTAAACATGAAATTATTTCTCTCTGCTGTCTTTTTTCTGCCTGAATTCCCATCTGGTTTAGGTCCTAATCTTTCCCTTTTTGAAATTTTGTGGCTTTAAACTGGTCTACCCCCAATAGGGGGTTTAGTGCCATCAGTTACTGCATGCATTGAGTTTAAGTGTTTTTGTAGCTTTTTTGGTCCTTACCTGCATGTGTTTTTAGCCTTTGGCTTTACTTGCATATCCCATTCCATTCTTTTGTTTTGCTGTGCAATCTCAAACTTTTACTAAGTAGTTCAGCTGTGAGATTTTCTCCCAGTTTCTTCTTCAATCCTTGAAATACATCTCATTTATTGTCTAGATCTCTTACCTTGCTGTTGAGCCACTCCAGCTCCCTCTTTTCACAATTTAGTGCTGAAATTCATTTAAAATTAATTTTCCTGGTTCATTCTTTCAGTCATTCAACTGGTCTGTGTCCTGCAAATTCTGTATATATATGGTTTCTGACTATGGTGTGCCACCCATTTTCCCTTTTTGCCAACCTGTCAATGTCAAAGCTACTGACTATGAAAAAATTCGGTTTTAAAGCTGATACAGTGTTGCAGTTTCAGAGCAGTGATGCTTCCTGTAAATATTTTTTTTTTTTTTTTGTTACTGAAAGAACATATTTTCCCAACCAGCTGTATTGTAAACACTGAAAGTGGCTTTTCATACCTCCTTTTGTTGTAGCAGTGTTACATGTTCCTTCAAGAAGCTTTCAGTTTCATTAGATAAATTTTGAAAATTTCTTATTAGCTGTTTTCAATTAGCTGGAAGTCAAGTGCATGTGGAACATTATCGAATTTATCTGTATTTCATTTATATAGACAGTATTTATAAATTAACTTAGATAACAGAGGCACATTATAAGACTCAAGAGTCACCAAAATTATTTGATCCTAAATTAGAACTGAAAAGTGGAACAAAGGAAAGTTGAAGATGTTGGACTAACGGGGACAGAAATCGCAGGGAATGAGTAAAAAGTAATTGGCCGAAGTAAACTTGGTTCCCATTTTTGAGAAATATGTTTTTTCTCTGTGGAACTGATAATTTTCATGGATGGTCTGGTTTGAATACCTCACAGTAATAATGATAATTGGCACAGGTATAATAGTCAGCAGTTGCCTGAGTGAAATGTTGACTTAAAATGAAAACCATTTGAAACAGCCAGTAGTTTGTGGCCCTATCATTCAAATGGGTATGGAAATGATTTCGTGACTATCCACTCCTTTTAGCAAGCCCTTGAAAAATATCAAATGGGAATGCTGTATTGGGATTGTAGTTTGGTGATTTGATATGTCTTTTTGGATGTAGCCAGTAACTGTAATCTCTATTTGTTCTTTACAGCAATTATGGGATTATTCTGCCTCTTCTGGCTTCAGATGGACATGTTCACAACTCTTCGGTATTTATTCATGATTGGTATAGTTACTTTCTTCTGTGGAAATTCAATGCTCTCATCCATTGCGACGAAAAGGAAAGAGTAAGTGTTCACCCTTTCAGTTTTCCTTTGGTTATTAATGAGAGCTATCTGTAAAAAAAATTAATTTAGAGTAGTCATTGTATTTTTGTTACTTGTGTATAATGTTTTAAGTTCAGCAGCAAGCAGTAAGTATCCTAATTGTTAAGCTTGCTTGTGTTATGCTTCCACTGACCTCACCAGAATTTTGTATTATTGTAAAATAGTACATAGCCAGTGTTTTTAAATGTTAAGTTTTTGCAAGTATATAATGTTTTTCTTAGTATTTCAAACAGTTTGAAATATATATTAGACCAACTTTACAGTTTTGTGTTGGAATTGTCAATATGCAGTATAAAGTGTTAACTCAGTCTTGACCCACTGGGTTAGAATGAAGAAATTTTTTTTTTAATTTCTTAAATTTCTCTATTATTAATATTAGCACTCAGAGTTTTACCAATATTCATTTAGTGTCAGGTTAGTCTATATAAGTTTCAGCAGAACGAAGTGATACGTTAAGGCAGAAATACTGCAGCAACAAAATGGAAGAGCAGTTTATCAGTACTAAGAAAGACAAATGGAGTGACTGTGTTGAAGTTGGGCATAGTCTCAGCTGGGTAATTTTGAGTTCATGATGTTGCCTATTAGATCTTCAGGATGGTCCCTGTTTTATTTACTTTAAGTTTGGTTTGTTATTACAGACCCATTAATATAAATAGCCTTAAGCTAGCTGGAATGCCCTTGGCACACAATTTGAAAAGTTGCAAAGAAAGATCTTACTGTATGTTCAGTCAACTCCATCAGGTCCATGATGCCATGACTTTGTTCTTCTGCGCACCTTGTTTGTAGGATATTCTGCTGTTCTTCTCAGGACCACCATTTTCCCATGGTTTTGTTTTTGCTGTTATTCAAGGATTACCATTTATCGTGTGCACTTAGTTGTTTTTTTTTTTTTTTTTTTCGGTTTACCTTATGGCTGGTAATTAGAGGTTGTCTGGTCATTCCAGTGCACAATTTAGTGCCACCTTCATTTCATGTACTTTTACTGTAATATGATTTTCATTAAGTTCAGTGATCAGTAAGATGATTTGATTCAGGAGAGTTTTGTCATTTCCATATCCACATAAATTTAGTTTGCTTTTTCTTACTGAGTGTAATGGGCTGTTAAACAACTGTTATCACTTGCCTTGCTCTTACCATGTTTTGTTTGATCAGTAATGCATGATTCCCATTTGCTTCTGCCTTGGTAACAGTTACCTTTGGTTCTTTCCATTCTTTCTTGGCTAATTTAGAGGTAAGTTACTAAGTAAATTAATTTCTGGTTGTATGTATTATTATTGTGTTCATTGTGTGAGTAAGGGCTTCAAGTCTTGTATGTTCATGCTGTCCTGAGATAAGGGCAGAAGCTAGTCCTTCCTCTCTTAACAAGGGGAGAGAGGAATGATGACAGACAAATTGGTGGCTAATGTAGATTTGTTGTCATACCTGATATAGCTTTTTAACTTCCAATTATACAATATTAGCCCAGTAGTCAGACTGTTTGATAAACTATGTATCTGACAAGTCAGAGGCATACATCTCCTTCCTCTGCTTAGGCCTACCAGGAAATGAGACTTTCCTTTCCTCCCACCAAAAGTGAATCTATCCTTACATTAAGACCTAGGTTTGTTACACGTATGAACAAATGACAAAATTTTAATTAATGTGTATTTTTCATAGCTAACAAACCTATAGTCTTAATGTGTATTGCCCACCTGTTGCCACCCCTCAGGTTGATTCCCTGGGCTGGGAGAAACTAGATGCATCACAGTGCTCTCGGGTTAAGGGGCCGTTGGCTGAAGCCTCCTCTCGCATCTAATTGGCCAAACCCATTGACACCAATACCTTCTACAATTTTATGTGTTTTTACCAGTTTCCAGCAGGTGCTAGCAGGTTTATCCTTACGTTTAGACCGTAGGTTTGTTAGGTATGAAAAATACAAATGAATTAAAAATTTGTCATTTTGCCTTGAGACCAGCAATACTCTCCTGACCCAACTTGTATTGTATAAGAATTGGCATCTTGAGTTTGTGATATAGGTTTGTGCAGCAGCGGCTTACAAGTGATGTTCAGCTGCTTATGTTTGTAAGTTGTCAGATTCTTCTAGTTGTTCTGTGACTGCAGCTCTCAGTTTCCTCTGATGAAGTTTCCACTTCCTCCAAGCCTCTTCATGGTTCTATGAAGGCTAAGTGTTCACATAGCTTACCTTCTCCAGTCTCAGCACCTACTGATTTCTCACCTGGGAGTTTTCACCTTGTGGATGTTTCCCCTACCCAAAGGCCTTTTGACTACCCCTGGTAGAGGTTTTACCAGTCATGTGTGCAGTCTGCTGCACCTGCTGCTTATGCCTATGTAACTTGCATTCAACTTTTTCCCCTGTCTTTTGCCCAGACTGGACCTCCATCTCAGTGATGATAATTTCTTTGTGAGGCTTAAAGTATGCTACAAGGTCAGTTCCTCATTGCTGGTGACTCATTTGTGCAGGAGTTGTCGCAGCCATCTGTGCTGCCACCCTCCTGTGTCACCTGAAGAGTCAGTACCAGCTCCTGTTGCTTAGGTCCTTCCTGAAGTTGCAACTTCTGTTTCAACGTCTAGCTAGTAGAATCTCTCTTGTATCCTACTGGTTTTGGACACTTCCATGATACCAGGTACCCGACTTTTATGTCAGCTCCAGTGCACTCATAACATGCTTCTGCATTTGGCTGTACTAACCTGCATGTCTTGATTCTGTCCCCACTACTGCTGCAGTGTGTTGTCTCAAATTACTCTTCAGCTCCTGTTTGTCTTTTCCTGTGTATCTAGCTGGTACAGGTCTTGCCATGATTTCAGGAGTTTTGTTAATTTCCAGGTCTTCCTCTTGTGTCGAAGACCAGCAGTTCTGGAGCTTCATCCTTGCAGGCCCTGCCTAATCTGAATCCCCAAATCTGCAATGGATTCTGGTGCAAGATGGGACCCTCCTTTGGTTCCTATAAGGTCCCCTGTGGTATTTCTTTAGTCTTTTTAGTACTATGATCATTATTATTTTACTCATGTTAAGTTTATGTATATTTGTTTCTCATATTTTTAAAAGTCCCCCCAAAGAGAGATAGAAAAGGTATGAATTATTTTTGCACAGTCATTCAAGTTTGTCTTGATTCATGGTCATTATTTTCTGTGCACTATAATCAGTTTATGGCCACAAGGAAATTGAAACAATGGAGAGCAAGATCTTTCACCTTTACTCTGAGGCATTATCAAGCAAGTTATATACTGACTGCTATGTAGCATTGACACTGTTCACTCAATAGCCAATTGTTTAGACTTTTGTGCATACAGTACATGGACAGTGAGCACCACGTAACGTATATAACACTGCAATCTAGTGCATGTAGTTCTTAAATCATGCACTGCAGTTCAGGTTTTGTGGTTAGTTGGTCATTTGTGTTTTTTATTGTTACTTGTACACAACATTTATTATGCATACAAGTACATACAACACAAATTGCATGCATGAAGTATGGATTGCTTGCTTGTGTGATGATAGTCACTCTGTTTTGAGAATTGTTTAGGTAAGCTAGCCTACTTTTGAGAAACCTTTGTGAGAGACATTTGCTTACTATTTTGTGTTTTGGGTGTTGTGTGTTTTAATGCACACTTTATACAAGAGTAATGTATACTTCTTATGTCTTTAAGGTCCAGAAGCTTTTTATTATTCAGTGTATGAGTAGGGTTTTGGGGTGTAATGTACCTGCACACCCCATTTAAACATATTAATGTGGTTAAATGAAGGGTTACTCTGCTTTATGAAATAAAGTATCAATTATTAAAAGGAATGTTGCCAATTTTTATAGCCTTACTTTAGAAATAGTACTTCTTGCACCTGTGCATCTAATTTTGTCATCTCTTGGAAACCGTCTGCTTCAGTCCACTTCAGAAATTGCAGTTCAGGTGATTTATGTTTAATGAGTTTGTAAAAAGAAATTTCTTTATAACTTACAACTTTCAGTGCCCTCATCCTTTCCCCTCTCTCTGTATGGAGGATAGCACAAAAAATTAATAGTAATGGCATCATGGATCCGATGGACTTGACAGGGCATGTCTAATGGAATATTTCTTTGCAGGTTTTCAAATTTGTGTCTGGATGCATTCCACAAATTTAAGGTTATTTATAGTTACTGTGCTTGCATAAAATTGTGTATTATAAAAACATTGTACTTAGTGAACAAGAAAGTTCAGGGCTAATTTTGTTACAATGACTTATTCTTTACCTAGTGAATGCAAATAATGGCTATGGCATCTTTGGGTGGCTTGCAGGCAAGAGGTGAAGATGGTGTATGGGCCCTATTACAACAAAAGTTACAGATTTTCTCAACAGCAGAACTAATTTCGACCATAACCTCTGGTGTAAGGTACTTTTAGCTGCTTTGCAAAGGAAAAAAAAAATTTTCTTCTGTAGAATGCAAAACCAACCAGACTTGTAGAATTAGGTGGAGGAGATCTTGGCATGCTAATATTCACAGAATATTGTCTTTTGACTGAAATTGAAAGTAGTGTATTAATCTAAGACTCAAGGAAATTTCACTTGGCATTTGTGTGCCAAGATGTATGCTGAGAAACGAGCCTTAATTGCCGTACTAATACAGTAGTGTGCTAAGCTTGAAGTTATATTTCTCACTAATTCATGTCAATTAAGCTCTCTGACATTTTGCTTTTTATATGCTAATATACTTAAAGCATGTTAATTGAATGATGGATTCATATACTTGGCGTGCCTTTTCTTCCTTAATTCTTTATTATTAATAATGATGATAAATAGTATAACCAGACCACTAAGTTAACAATCCTAACTCTTATAGAACTGTATATTCTCCTTAATTTGGACTGAAATATACTTTCTACTTTACTTTCCACTGTCTTATGACTTGCAGTGAGATATATCTTAAGGAAGATACATAAATTTTTTTTTTATTGACATGGGTTGCAGTATTGTTTTGTACATGTGCTTGGGTGACTCACTCTCAAAGGAAATATTTTACTGTGGTTTTTTATTGAAAAAAACATGATAAAATAAGTTATATGTTAAATGAAAAAATAGTTCTGCAGGAAATTAAATTTGATTTAGTAAAGTTTCAGTGGCTGTCCGAGAGAAAATTTGTTCCACAGGACAAAGAATTTAGTAAAAGAAGAAACAAGGTAGAGTAGGCTAGTTGTTAGTTTGAAGTGGGTGGTGTATGTATTTAGTTTATATTAGGGAGTGATTGATTTTTGTGTGATTATTAGCCAAAATATACACAATTCATTCATTTAATTTGGTAGTGTTTTTTATTATTTACATATACCATTAAATTTGGTTGCATTCTTTTTTTGTATCATAGAAAAAGTTGAAAAGTTTAATTTTTATTTAGCTTTGTCAGTGGTTGATAAAAGAATAGGAAAGAATTTTATTTTGGAATTTGACTTAATGGGTGTTGCCATGTTATCTCCCAGAAATCATCCAATTCTCTTGCTTCATATACACCATAATATTCTTGGATAACATCATTTCATCCTTCCCTCTCATTACTGCATACAGTTTATTCTCTGGTTTTCTCAGAACTTGCCAGATTTTTACTGCTGATGTTACTAAAATTTGGATAGTGCTGGAATTGTTATTGGTTATAAAAGATGAAGCATTACCTTGTATGTGGCTGGTAATGGTTTATATTTGCTCGTAATTTTATGTGCATTTGAGTTAAGACAAATTTTGTAGAAACACTAAATCGGGTTATTTGTTGACACGTTTAACATTTGATTATTATACAAATTATGGTACATGAAAAATAACAACGAAAATTTTGTGTCTGGGATATGTTTAGTGTAACCTTAGGCCAGAATTAAGGACCTTGCATATATGAAAGTGTTTCCTATATGTAAGTCAAGTGCTCTGCTTGTTTATGTTAATAGCTTTTAGTTTTGACATTTATTGCAAAATGTTTTCTTAATATCGATTAGAAGAGTGAGTATTATTATGATTTAGCTGCTTGCTCAATATATATTAGTCCAGAACAGAAGTTAAGTAACTTAGAAACATAAAATGAAGGAAACTGCCTCGTCATCTGATTCTTTTAATAGTTCAATATAAAAGACGATCCTAATATGTCCAGGAAGGATATGAATTGTCTTTTCTGTTTACATTAAAAGTTCATTTTGTTTGTATCAGATTAAGCCAGTCTTGGCTGGTATGGACTTTAGCTCTTGGGCACCCCATGATGAAAGTGGAGATGGTTGTATCAAAAAGGTATCAGAAAAATCTGAAAGTCTGATTATTAATTAGATTGTTGGAATTTGTATTGTTCATTATTATCCCAAAGGACTCCTATAAAGTAAAGTATAACAAAACTATTAGAAAATATCAGGTAATTAAACTTGGGAAGCTAATATGGTTTCCTTATTGTAATTTAGTGAATAACTTCAGTTATGTGTTATTTATTGTGTATTTTAAATGCAATTTTACATTAGTTGTTTTTTGCTGCATGCTTACTATTGTCAGGAAAGCATTAAAAAAGCTCAAGGTAAGTGAACATGGCTTTATTGTTTGGGTAATTAAAAATATAAAGACGAATGTAGAGTTTAAGCAATAAAAGTAATATCGAGTGCTAATTTCCAAAAAATTGTATAGTATTTATTTACATTTATATTAAATTTTGAATTGTTGACATTCTCCTACTATGTGGATTACATTACAGTATTGGTTAATAGGAGGTGCATACATACTAGGGTTGCACTTGCCATGGGCCAGAACAAAATGTCTTTCAACTAAAGGCAAATTGTAGGAATTTCCTTCTTGATTCTGGTATTGACAGAGCAAAATTTCTGTTCTTCAATCTATGGGCTTTCTAAGATTGCATTTTTCTGTCTAGTCCACATTTCATTAGAGGGTACTGTTAGTCTTCTAGATTAGCATTATTTTAATTACACTGATTAACTTGAAATTAATGTGAGGTAGATTTTAGATTGTACTATAGCTATTTTAGTTCTCTTCCATGTTATACAACTAGCTGTTGCCATGCTAAAAAGTAGCTCCCTTTGAGACAACAGTGCTATTCAGTCAGTAGAGGTGGGGATTGCGAAGTCTGATTTTTTTAAGACTGATAATCTTGTAGTATCACTTCACATAACCTCAGATCCTGTTACGTTGTAATAAATTGAAAAGCTTGATTGTAAATGGTACGTAAATGTGGACTATGATTTACTCGAAAGTAATATTGAATACATACGCTACTGGCTTGTTTATTTACTGTGCTGTACTTTTTTTATTTCAGTAGGTTTTCGGGTTACATCCGAGAATTGTTCTTATGCCCATGACGTAACCCGATTTTAGATGGAAGTTGAAATTTAAGCATACATAATGAAGTGAATCAGTAAAAATAAGGAAAATTCCAGAGCACATACATGCAGCACAAGGGTAAATATTATCCTTACATTTACTCCTGTGATAAATTACAGTACTGTACAGTACAGTAATGCCCCAAAGAGTCGTGAGGTTAGGTTCCAGAACTTGTAGTGGAAAATACGGCAAAAATACGCCTTCAGATACATGAGATGTTTTAAAATAGTCATCCTTATTGTTATATCTTATGATATTGATGTACAGTACATTTTCTTTATTATGTTTTCTTTTTTCATAAAATAGTGGATGCTCACTATGTGTGTGACTTTTCAAGATGTATTTTGTTCATATTTTAAATAAAAAATAAAAATACGTATACTGTACTGTATATAAGAACACCAGTTAGTAAAGAATACTTTCATGCTGATAAAAAGATAAAGAAAGCTCGTATTATGATGAAATCAAGTGAAAATAGCGAACAATGTTTTGTCTTTTACACAAAGCTCTCATGCCACCTGGTAACGAAAAAAAAAAAAAAAAAAATTAGTTTCAGAATGAGACAAGTCATATTTGGACTTAAAACACTTTATATGGGACAAGGTTATTTTTCATTATACAGTGGACCCCTGCCTATTTGCGGATTTCTCTGTGGAACATACATACACATTATTCACAGAAAATTTGCCTATTCGCAGTATTTTTCATAGAGAAATGTTCACAAATTACTGTACTGTATTTTTATATTTTCATGACTAAGAGCTCTTTTTGTGATAAAACTATTAAAATACTCTGGTATAATCTTTTTTAAAGGGGGTTTTTGAACTATCAAAATGGGCAGTTATAAGCGTTTTTATAGGGGCGTCAAGTACTCGCGGATATTAGCTATTTGCCGGGGGGGGGTTGTTTGTGGTATGCATTCCCTGCAAATACTGGTGGTTGACTGTATCTAGATTTATTTACGGCAACTAGTAACGACAATTGCTCTGAATTGAGTTAAATAAGGCAAAATAAACTTGGCTCTTTATCCGCCTGATTTCCAAAGGAAAACATTGCCGTCACTTTTTGACTTTGGTCATATTTTGAGTAAAACAAACGATGAAAATTCATATATATAAAAGAATGCCAGTTAATTAAGAATACTTTGAAGCTGAAAAAGATAAAGCTTGTATTATGATGAAATCAAGTGAAAATAGTGAACAGAGCCTGTTTAGCCATTTCAACCAGCATACGATAGTAAACAATTACTGTAGTTATATTGCAAATGACATTAAGTAGAATAGGACTGATATATATTCAATTACAGTATAAATGGATTCTGTAAGTGAAGTAACGTTTGATTGGTATTTTGCTGTATTTTTTCATTTAAGGATATGTATACTGAGAGAGAGAGAGAGAGGTAGGTATGTATACTGAGGGGGGGGAGAGAAAGTAGGTATGTATACAGAGAGAGAGAAAGAGAAAGTAGGTATGTATACAGAGAGAGAGAAAGAAAGTAGGTATGTATACAGAGAGAGAGATTTTTTAATAAATTTATGGGAGATGGCGAGGACGTAAACACAAAATGACATAGGTCAAGTATGATGTAATCCAAGAACTTACTGTACTTTATTTTGAACTGATGTAGGTTTGTTTGTACTAGGCAAGAACACAGTTGTTGATATTCCTAAACATTCATATGCCTTGCGACCTTTGGGAGTATGTTTTACTGCTATTGCTCTACTTACACTGTAGTTTAAGGTGTTAAATTGTATAACTAAACATTTGTTATACAACTGGAATTGGCAAGAATTACATCAGATTTATATGTGGCTTAGGCTTATTCTCTACCAGTTTTGATTTTTCAGTACTTTTTGTTTTATAAATATAATTATATTCAGGTATGTTATTTACGGTGGAATGTAATTACTTCCACCGTAAGAGATTTATCAAGATTTTAGTGTTATAATGTTTTTGCAGCAGACTTACACAAGACAAGGTAATTCTGCAAGATTCACAAAGATTATATTGATATAACTGCTTTTGAATGTAAACAAAGATTGCAGTGTTGTCTGAGCAACTTATCCTTGTCTATCAGTACTGTAGTGCACTGCAGTACAATAGGTTGTAGTGGTTGGTACCTTGCACTGAATAACCAAATGGTTCTAGTGCCAAGTCTTTGGATGCAGAATGATTAGCAGATGTTAAGCAAGCAGGTCCAGACTACACACAGGCTAGCTAGTCAGGACGCACGTTACTGTATTTAAATATTAGGATAAATTGAACCAAAAAATGCACATTTTGCAAGGTTACATGAGACACTGCTATTTATATAATGGAAGGGAGGTATATTTGCCAGTCATTTAGTAAAAGTGAAGTGTAAGTAAAGTGCATGTTATAACATGCTTTTTCAGTACTGTATAATATGTATGTATGAGATCATCTTGCTTTCCAAGACTTACGCTCTTTGGGGTTGAATACAACACATTCAGCAACACACAAATGTATGAGGCTCTGTGTTTATAAGTTCTTCTAGCTCTGCTCAAGGCGTGTCCCCCAATAATAATAAAAGTACACCTTTATATATTATATGACCAATGTTCACAGAAGAAAATGGTTATCGCAACCAGTCGTAATTTAGATACTGGTGCAGTTCTTGTCTGTTTTCTCACAACCTGTGTGACTTGTCTGTTTTCTCACAACCTGTGTGACTAGCAAGCTTTTATAGCTAGTCAGCAACTTCCTTTATCTAGTATTAACTTGTCCTCTTTCCAGTTATTTTTCTGGGTAACTTCTCATTTACACCAGTATTGGAAGTTCACTGTCTCACCTTCCTGTAGAATAAAGCACATATCAGATATTCAATAAAAAACCTTACATTATATTATATAAATATTATGCTTTTTTCTCAAACTAATAGTCTATTCATTTGTACAGGACAGAGTAAGCTAGTTACCAGTGTGTGTATCACCAGAGCAGCAAGGCATATTGCAGGAGCATCTACTATCAACTCGTGCAGTTCACAATTGGCTATTTCTTCTCACTGCAGCAGCTGTTGTTTTTCAGTTCACTTGTATGATATCAAGCAGTTTCGTTATCATGGGGACTACTTAACACCTGTTTCATTTAGTCTGAAGGGGTTTTTCCATCCATTTTGTTTTATGTCTGAAAGGATTTTGCCTTAAGTGAAATCCTGTACTTCAAACATGTGGTAGTTTTTGAGTGATCACAGCAATCCTAGAGATAAAAAACTTATAAACTGTACATGACAGATTTAATAGTTGACACAAGGTTGAATGTGATGTGTGTGTGTTATATAACGTTTGTGTAAACCTTTGACTTGAAAGGTTATATGGTTATAAAATGAATAAAAGAAGTACTTCTATAGCAGTTGGTTTTATTTAAGAAATATAAATATTTTATGATTTCCAAATGCTTATACACAACAAAGTTCCTGACAATATTAACTGAAGATGACAGATAATGGGAAATAGCATTTTTCCAAGGTAAACAAACCTGCGTCTTAGTGTGGGATACTCTTCCTGTCACAGCTATGACTATTTGAAACTTGGAAAAAAAAATTCAAAACTGGTGGTCTCCCTTTTGCAGGATTATGGTTAACTAACTGCCTGCACAAACAGTATGAAGCATCAGTATCTCTCAAATAGTAGGGCAAGTGTGGGGTGGTAAAGGTGGGATTATTCTCTGTATGTAGGAAAATGGACGTTGAAATTTGCCATTGTTCTGTGAGGATTCAAACCCTTGTCTTAAGGGGGCATGAATCCTCTTGAAATCATGACTGTTTGTGAGCCACCTTAATGGTAAACTTCCCAGTTAAACAGGTGAGCCGGGAAAGCTGGCTCTCATACCCTCCCATCTATTCCAAGAAAAGTAATGGTTGAGCAAGGGCCCCAATGCTGGAGGGTGACCAGAACCTCTTAAAATAACAGCAGGAGATCCAGGTCCTGAAACAGGGGGCCCATCACAGGTACCATATTATCACTACATAACCCAGATAGTATGCTCTTAAGAGGAGCAGGAGTCGTCGCACCTACCAACTAATTAATGTCAAAACTAGGAAGGTCTTGAGTAACTTTCCTGCATTTGGCTCACCTGGCTTGAATTCCACCCTTGTTGAGGGCAGGATGTAGACAAAGGGAAAGCAGCCGCTCACTCCTACACATGCAATTGTTTTCACTAGAAATCTTAAGCATGATGTTATTCTGCTCGAAGGAGACTGGTCACCACACAATGTGTTTAGCTGCCACCACAAATTCTAATAATGTGTTCAAGGACTTTTGGGTGATGTCCCTTAAGTAGCTTTAGGTAAGGTAGTTTAGCCTGCCCTCAGTACCTGTGACAACAAAACCCCTCCTGAACGCTAGAGATGGGAAAATGGCCCTGACTTTGTGCGCTCTTGCCTGGGTATACACACTGTCCTTTCCCAATGACACATACACCTATATAATTATTTCACGAAGCCAGAAGCGATAGTATACTTGGATAATTCATCCTTATATCTGCTCATTCTTTTGAACATGTAACGGAAGTGGTCTGAGAAGCTGTTTCCTTTGCAAGTACTGTAATGACATGTAGCACATACTGGAGACCAGCATCTCATCTTGATCATAATCCACAAAGTCTTGAAGGATAAGAACCAAGAAAGACTTATCTTTTGTTGGGCACCGACGGTTGTGTCGACCACAAATTTTGATACAAAAGAAAATGGGAGAAAGATTCAAGTGTCTTAAATCGTATAAGAGACAATGTAATGTTTCAGTCTGATGTTCTCGGCTCAAATGATGGCAAAGAGAGGCTTTGTAGGACTACTGTGGTGATGTATGGAAATCTCTATCAAAGCTGAGATCGACACATCTTTAGATAAAAAACCTGTGGCAGGATAGAATGGCAACCTTTACCAATATGAGTTTGTCATAGCAGAGATAGACAAGTTTTGCTGTTAGATGAATAGTGTCTTGGATCAGCGATATGCCCCAAGTTTCATACAGATAAACCCAGTGATGAAAACGCTTTCTTCGTGTTTGTCTTGAATGGTTAAGAAAAAGCCATTTTATGCTTTTTACTCTCTTAAATTTTGTTGTAATAAGTGACTTTTTCTGCTTAAATTTTGTTGTAATAAGTGACTTTTTCTTAACTATAAACACCTGTCATGGACTTACTGAGTGAGCTGGGCATATCCCCTGTAACTGTGCAAAAAGTTGCATGGACTGGCAATAATTGAGGAAGTGTGAGCCTTGTAGCGAGAGCAGGTCTGGATACGACTTAGCTTCTGGAAACCAGTTACCACCCTTTAGATCAGGAAGAATGTACTGAAAGTGCATACATTCAAGTTGTTCCAAAGCAGATACTGGAAGGCCTCCCCCTTCACCACCTAGGGTTTGGTGCCAGCAAATAGAAAACTTGGAGTTTTCTGTTTAGCTATGCGTGTGGAATAGAAATCTATCTCCAGAATCCCCCAGTCATTGAACAAACCCTCTGCTATGCCTGGATGTAGGGACCATTTTATTCCCACTACTTGTCCTTTGTGACAGTTGGTTGGCTGTCATAATCAACACCCCAGGATGTACCTTGCTGACAATTATATGGTGTGACATGCCGCCCACTCTTGCACTTGTTATACACCAGCACGCACAAAACTAGAGAGATGTTGTTCCCTGCTTGTTGATGTATGGCACCATGGTCATGTTATTCATCAGCACTACCGAGTGTCCTGTCAACTGTTCTTAAAAGGCTTGCAGTGTAAGTAGGGCCACCCCCATCTTGAAGATGTTGATTCCTCACACCCAAAATGAACATATTATTCAGGTATGTCCCCCAAAAGAGAAGCATCCATGGTGGGGCAGTGTTTGGAGGAACTCCTACCAAGAGGTTCCTGACATCCAACTGCTACAAAGGTTCCCCTGTCCATGGAACCCAGTGTTGAGGGATTGGTCCTGTATGACCATCCCCGTTTCAGGCAACACTGGATCAAATGCATGTGAAGGCAATATGTGGTACTAGTTTCTGCAGAAGTAACAGGTGTCCCAGAGGGATTTACCTACACCTGAGCTGGTAGTTGTGAAAGGCCAGGAATCATAAAATATATCAGAACTTGACAAGACAGGTGTCCACTGGTTGGAATCTCTTTGTAACCACGTAAATAAGAATACTGAGGTACTTTCTCTCCTGCTTGGGAATAAGCAGGAGAACTAGATTGGACTTCTCCCAATTTATTACACTCCCTAAATTGTGACAAAGAGCTATAATATCCCTGTTGCATAGTAACTGGGCAGTGATTAGGCTGGAGAAGTGCCGGGTTGTGAATGCTAAGAGCCTGCTAAGTAGAGTTGGGCTGTGCTACCCAAGGGACTACAACCATCTCCTTGACAGCCAGGAGCCCAAGTTTAAGCACGTGAAGACAGTTATTGAGGTTGATTGTAAAAGACCTGACACATGACAGACCCTGTATGCACAAACTAAAATCTTGATGATATAGCTTGAGAAGACAGATTCCTTGCATAACCCCTCCCACCCACAAATACTAGCCCCCTGCACATGGTTACTTTATTTGCCATCTTCTCTAACAAAGGAAAGACAGCCATACAGAGGCTGCTCAGCCTTCTTGTACAGATGCCTACTGTGCATTATTCATTCTTTTCCTACGGAACAAGGAGGTGGAAGACTAGGAGAAGGCTGCTGCTTATGCTTTTCTTGCCTGTGGCTGACATGTCAACATCTCAAATGTCCACCAACAAAGCTGACATCCCCAAAGGGCCTGGAACAGGAGGCAATGAAGTAGCAGGCAATGAAGTAGCAAAGAGCATAGCAACATATTTTCAGCCACCAGGAGGGTAGTGCTGTCAGTGCATGTGAGGCCTTACTTCTGGTAGTGCTGTCAGTGCATGTGAGGCCTTACTTCTGGTAGTGCTGTCAGTGCATGTGAGGCCTTACTTCTGGTAGTGCTGTCAGTGCATGTGAGGCGTTACTTAAAGGTCTTGCAACGTCCCTTCAGCCCCTAGCTGTAACCTCTCTTATTCCTTTTATTGTACCTCCATTCAAATTCTCTTTCTTCCATATGACTTTCCACTTCCTCTAACAATTGTTTCATAGTGCAACTGCGAGGTTTTCCTCCTGTTACACCTTTCAAACCTTCTTATTGTCAATTTCTCTGTTAGCACTGAATGACCTCAAGGTCCCAGCATTTGGCCTTTGGCCTAATTTCTATAATCTACTCTATTCCTGGAACAGGAGGCAATGAAGTAGCAAAGAGCATAGCAACTTGTCTTCAGCTAGTGCTTCCCAAGAAAAAGCAATCAATATATACTGTATAAAAGTGGACAAAAACTTTACCTGGAATATTCAACTCAGGGCACAAGTTCAACAACTTCATTCTCAGGATTTGTGTGGGGCTGTGGACACCAGGGTTGACGATGTAGGAACCAAGAGAGAGAGAGGTTTTTGGGGGGGTTGCCCATCTGCAAATATGTCAAACGCTCAGCTTGGACTTTCTGAATGCTCTCTTCCCCAGCACAGTGGAAGGGGTCATGTAGTCTTTACCACCAGTGGAGGGATAGAGGTTGGTACCAACAGAAAATGGAAGAAGATACTAAATGTGTATTGACCTCAGACAGTGAAGATACCATCTTTGCCTATCTCATCAAACCATATCTCTCCCACTGGGAAGGAGACCAAGAAGCACATTTGTAACAAATTGACACTGAATACTCACCTCTTCATGCTGAAAGCAAAGCCTGCGGGTCAATGCTGAGCCGACATAAAATATGTAGTCTATCATGTCCCAGGATATCTGTGCTGACCATCCTTATGAGAAGCAGAATTTCCAGACATCATTCCCAACACAAATGTAGTGGACAGAAAGGCCCCACATTATATAGCACAGCTATATAATGAGAGCACACATCCGAGAGACACAGACGTTATGCATACTGTGTGTTAGCGGTTACCTGCAGCCCCACACAAGGGAGACTGCCAAATCTAAAACCTTGTACCTTGGCTTCAACTGGTCCTAGTTGCACCAGGAAGAGTATCCATGAAAAACTGCTGATTTGTATCCTTGTGGGAAAAAAGGAAAGTTTTGGAGTTATATGAAAAAAAATTACAGCCAAAATTTACATTCATACGATACTTACAGTAAAACCATCGTACAGCTTACAGTAAAGCCTCATCTAGGCTCTCATCAGGGGTCTTAGTGTCGTCTGTCGTAATGAATGGAGATGGCTGGTAACATCACTGTAAATAATGTCAGACTGAAAGGAAATGCAAAAAACACACATAAATTCAAAGATATATGATCGGTCTACATTTAAAGGAAGTCTACCAATTGAAGTATAATAACTGTCAATGGCAACAGTATTTAAATAAACTATGGTTGCTGAAGAACAAACATTAAATCAGCCTTTATAATTGTCACTGGCATAACTATTTTAACTATGGTTTCTTACGTACAAACTTTAAACCAGTCTTTGTAACTGGCAATGGCAAAATTATTTTAACTATAGTTTCTCAAATGCAAGCTTTAAAGCAGTCTTTATACATTACATTACACTACAGTCGACCCTCATTAAGACGGACTAATATGGGGGCCAGGGTGTCCGTCTTAGCCAATAGTACGGTTTAACCGGCGATATCTATATATATATATATATATATACTGTACCTATAAATGCCTATAAATATACTGGATTTCATTATTTTTATAAAGAGTATGAATAATAAACCAATGTAGAAATGTTTGAATTAAAGCTCATGGTGAAAAATGAAAAATAAAACATGATAAAAATGGTAGAATTCAGCCACATATGTAGATGCCTAGGCCGAGACATGAATGCATAATTAAGTAAAAAGAAGGAGAGTCTCTTAAATGAAAAGTAAGATAATGCAATTTAGATTACAGGTACACAATCCTTTATCCGAAATCCTTGAAGCCAGATGTGTTTCGGTTTTTGGAATTTTTCGGATTTCTTAACTGTTGGGTCAGGAGCATAATCAAACACCACTATTGCAGCCAAAAAATTTTTTTTTCTGATTTTTCATTTTAGTTACTTATTCATCATACTTTATTATTATTTATATTAATATACTGTTAAATGAATGCGAGATAATTGAGATCATCAGTAATAAAACAGTGGGACAATTAAGACCATAATTTCACTAACACATTTTGTTTTCGACAAAAACATTCCGTACAACACAAAAATATACATGATCAAAATAATTGTAATTCAACTTGTGAATTTTAATGATAAGTAAGACTATAAAATACACTTCATCATATTGATCTTGGAGAGGGTTGTTTTGTATTGTTACTAATGTCGTCATCAGTTTGCAGTCGTAAATCTGAAGACAGTCCGGGAATAGGATTCGCAACTGATGACGCATCACTTGGGAATAGGATTCACAAGTGATGACGCATCATCACAACAGACTGTTGTGGGATTTTTCATACCACTATATTAAAGCTCAATTTATTGTTGATTTCTTGTTTTCATGAAGAAATAATTATATAAAGCAAATTACTGAGTAATTTTTGACATCAACAGACAAATAATCACGATCATGGCAACGTTCAAACTTAGTGGCGTCATGACATATGTCTATAAATAGAACAGAAGTAGAGGGCTGTCACTGGCTAGCAGATCTCCATGGCAACCACCCAGCCAATCAGGTTTTGGCTGTAGTCTGTCTGAGAAAGAACATTTTGCTCAGAGAAGCTGATGATGACGTAAGTGTTTGTGTTTTGAATACAATATGTAGTTTTTAATAGTTATGTATTTTACTGATTACATGAAGCATAGAATGAATTCCTTCTTATTAATTTGAGTGCAAAATTGTTAGTTCAGAGATTCTTCAGCAACAAAATGTTTTTTTTTCCTTCAGAAGATATTGACTAACTCTGCTGCATTGACATACCTTTTAAACAAAATTCTTCTCTTTAATCTCTTGAGGATAGAATTACACTGCACAGAAGGAACTGGCAATTTTCTCTCAGTCTCTCTCTCTCATGTCATTTGCCACATAAACACAAGTATTGTTCAGTAACTCAGCTGTTGTCTTCATAAAGTTTACCTTTGTCATGTCTTTTCTTTCCTAAAAAACATACAGTCAGGCAGCAGTTCGGTAAAACTGTTAATGGTCAGTATTTGGCTACGATACTTCCTACCCTTCCAGATAATAGTGCTTCTTAATGAAGGTATGTACCGTGCGCAAGTTAAATTGCTTACAAGGTCAAAGCATTTCAGTTTAGTACAGTATAAATACAGAACACTATATATAAAATAAATGTATAAATGAAGTTTTTTATTTACCTTTGGTAAATAAAAAGGAAAACGGTACGTGATGAACAGAGGAACCGAAACTATCTTAAAGCATGATCAAACATTGCATACTTTAAAATCAGCTGACCCTCTTTGGTGTCCGTCTTATCCAATATCCGGGTTAATGAGGGTCAACTGTATTATCCACAGGTTGGCAAGATCTGTCTGAATACAAAATTCAGTAACAAAAAAATAGTTGCTAGATTTTATTTTGACACAAAAAGGCTTCCTGACTACAGCTGCCAGTAGAAAAAAAATGATCCCTCTTACACAAGCTTACCCTCCAGAAATGTATATGCCATGAGAAATAGAAACTTGTTAATGCCATGAGAATCTGTGGTAAATTTCCTTAATAATGACAATTTTATTAATATTCATTGAATTTTCACATGATAAAGAATAGCATGCATGATATAAGTAGTAACCAGTACTTTCCTTTATATGCTTTGTTCACTGCTTCCCGAGCAAAAGCTGGGGGTCTCGTGACTTACTACAAACATTTTCATGTTTTGACAAATGTCACATATTTATGATGAATTCTGAATTTTCCTTGCTTTAAATGACCTGCCAGCATGTCATAACTGACTCAGTGGTTAATTTGGATGACAGTGAACTGAACCAAAGGGTTAGTTAACTCTATTCTTTAAAATTATTCTTTAACAACAAGGTATATTAACAAGTAAATGGGCATAGTGAAGATGACGGATATTATATTCCTACACAATAAATAACTTTCAAGCAATAGACAAATGATGGTGCCTCTTTGACAAACTGAATGTAGTTATATGGCGAGGGGTTTTCAAATACCTGGAATTAATTTCTGAATTTGAATCTAAACTACGCTACTGTATATTTCCATTCTCATTTGGCCAAAATCTCCAGGCCTGGTTAACAGAAGGCACCATAGCTAAGAATCTGATGTCATCAATATGACTTCATATTGATATGTTGAGATAGGAGCTATCTTTCAGGGCAAGCCACGGAGAGAAATACTTGAGCACTTAAAGCTCCCATTCTAATTAATTAATATTGCTAATAATTACAACAAGGTTGTTTGGTCTTATGAACTCCAAGATGGTCAGCATGGTTTCTTCCAAAAAGGTGAAAAAAACCAATGAAACCTACTCTCTGTGGCTAACATTATTACTTACAATAATAAAAGAGGCAATATATTAAAAAAATCTGATACATACTAAAAAGTAAGTAAACAACCTAGCAAAAAATATGATAATATTGATAAGTCATCCTACTTAAAAAAAAAAAAACACCCAAGGAAAGAAAATTTTTCATCTCCATGGGTCAGTAATAACAAAACATTCCCACAAAAACTTTCAACTCACAATGCTAAGAGATCACCTGAGTAGGCTTCAATAATTCTGAAGTGATACTGTAGGCACGCCCAGACATTGTATTTACTTAAAAATTAAGGTGCACTAAAGTACAAAGAAAATACAGGTGTAGTACAATACAGAGCTACAATTGTGTTGAGGAGACATGCAAGATCAAACTTCAGATCTTATGGTACCTTCCAGGAACTACAGCAACCCATAAAGAAGGTCACCAAAAATAATGCTGTCACTCTAGAAAATCATATCTTCAAATTCCAAGACATGCCAAGGATTAGACTTGCTCATACAATTTTGAATGCAAACATCATTGTAATGGCAAATCTTTGGCTTCCATTGTGATAGGGATGGAAAAAAAAAAGAAATATTTGTCAACAAGTGATGTTCCCTCCAATTACCAACCATTCCCTACTTCCAAGATGCAGGCACATCAACAGAGGCACTAGAGATACTCCAGAACTAAAAATTGTTGGAATTAAAAAGTGGGTACAGTATATATGCAAGGATAATTATATACCAGTTGTCTGGAGAAGTCTTAAATGAGGGCAATCCATCTGATATGATGGACACACACACTGACTGCTACATTTAAAGTAAAGTCAGCTATAAGAGTAAGAGAAACTGCAAGAGTGTAGAGATAAAAAACAAACCAAACAAAAAGAAATAAAAAATATAATTCCAAAAAAGTTTGACTACCTTTGAGATTGGGGTTACCTTGAAAGCAGTACTGCCATACCTAAGTCTGCTGAATCTATGTAGAAATGTGTGGCAGTGCAAAAATAATGAATGAAAAGTCAGGTAACACAGCAACAGATGTAAAAACAAGTCAATGTCCTGATCCAAAATCACTGATGAGCAGCACTATGAACAAATAATGTCTACTGGAAAATGTATATTTCTTCAGTCAAAGGGAAAGAGCTCTTATAGCAGAAGTAAGAAGACTAGGAAATTTTGGAAAAAGGGATTTTGACATAGGAAAAATCTATTTCTGAGGGAAGACCTGTGTCACCCGGTGAAATAACCATTAAGCACTTATTTCTAGGTATAATCATTGCTAAAAATACCAGAGAAAAAAAGCTATCGAGAATGCTGGGGTTACTACCCCCAGTTCGATCATCTATCAGCCAAATAGATGTCGGTATATATAAGGGGGAGTGTATGATGTCACTGCCACAGGCCTCTGCTCTGTAGAGATTCCCAATCTCAAAAACCCCGGAAAGTGAGGAGCCGACACACAGCCAACACTCATCGCCCAGCTAACCAACGCCTCAGGCGCCATCTTGTACTCATTCCAGGCTAGCACCCACCCCCTAAGCTTGGTATGCCTACCAGGGTGGGAAACGCAGAACATGGGTGGGTCACCGGGTGACACAGGTCTTCCCTCAGAAATAGATTTTTCTTATGTCAAAATCCCTTTTCTGAGTTCGACCTGTGTCACCCGGTGAAATTGTAATAGAGAATCATACAAAGCTTGGAGAAACTCCTTTCTAAAATAACTGCTAAGATGGAGATAAATAAAAGTACCAGTACAAACTTTAGTTTAATTATCCTAGCAGCAAAATTATGACATGAATAACGAAACAGGATAAACATGATCAATAACAGGGGCAAATATATACAGAAAAACTGGAAGGTACCGAGACACTTAAAAGCTAACACAATAATAACTGTACAACATAACATGGTCAGGAGTCAGGCTGTGAAGCATGCCTGATCCAAGAGTAGATGGCAAGGTAAGTAAATGAGGCAGGCAGGCGAGAGAGGAAAAGGACAGGGTAATAAAGATCATATACATTAATCTAGGGCAGAAGGAACAATGCTTCCTGCAGCCACTGTAGAAAACTTCAGGGCCTCCAGTGATTTAAGATAGTGGCGCTTGAACACTGATGGAGATTTCCAACCCATATATTTTTTAAGTTCTTCAAAATTCATATTATGGAAATAATTAGTGGAGGTGGCCACTGCTCGGATCTCATGAACCTTAGGAACTGAATCCGGGTTAGCTTGTTTAATAAAATACAGTATTTGTTGTCTGATGGCCTTTAAGGAAAGTGTTCCTCCTTTTTCCCTGATAAAGAGAGGACCAGACAATACCTTAGAAGTTCTATGTAAATAGGCCTTTAAAGTAGTAACTGGGCATAAGGACGGGTCCTGTGGAAGGGGGAAAACCTTCCAAGGGGACCACCTATCCTGTGGATCTTCATTCTTAGCTAGAAACCTTTGATCCGGGGATAGTAGAACTTCTCCTGACGGGAGGAAATCAATATGGTTCAACCTTCTAGAGAGAGCGGATAGTTCCGAAATTCTGGCACCTGAAGCTAGGCTAATTAAGAATAACGTTTTCCTTAACAGACTCAAACATGGACACTGTTCATTATCAGTGTCCGATGCTAAGTTCAGTACGTCATTTAGGAACCAGGAAACCACGTGTGGGCGGGTTGCTGGTCTCAAACGAGCGCATGCTCTAGGGATTGATGAAAAGTAAGAATCTGTTAAGTCAATATTGAAGCCATGTAAAAATATCTTTTTTAAGGCTGACTTTGCTGTAGTAATAGTACTGGAAGCCAGTCCTTTTTCAAACAATGACCTGAAGAATGATATTGCCAGATTCGTGGTCATCACTTTAGCTTCAGATTCTTTCAGGAATGATGCTAACTTTTTAACAGCTGAATCATACTGCCTGAGAGTAGAGTCCCATTTATCTGATTCTAAGAACAGTGTATTAACAGGATCAATATCCGCATCTCTCTGAGCAGCGAATTTCATGAAGTCCACAAAGCCAGGCCATTTAGAATTCTTGAGGAAGCTGACACAGTCCGAGTTTGTACTATTTGAGTCAACTGTGGCCTGGGTATTTGAATACACCGGAGCTTCAACTCCAGAAGAAGAGGAAACCAACTGCTCTTCGGCCAATTGGGTGCTACCAGAGCCAATCTTTGAATGACCTGAGCTGACAATGCATCAACAGGTTTATTGGAGGAAATGATAGATTTTCTGCCACATGTTCCAATCTATTGACATTGCATCTGAGGAGCCAGAGGGTCCAGGTTGGGAGCAACGTAACATGGAAGTTTGTGGTTGCTCTCTGTGGCAAACAAGTCTACCTGGAGACCTGGGACCTGATGTCAAATCCACTCGAATGAGGTTTTGTCCAGGGACCATTCTGACTCCAGCGGAGTTGTCCTGGATAGAGAGTCTGCAATGACATTCCAGACACCTGCCAGATGGATGGCTGATAGGTGCCAACGGTGCTTTCTTGCCAGGGAGAAAATTGCTATCATCACTTGATTGATCCGGCTCGACTTGGAGCCCCCCGTTTATACAATGCACTACTACTGCACTGTCCAGAACCAGCCTGATAAGTATCTGTCTGGATGGGCGTAGTTTTTTCAGAGTTAGAAATACTGCCATTGCTTCTAGAATGTTGATATGGAACTGGCAAAACATTGTGGATCACGTTCCTTGAACTTTTTTGTGTTGGGAATATCCTCCCCACCTGCTTAGGGAAGCGTCTGTGTGAATAACCAGAGATGGGGGAAGAAACTGGAGGGGTACTGATTTTGAAAGACTCTTGACTGTCGACCATGGCCGGAGTCTTTTCCTCAACACTAGCGGAATTAATGACACCTTGTCTCTGAGTTTGATGTTGGCTCGTCTCCGCCACACCCTGTTTATATCTTTCAGTTTGGCTTTCAGAAGCAGGTCTGTGACCGATGCAAACTGAAGCGAACCCAGGACCCTTTCCTGAGTACGGCGAGTGGCTTTCCTGCTTTTGAGGAACTGCCTGGTGGCTTTGGCTATTTCCCTCCTTTTGGCTGGCGGAGGGACAGTTTGTGTGAGTCCAGGTCCCACTGGATACCTAGCCACTGAAATCGAGCCTCCGGAACTGGGCAGGATTTCTCCCTGTTTATTTGGAAGCCTAGGGACTCCAGGAAGTCGATCACTATGGCTGTTGCTCTCCGGCACTCCTCGGCGTTGGATGCCCAAATAATCCAATCATCCAGGTATGCGGCTAACATGATCCCCCGGGACCGTAACTGTTGAACTACTGTTTCTGCCAGCTTGGTGAAGATTCTGGGCGCTATGTTGAGCCCGAATGGCATGACTCTGAATGAGTAAGCCTGTTTTCCTAGTCTGAACCCTAGGTAAGGAGAGAAGTTTCTCGCAATCGGGACGTGATAATATGCGTCTGAAAGATCTATAGAGGTGGTGACGGCTCCAAGAGGAAGTAGAGTCCGCACCTGCGAGATTGTAAGCATGCGAAATTTGTCGCATTGAATGTAAAGATTGAGACGAGACAAGTCTAAGATTACTCTTTGCTGACTGGAGCCTTTCTTCGGAACACTGAACAGTCTGCCTTGAAATTTCAGGTGTCTCACTTTCTTTATAGCCCTCTTTTGAAGCAGGCCCTTTGCAAAGTCCAGGAGAGCTTTGGATGGGGGCTGATGGAACCTGACTAGTGGAGGAGGATCCTTGCTCCAGCTCCATCCCAGACCTTTGGAGACTATGCTGTGGGCCCACGGACTGAAGGTCCACTGGTCTCGAAAGAGATACAGCCTCCCGCCTACCTGAGGAGACTCATTGGGAGGGGGAGGGCTTACTTCCTCTACTGCCCCGGCCTCCTCTCCCTCGAGAGAGGGAACGAAATGCAGCTCTACCTCTGAAGGAGGCTCTTGCTCTGCTTCCTCTTGCGTTCCGGTTGAAACCCCAAAACGAACCCTGGCTTTCAAATGAGGGGTTGAAAGCCAGAGACGTCACGTAGGTTGGGGAAGCAAGAGAATGCTGAGCAGGCTGCATCAGCACGAACTGTTGAGGCTGGGCCTTGGAAGTTGAAGGCTGACCGACCTGGGCGACCGGTACAGCCTGCATTACCGTCTGGGTATGAGGCCTCTTATATCTCCTGAACCTCTTCCCTGGTTTAGCATGGGTTCCGGAAGACTCGGAGGCCTTCCTCTTGAAAGGAAGACCCCAGCGGGAGCGGAGACTTTGATTTGCCCTGGTTGCTTCTGCCAGGACACTGCTCACTTCGCTCTCAGGGAAGATGTTGGCACCCCAGATAGAGCTTTTCATGAGCCTGTTAGGTTCATGCCTTATGGTGGCGTCCGCGAAGATGTGCTTACGGCAATTCATTCTCGCCACGATAAAGTCATATAGGTCCGCCTGGAATCCCGCCAGCAGGAATTTGGTTAGGACCTGGAAGAGAGGATCCTCTGTATAAATAACCGCTGTTGCTTCTGTCAGGCACAGGGAATTCATGGAACGACTCAACCTGCGCCTGGCCTCAAACTCCGCTTTTAGAAGAGCCTCCGGAACCTTGGGAAGCTGTTCACTGAATAATGATGAAGCGCACTCTGGGTCGAGTTTGCCCACCGTAAACGTGGCTGGAGCTCCCAACCAAAATTCGAATCTCCGGGGAAGACCAAAGAAGTGGGATCTGTCTCCCAGAGCTGAGGCAGCGGTTTACCCTCGATGCATGCCTGACAGGTCAGCAAGGCTACCTTCGACATGCAGGGAGTAGGGACTTTATCCCCCAAAGAGAACATAGTGAAGTTCCCTTTGAAGGGGGTCAGCTTAGTGTTATCTGCCTCCCACTCCGTCAGGGTGTGCAGCAAGGCAGATTGGGCTTGGTCCCTCGGGAAAATGACCGTTTCCTTTGGGACTTTATCTGACCTGATCCAAGCCTCTTCCGTCAGTCTGGCGTAGCCTGGGTAGGGAGGCACCAGGTCGGGTGGGAAGAACTCCAACTTTGCCAACCTGCGTGTCCCCAAGCCCTCAATAGTAAGGGTATCTTCATGCTGAGGAGCATGAAGAGCCAAACGCCAAGGGTTTCCCTTATCAAAAGGAGGAAGGGTGGAGGCATCCGGAAAGGGGTATGACTGCGCCGCCCCTCCGGAGCGCACGAACCCGGAGAGCATGCTCTCCTGGTTCCGCATCCTCTCAGCTAAAGACTTCCAATGATCATCGGAAGCCTTAAGGCCCGAGGCGAGCTGAGTAGAAATATGGCTTAACCTGTCCTCTACCTTTTTGTCTATCCTTTGCAGAAGGAGATCTGCAAAGGCTTGAGGGTCAAAGTTAGGTTGAGGGGGGGCTCACCTTAACTTTCCTGGATCTCGACCCCTTGACAGGGGGAGTCGAGTTACTGGTTGAAGCCACCGGACTAGACGCCCGTGACTTCAAGGGAGCTGCAGGATTAGCCTTTAGAGATCTGGAGGACTTATAGCCCTTAGATTTCAAGGTTTTCTTCACCTTGGGGACAGTAGACCTCGACCTGTCCTCAAGGTAAGTGGACTTCTGGAATCCCTGAAAAGAAGTAGAAGGAGGAGGAGAGTTAAAAAGGGAGCTCGCTCCCCCTGCCTCACTTACCTCCTTACCTTCTACCTGGTCCGGATCGATATGCATAGGCTCTTTATCAAGGTTGATGGCCGCCACTTCTTCCGTCACCTCCCCGCACAGGTTATCCTCTTGGGAGGGTTGCATCTCAACCCGGATCTGCTCGATCAATGGGGCGGCTACTTCCGCCGGGACTGCGGCTGAGATCCGGACGCCGGGGTAGAGGAGATTACAAATTGACTCCGAAAGGACGTAAGGTCTCCCCGATGGGACGTTCCTCCCAAATCCACTGACCCAGGCCTTCAGGGTCGACAGCGAATAATCGCGGGAAGTACGGTCAGACTGAAAGAGAAGGAAGGCTTACTAAACCAGACACCGGACGTCATATTCATCAATGTAAGCAAAGAAGTCAAGTAAGATTAAACTTACCGAATCATCCAACACCTGCTCATACAGAGCGTAGCACACTTCACAACTGTCCGGGTGCCAGACGACCCAGTCCCCTACGCGGACCGCACAGCCTGAATGGGACCGGCAAACCACGTGGCCGTAGGGTTGCTGCAGGACCGCTGTGCACCCGGTCTCCTGACAGCGTACCATCTGTAAGTGGTCAGATGATACATGAGTATGCTAATTAAGGCACGCCGGAGTAGAGCCGGCGGAGATAGAAGTCTTAAACTAATGTAGGTGATGGAGCATGCTTATTGATAAAACAAAACCTGCTGGAGTAATCCGGCTGAATAAGATAATATACAATACATGAAGAGTTAAGGACCGCCGGAGTTAGTCCGGCGGTAACAGCATACCTTAACCTAGGATCATGCATCATAACAATTAACAAAATAACATAAATACAAAATATAAAATTAAATACTGCCGGAATCCGGCAGTGTTAAATAAATAAAGTTACATAATGGTCAACACATATATAAACAGCGGTACCTGGCTGGTTGTAATATTCTGCCCTGGATACCTCAGAAACCCTGTTACTTTAAACCTATGGTAGCGGCGGAGGCAGCGGAGATGCGAACCCAAAACTGGATTAACTCTCAACACTTGGGGCGGAGAACAGGTAGTGACAGCGCCAACCGACCGAGAACCATATCCACTGGAGTGGTAACGGGTACAAAAGCAACGGGAGATCCGACAAACCCAGCGGAAAAAGAACCTAGCGGAAGTCAAGACAGTAACCCTGGACTCGTGTACGATGCTCTAGCTAACCCGGAGGAAAGCAAACAAACGAGACACTAGCGAGATGGCGGAAACCAAAAGGCGGAGGCCAGATAGGTGGGAAACACCTATCCGGACGCCGGCCCGGACTCCCCACGGGGTGCCGGTCATAAGAGACCGACATACCTCGCGCGGGGAGAGGGCAAGATCACACGCCAAATGCTAAGGAGCAGGGAGGAAGTAACAAAATGGAGGGGTCGAGATACAGCGGCCAGGAAGATGGGAAAATCCCCTGGACACTAATAGAAACTCCCCACGGGGTGTCGGTCATGGGGACCGACTTCCCTCACGCAGGGAGAAACTAAAGACACCCGCCAATTGTTACCAAGTGGGTAAGGGAAGGCTAGGCTAACAACATGAAAGACCGTACCTCCCACGACCCCCGACCCTCCCCCAACGTCAAAACTTTTTGACTTGGGAGAAGGAAACAGAGGAATGGAAGGGGGGGGGGGAGAGAAATTCCATGTGAGGTCTGGCCACCCTCCAACACCGACAGTCTGGGCGGGTGGTAGGCTAAGTAATAAGGAGATCCCCTCCTATCCTAACCTACCCTCCGAAATCAACCGGTCTGGTCAAGTAGGCCAGAACAGAAGAGGGGTGGAGGTGGGGGACCCCGAGGCCTAGGGACACCCTCCAAACATGAAGGTATGGTCAGATAGGCCAAGAGAACGAGGAACTCCCTCAACCAACCGACGTCCCCCTCCAAGTCTCAAAACGACATGGTCGCGGAAGGAAGCCTGAATAACATGAAATGCGCCTAACATAATTAGCCTAACCCTCCGATGACGAACGAGAGGGCTAGGCCAGAATACCCAATAACACTTGACTAAATACTACTAAAAGTTAACCAATGATATGAAATATGATTGTAAATAACATAATTGTACAGATAAAATATAAAAAACTTGTGCTAAGGGTAAGGCCTATCAGCTCGCGACATGCTGGACGCGGGTGATAACGAAAATGGCTGACCCAGACGCTGAACCAAAAACATTTTTAATCCAAAATTATACATGTCATCCATCACCTTATATATCAGGAAAACCGTTAGCAAGACTGTACCACCTTGGAGGATATATTCCTTCATCGCGAGAGGAAGGTGCCCATGGAAAAGGAAAGTTTACTTAACATAAGATGAGAGGGGAAGCCTCTCCAAATAGCATAGTTATGTTACGATCACGGGCGCAACATTTCTCATCAACGAAAGAACAATCCGCCCAAGGGAACTTCCTGAAGGGGCATAATGAATAAATAACACAAAATAGATATCTAACTGTGCCAAACACCAGCAGAATCACGCTGCTAAGGTTATATATAAACAAAGGCCGACATGGCCGAGGCGAGACGAACGCGGAGGAACGCCTGATATTTTAACCCCGTAATTATTGAATTAGAGGTTAAAAAAAGAAGCCTCGAAAACTATAAAACCCCACAAGAAGATGGTACTTAACTTAGAAACGGTGAATTCCAGGACAGAAGACATGATGCACAAATTAAGGAAAAAATTCAGCAGCACAAGCAAAACGCAACAAACAACGAAGGCGTGCTAGAATGGAATGAGTACAAGATGGCGCCTGAGGCGTTGGTTAGCTGGGCGGTGAGTGTTGGCTGTGTGTCGGCTCCTCACTTCCGGGGTTTTTGAGATTGGGAATCTCTACAGAGCAGAGGCCTGTGGCAGTGACATCATACACTCACCCTTATATATACCGACATCTATTTGGTTGATAGATGATTGAACTGGGGGTAGTAACCCCAGCATTCCTGATAGCTTTTTTTCTCTGGTATTTTTACCAATGATTATACCTAGAAATAAGTGCTTAATGGTTATTTCACCGGGTGACACAGGTCGAACTCAGATATAAACTTTTGATAGAAATGGCCAGTTTTTCCCACTGAACTGCAAGGTATCAGAATTACTACTGAGAGTTAGTTACCCACAGCAATTGCAACTCATTCATTATCTCCAAGAAACAGCTCACCTTCAGTAAGTTAACATACTAAAACCACCAAGGAGATACAATCATCATTCTCACAACTTGGCACAGCATACACTACTGCCCTTGTTGAAAACACTGCAAAGTCTTATGGTTTTCCTCTCATTAGAAAAATAAATACATACTTCATAAACCTTTTCCTGAATCACATTCGGCAGAACTACAAAAATTATCTTCTATAAAAACTTCCAACTCCATGGAGTGGATTCTGGACATTGACACTTTCCCCCAATTTCATTTATTAGATTTTCCCAGCCCGAGAAGAACCCTAAAAGAGTTCAGAGGACTGGTTAAACAAATTATTTATAACTAACTAAACTCCTATGGTGACTAATAGTATAGATATGGTAGGCATGTTGCCACATCTTCTCTATAACAGGTCAAGAGGGTAAACAGCTTAACATTATTGTTCTGTATACCAGACAATGACAGCTTCAACTGGAAGGTTCTCCACAACTTTGATTAAATGCTCAGGTCCATGAATAGATTTTCAGTCCAATATTTTAAACAGGAAGAGTAATGAATTTGGTGATTGTAAGGAATCTATATAAGCACTTAGATTACAACAGTGTTAACAGAAAGAAATTTTTATTTAAATGAAATATCACAAGTGCAAGGACAAAGTTTCTACACAAGATAAAAATATACAGGTACAAGAAGTAGTTCAGGCAAAGAACTAGTGCTGACCAGTATAACCTAACAACAATAACAACAAAAATGTAAAGAGGGTTGGGATAAGCATGGAAGAATGCAGAAATTACTGATAAAATGGGCCAGATTAACAGTCTCGAGGAAGTGTGGCTATGTCAGTTATGGTAGCCAAGTTTTATGACATTCTGGTTTGACTGTGGGAGACTTCACTGCCCATATCCCTCTGTGGGGTGATGAGTAATGATGGATTGTTGACAATCTATCATATCTACTCAATTACTCTGTTAACCTGATCATGTCCTTCAACTAGTAAGAACTAAAACTAGTATTAATATAGTTGGGGTGTTAACATATCCAAAGATTTCAGTCTTTGGGTCTTGTACTGAGACCTACAATCATCTTGCAGCAAAATTTTAAAAAGTAATAATATATACATAAAACAAAAGGCAAGAATGCAGTTTCTTTTATAGAACAAAATTTACACAATAGGGGATAATTAATAAAGTACTTCTCAGGTATTATATAAAGTCAGGACAGAGTCTTGATGTATTTTATTGAGTTCATGAGTTCTGAAACTCAGGATAACTGAGAAAAGTTTGCAAACAGGATAGCTCAGAAAAGTTTTGCAAGCTAGACAGGCAATTTTTTTCAAAACCACTATCCACTGAAAATAATAAGTAAGGACAAGTAGCAGAGTTCATGATAATCCACAATATTTCAAGTTCTGGTGACCAAGAGAATGAACTTGCAGTCGTTAAAATATTTTGTGCTCCAAAAGACTAATACCTTTCACTGGTAGTACTGGTCAAAATATATTGTGCTCCGAATAAACACCTATCTTTTACTGGTAGGACAAATAATACAGTCAAGTATCAAAACAAAGTGATCTTATAAACTAATCTAATGCTCTAAGAGAACTACCTAGCTACAAACTACAGTATATTCAATATGCCGAGTGTTACATTACTGAAACACTATCACAACCGCACTAAGTATCACAGTCAACCTTCATGCATATTCAGCTATTAATGCCTTACCATGTTTTATACACCCAAAACTTGGAGAGGCACAAAGGTTTTATGAGTAATTTCTCTCATCTAATCAAAATAATCTTCTATATCAATGTCGGGATTAAGGAGGTCTTCACCAAATTCGGAGAGATCCATTTGGTTGAGAATCAGGTTCTCAAAAGTTTCTTCTAGATCAGTTTCACCAATCAACAATGCTCCTTGCATTCGTCCTTCAACCATTACACATTTGATATATTCCACTCCTGTGGACAAAGAAAAATATTGCAATTGAAACTGAATTATACATAAAATTACTATAAAATTTTAACACTAAACTATTTCTCCCAACAGGGGATGGCTCATAATAAAACACAAGTTACTGCCACATTCCTATTTTAACTGTAGAATTATGAGAGAACTCTATGCACAAAACTTTAAACATAGCTGCATTATGCAACTCTACAGAAGGTTCTTCAGCAGTGCATCAGACCCCCTACATGCAGGCACACATTTTCTGGATGATGAGGCCCTTCCTTTCCAGTATAGTAACTCTCATTCCAACTATCAAAGTCTTTCTCTCCTCCTTCCTCTTAACATATCTGAAAACACCTATTTCAGCAATCTATCATTCTCCAGTCTTCACACACAACTGAACCATCACAAAAGGGTGACCTATCCTTTCAGCTATGCTATATTTTTCACACTTCTGTCTCCACATTTCTCTCTCTTTCTGTTTATAAGCCTCATACAGCACTATGCAAATAATCTCTAATGTTTCACTTTTTTACTTCATATTCAATATTCACACTTCACTTCCATGCACAAAAATGGCTTAGCAATTCTTTCATATATTCCCACCATGGGTTCCAGTCATGCCATACTTCCTCCACATATTTGACACACATCCTACTATCTACCTTGCTCCAATTATTCTTTGATTTGACTCTTTTCCTATCCTACCAGCATCCATTATATTTACTCACACCATCCACAATAACATTTATTGGTTCATCTTCCTGGTTTCAATATACTGTACCTTCATAACCTTACTCCTGCTCACACTTACTATAACTTTATCATTATGTTCATTATTTACCTTAAATTCTGTACACACAAGGCTTGGATCATCTGGGGTATTCATCAAATATCCATGGGCCAAGTGAGTGTCAAATTTTAGTTGTCAAAATCACTTGGGTTGCTCCTTTTGATAGGATGAATTCCACACTTCAACACGAAGCTTGATCCATTTTAAATTTGTTATTTTTAGTGCCATTTATTGATTATAATATTTTAGAGATGTTATATAATCACTAACACATATCTAAATGTGATCTTGTCATAACAGCAGCATTTCTAAACATATCCATCGACTCCAAGATTCTGGTTAATTTGGATGTTTGAGTTGATATTTTACAGGATGTTGGTGTGAAAATCAACTCGGATTATGTCAACAATTTTGTCTACGGCCTCAAGGTGCCCATGGGCAAAACTGATGCTGGCAATCGTACCTTTAGATCCATACTCAAATCTGTTCGTACCAAAATGTTAGCAAAGCCAACAGTGCAAGGGCATTGAATGTCCAACTGTAAGTAGGTAATAGCGTCACATTTCAATTGGCCTTCTGGATGCAGGTGTCTCAGTTAAGGACACTGGACACCAACAGGATACGGCAAGAGAAGCACTAGCAGAATGAAGAACAAGCAACTGGTGTCTCCCATAAAACTACTATGTGAAATAGGAAGAAGTGCATTATTCCAGATGTTGAAATAGCCTCCTAAAGGTTATACAAGAATTTTAGTGCAGCTGCAGCCTCTATAGGTGTCCAAGCAAAGAAATCAGCTGCATAAGACTGATTATAATTATTTGTGAATACTTTCCCTTAGGTCAAACTGAAGAAGTTAAACATCATGACCTGGTGGATGGGTTAACTCAATATCTGCCCAACCAACTGGCCTGTAAAACCATACTAAAAAATTTGTCGTTGCAAAAATCAAAGAAACTAGCAGGAATTGGGGGGGAAAGAAAAATAAAACCTAAAATCAGCCAAGTGCACCCAGGAAGAACATTACTGTCATCAAGGTAGAATAAGAACTGAGGTTCTTACCTACCTTGAATCTTTGGTCAAGGGTGAACTGGTCTAGCACTGCTAACTAACCAGTGTACAGGCTTCTTCAAAATCTTATTCAGAAATGGAATGTCTAGGGTTTTTTTAATAACAAAAATTATGCAAATGTATATACTGTACAGTAATGAGCCTGATGTAAAAAAAAATATTCCTCAGAGCCTTACTGCCATAGTGAATAAATTACCTTCTGAATACCGTAGCAGAATGTCATATTTGCTTTCCAACCCTTGTCCATTAAAGAGTCCTAATAAAATTACTTTCTTCCCAAAAAACTTAGTTGCATGACAAAAGAGCTCAAAACAGAAGTCCATGTACATTTCCTCTCCAGATATTGATGACCACATACACTTCGCTGCATAGGAACCCATTTGCCGTGCTTGAGTCCACAAACGCATCTGAAAAATATATTTCACAAATAAAACAGCATAGTCTAGCACTTATAATCAATTTTAATGATATACAGAACTACTTAGTGAATGACATAATTGACCTGTTTTATTAATTAACCCTTAAACGCCGACTGGACATATCATACGTTGACTAAAATTGTCTGTTGGGTGCCGAGTGGACGTACTGTACGTCGACTACAAAAAATTTCAACCTTCGGTCAACTTTGACTCGACCGAAATGGTCGAAAAACGCAATTGTAAGCTAAAACTCTACATTCTAGTAATATTCAATCATTTACCTTCATTTTGCAACAAATTGGAAGTCTCTAGCACAATATTTCGATCTATGGTGAATTTTTGAAAAAAACTTTTTCCTTACGATCGCGCGGTAACTCGGCCGAAAATTTCAGAAATTCTTTCGTCATTTTGTCGTAAGTTTTGTACTGTTTTATATTAGTCGTTACATAAAATTTTATATATGAAAATGTGCGCAATTTCATGTAAAATACAGCAACATACAACCCATGGTTGTAGCTTTTATCAGTTTGGAAATATTTTCATAACCACGATAACTGCCAAAATTTCAACCTTCGGTCAACTTTGACTCGACCGAAATGGTAAAAAAATGCAATTGTAAGCTAAAACTCTTACATTCTAATAATATTCAATCATTTACCTTTATTTTGCAACAAATTGGAAGTCTCTAGCACAATATTTCGATTTATGGTGAATTTTTGAAAAAAAGTTTTTCCTTACGTCGGCGCCAAAAATTCTTTCGTCACGTTGTCGTAATGTTTGCACCGTTTTATATTAGTCTTTACATAAAGTTTTATATATGGAAATGTGCACAATTTCATGTAGAATACAACAGAAAATAACTCATGGTTGTAGCTTTTATCAGTTTTGAAACATTTTCATATAAATCATGATAACTGCCAAATTTTCAACCTTCGGTCAACTTTAACTCGACTGAAATGGTAAAAAAACGCAATTATAAGCTAAAACTCTTACATTCTAGTAATATTCAATCATGTACCTTCATTTTCCAACAAACTGGAAGTCTCTAGCACAATATTTCGATTTATGGTGAATTTCTGAAAAAAAAAAAAAAATTTTTCCTTACGTCTGCGAGCAGTAACTCGGCCGAACATCTTGGAAATTCTTTCGTCATGTTGTCGTAATGTTTGCATCGTTTTACATTAGTCGTTACATAAACTTTAATATATGAAAATGTGCGCAATTTCATGTAGAATACAACAGAAAATAGCTTTTATCAGTTTTGAAATATTTTCACATAAATCACAATAACTTCCAAAATTTCAACCTTAGGTCAACTTTAACTCGACCGAAATGGTCGAAAAACGCTTCAATCATTTACCTTCATTTTGCAATAAATTGGAAGTCTCTAGCACAATATTTCGATTTATGGTGAATTTTTGAAAAAAACATTTTCCTTACATCCACGCGGTAACTCGGCCGAACATCTCAGAAATTCTTTCGTTAAGTTGTTGTAATGTTTGCACCGTTTTATATTAGTCGTTGCATAAAGTTTTATATATGAAAATGTGCGCAATTTCATGTACAATACAACAGAAAATAACTCATGGTTGTAGCTTTTATCAGTTTTGAAATATTTTTATATAAATCATGATAAAAAAAAATTTTACTTTCGGTCAACTTTAACTCGACCGAAATGGTCGAAAACTGCAATTGTACGCTAAAACATTTACAGTCTAGTAATATTCAGTCAATTAGCTTCATTTTTCAACAAACGGGAAGTCTCATTTTGTGATAATATTTTCTCTGTGTTGCTTTGATCGTTTTACAATTTGTTATATACCAAAATCATCGCAATTTAGTGTACAATACAAAGAAAAAAAATAACCCGTTAGCTTTAACCGATTTGTATAAAATTATATATGAAAAATTTTTTGCGCTCACATATATTTCAATTTTATATACGATAATATATTTCTGATAATGATATTTTTTCATTTCTGATGGTTGCATACTAAACTTCAGGCAATGACAAAAAAGGGAGCCAAAAATGAACTCTTAATCTTAAAAACTAAGCGTGCTGTGATTTTTGAAAAAACTTTTTTCCGCTTCAGCGCTAACTCCCGAACCCGATACGGGAGACGTTTTTGTAAATAGAGGCTTGCGTTTAGCAAAGATACTCCAAGAAACATGGTTATGAGAAAAAGTATTCATGTTTTATGTAAATAAATCAGAGTACAGCTCCCGGTTTACGACATTTAAGGGTTAAAATATATTCATCCAAAAACATGGTTATGAAAAAAATATATTCATGAATAATCAGTAAATTATAAAACTAAAAAATGTAAATCAATGAGTAAAATAATTTTCTTATGATTTTTACGATTTTCGACGATTTTCCGGCTTCATTTTCGGTTACGACGCAGCGCAGAACGGAACCCCGTCGTAAACTTATTTCATAACCACAGCCCTTATAGAAATTTCATCATTGTTGCCGCCTTCAATGTCATGCACCATAAAGGGCCTCTGTGAAATTCCTCCACTGTCCTACACTTTCATTTTCCCAGATCTCCAGACCTCCATCTCTTGTTCTCACCTAAGCAGTTTTTTTCTGAGGGCCACAAAAACCAGGTATGACTATCACATATTCTTTATCATGTGGTACAAATGACTTGGCAAAGCCATCTCAATCTCCATTTCATCATCATATTTATGTACAGAAGTTCATGTTTATTTACAGCAACTTTTTTCACTCTTGCCATAGGACTCCCAATATTTTTCTTAAAAGCTTTATTTTAAAACTGACCAAATCCTTTAGATAAATAAGTAAATTCTGGTAACTTTCTATTGTTATTCCAATCTATTACCAAACCCTTTAGATAAATAAGTCATATCTGTTAAGTTTCTATTGTTATTCCAATCTAAAACCTTCACTTCCATCTCTAACCACTTTTTTCTTCACAAAATCCCCTGTAGCACCCCACTATTTACTGCCAAGTCACTTGATAAGACTATCAGCATTAACTATGCATCTGTTTCATTCATGGACAGTTTCAATTAGTTTTATATATTTAATGGGAATACCATAGTGATGCAAAACTTTCCATGACATTGGTCAGTGGACAATTGGCTGCCTTCTTATAATCACAACAGGGGTTTTAAAATCCATTCACAGCTGAACAATTTGCACTGATATAAATATTTGATCTGTACCTTTTAAAGAACAAAGGAAAATTGGACAGGCAAGGAATGCTTTTTCTAGATTGCACAAGGAAAAATCAAGAAAAAGAGAGAAATGAAGGATGAGGTTTACCAGTGAAGGAAGTGATAAACCTTCCACTTAAAATGAAGAATGTTGTAAGAGTAACAGACAACAGATGTAGGCTGAGAATTACAAAGCTTGGCAGTGAAAGGAGAGTTCTTGCATCAAAAATTTGACCTACTGACCGCCATAGAATAACTTTGAGAAGAGGTGGCCTTTTGAGTGTCACAAGTCCAGCAGAGGAATAATAATTCTTCCCTTAGGCTTAACAACTCAGTACCAAAATACTACTGTAACTATAAGTGGGTGGGGGGGGGGGAGATCCACATTGTACTGGATAGGAAGACAATCCAAAGATAAGGGGAGTGAGATAATTAAACAAGCTAAATGCCCTGGATTCAATTCCATCACAGTGGGAGACAAATGAAGCACCCCAAATGGCTGAGCACGACTACCAATCGGGATGAATATGCCCAACATATAGCTTTAATAGACAAGATGAAGATGGTAATTTAATAAATTTAAAAATGATACATTTTCTAGACCTGATTTAGCAATGTGAGAAGTCTGATTTCTCCAAAACCTATTGGGAATAACTTGGACTCGCATAATATTGATAGAAGAGATTCAATTAAGATTTAATTAAATGTGCAAGTACTACTAACTAGCAATCTCTTACACAATGACAGCTAGTTTTCCATTATATATAAGGTCTAAAACTGGCCTATCTTACAGCGTAAAAGTTAAAGCTCTGCACTAATACTTCCAGATTTCTAGAAATGTTTGGATTTCTTGCTGATCAAAAACCTTTTAAAGGGCTCTTGTTAACGTCATTTTAACTAGACCCCTGATTCAACATTAATTCTCATGTTTGGCCCAAGGATTTGTTTCCAATTTTTTATATATGTTGTTAGTTGAAAGTTGGACAACCACTGAATATACGTTTGATTGTAAGTGTTGTTCTGCATTCAGGAAAGAGATCACACTATACTACTACTACTAAGCTTCATCCTTAGTTGAGCTCACTGTTTTTGAGGATGTTTCTAACACTCACTGAACATTTCATTTCATAATTTGTTTTGGAAGATGTTTTACAGACAGCTGCCCTTTCTGACACCAACCCTCCCTATCCAAGCTTAGGATGAATTAAAAGCATAATAACTGCTAAGAACAGCAATGCAAACCATAAACTTAGGGGCTACTTTAATACCCAAGGGAAGTTTCCCCTAAGCATACTCGCCTCACCCCAGATAAAACACAATTCCATGAGGCTTCATGAACCAAAATCTTCACAATCACCTGAGCATAAAAATGAACTGATGATCTAGAGAAGCCCATGGACCACCAATGCCAATCAAGAATGTGTCATCAAACTATCAAACAAACACAACAGAAATGACTTACGCCTTAGGCTACAGGTTAAATTTCGCTTTGTCTTCAGTACAATGAACAGCATGGAAATTACGAAAGGACTGTGCAATTAAAAAAAAAGTATAGTTAGATTGCCAGTGAAGATGTGAATACAATCGAGGAAATATAAAACATTTGGACACACGAAAAAGCCAGAGACTCCAAATTTCCCTGAAAGATTCATGAGTTGCCATCAGTGAGTTGAAAAATTATCAAAATATATAAGACAAAAACTGACAAACAAGGCAGGCTGGTAATTTTCAATAAAACTGAGTACACAGAAAAAGCAATAACCTTCTGAGTGATGAAAATACAAAGAACTAAATAAAAACCCTATAGACAGTGTAAACAGTCATTTCAACAGAAAAGATGAAGAGCTATCAAAGGGAAATGAAAACCTAATAAAAAGCTATGAGACCTCTCAATTGTTACTGTATGTGTATGGAACAATAAAAACTCCAAACAAATCTTCTTGCTAGGCCAATTATTAGGGCAGTTGGTTCTGCATTTTACAATTTAGCAAAATACCTAATGCACTTAACCCACTGGCTGGTATAATCTCTGATGATAATATAAGGAATATTATTAAGTGATAAACTAAATGTACAGATCAATAGTGAATCCAGGCTTGTGACTTTAACAGGGTACCTTATTCACAGTAGTACTTATTGACTATCTGCTGGAACTTTTATCGGATACACCAGGGAACAGACAAATGAATATAACATTTTCCAAGAAAACTCTAATACAACTGAATTAAAATATGTTTCAAATAATGGAAATTTTACTCTCAAAATATTGGTATGGCAATGGGTAACCCTTTACCTCCAGTGTTAAGTAATTTGTACTGACCTGAAACCAGTGCCTAGAGATTTCCCAGTTTGGAGTGCAAACATCTCCTGCTGCATAGATGTCACTTTCTGTAGTCTGCATTTTATCATCAACAAGAAAGCCCCCTTCCAAAGACAAACTAAAATTATTTCCTGGTAAAAAAAAAAAACCAGTATGAGTACTGACAGCAGAGTAGAATATCAGTTCTCAGACATTCCTTACTGATGATTTCAAAGTTTAGTTATCACTGCATTATTTATACCTTTCATCTCCCTTGCAGTTTACCTGCTAAAAAGTCCTTGGAATTGGGTATAACTCCAGTCGCAGACACGATGAAACTGCAACCATAAACTTTATCATTTGTCAGTTCAACATATACAGGCCACTCAGCTGATCCTTGAAAGAGAGAAACATTTCCAATCTAAGTTTATTTTCTTCACTTTAAACAGATGCCTCACCTACAGTTAAAAATGGCTAGAAACAATTCTTTTGAAACTAATCTCTTTCAATTTTATAAGCACTTTGCATAGCATGCTATAGGCAGAACAAGTACATTAGCCATCTTCACATGCACCATGAACCACCTGGAACCAGAGGCAACCATAAATCACTTGTCTTACTTTTTTGTGTTTGCAAGTTGTTAACAAATGATCACCTTTCCCCAAACTTTGCACAGCGTGTCCTCAACTTATGGTGGGGGATCCATTCCAGTGCCACGCCATTAGTTGATTTCCGCCATAAGTAAATTTTTCTCCGTTATCGGCGCTTTAATGGTGCTCACAGTGCTGTAACTTGAGTTATGGTGCTGTAACTTGATGTTGCATCATGTTACAGCACTGTAAGCGCCATTAACTTGATGCCTATTCTTGCTGTTGGCGCCATCAATGGCACTTAAGGCACCGTAATTTGATGCAACACCAAGTTACGGTGCTGTAAAAAGCCATTAATGCCACTGAAAAAGCTCTGTAAGATTGAATTGCCATAGGTCAGTGGCACCATAAGTTGATTAACCACCTTTTATTTCTTCATCTAATTTCATAGTACTGTATTTCCATTCCAACCTCAGTACAGTTTACTGTTTTCCCTTCATATAAGTGACCATTAAGCACTGTAAATTCTTTACTTTAAAAGGGAGTTTTCATTGCTGGGACAGTAAACTAGGTACTGGACATCACTTATAGAACTTAACTACTGTACTGTATTGAGTAAATGTTTTATAATTTTCTGAAAGCATTCCACTTTACTGCAGTGGCAAAGTTTCACTATTTTCATAGTTTTTCTTCATCCACTTGTTGATGGGTTATCTTTATTAGTAACTTGGTATGTAATGAAGGGTTAACCTGAGTTAGTACCCATCTGCATCAGCAAACTTAAGGCACTTACCTTAAAAGGTAGCGTTTCCAGTAATACATGCAAATAATAAATGTGGTTTTCTTAATTTACTGTATTCTATTTTGGCTGTAATAATAAGTGATGTACAGTACTCAAACCATGGTGGTGTGCTTTCTTTCTTTTGTACTTCATTTTTTCTTTGCCTTTTTGAATTTTGCCTCAGTTACAATGTTAAATTTATAGTCACAAACATACTGCAAGTTTTTTGTCTTTGTAACTTGCATGTATCAACAACCTCACTACATCCACCTATAGTACACAGACCAAAATAGCCCCAAGATGAAAAAAGGAGTAAGGCTCCTTGAAGTAGGGAGGAAGATGATTAGGAGATACAGCAAGTGTAGAATCACTGATCATATGAACTGCAGAGGTATCAAAGCAATATTTACATACAACTCATTTTTACAGTAGACAACAGAAGCTATAACACAAAAGTAGCCCTACACAGCAGAAAAAGGTCTGAATGCAATTATCCCCCAAAACATAGAGCACTTTTAAAAATAAAGACTAGGCAATCCCGAGACATGAAAAGGAACAATAATTACAAAGAATTATTCGTGCAACAAAGAAATAATGAATGTAACAACAGTAGTTCAGTTAAGTGTCAGTGGTTAGATGCCTCTGGCTCCAAATGAGCACAAAATTCACAACACTAATATAATAACAATAATAATGAATTAATGATGAATGGATTCAAAGAATGGCACATGGGCAAAATAAATCCACAAAGGAAAAATCTTGGGAGAGCTGCACAAGAGAAGATGACACTGACAGGTCATACAAAAAAAAATGGGCTAAAGAGAGGCACTTTGTGGGAGGTTTGGGCATGGAAAGTGGGGTCTTTTTTCATTTACAATCAGGACAAGTTGTGCAGCTGAGAGCTGTTGTAAGGAGGTAAGGCAATTTACGATTAATGGCTTGTTATGAACAAGAGAATACTTATGGATACTTTTTCTGCTCTTATCTAGTAATTTGTAGAAGAGTCACAACAATAGGTTCAATTAAAAAAAAGCAAGCCTGAGACCGCAAGCCTAAGACCTTATGCTAAAGTCTAAAAATTCACTTTCTGAGCATTTGTCTCGTGTAAATCTTGTGATGTTATATGCAGAAATGTTACAAGATAAAACAATCAACACAAACTAAAAATCTCACATGATGAAAGACATGAATAAGTTATAAATAACAAACCTTCCTCAAATCTTGTAGTGGAAACTGTTTTTCCTAGTTTCTTCACTTCCTCAGGGCTCAAAATACAGGATACTTCAACTTCTGTTTCAAGTATTACTCTGTGTGTGCTGTCCCCTTTCAATTCCAACTTTTCATGCCAATCTGGACCTAAGGCTCCACCCATGACTGGTAAATCACCCTGCAAACAAAAGTTGAAAGTAATTTCTGTTAAATAACAAAAGTTGTCTAGAAGTAAATCTGTTTCATAACACCTTGTAATGAGGCAAAAAAAAAAAAATTCCATCATTTGAGATTCCAATGACAACATGCAGATTTTATTCTGTCAATTTGGAAATGCCTATATGCAAGGCAAAACATTAAGAGCAAACTTTTTATCAATAAGCTTCTTCATAATGGATTTCTTATGTGGCAACTTGAAAAAACTTGGGAATAAACCTGAATATGTCATGTTCTGTTACTGTAAATAACACTCTGACAGGGACTAAATTTAAGTAAAACAAGGTTCAGTTCTGCTTTATTTAAGCAAATTCAAACTTGCATGTTGGTACATAAATACTGTCTAACTTGATTATTATTTTCATGGACATGTTTCCACCTCTGCAACCCTTCTTATAGTAGGATAAATGATTTACTGTACATATATTCATAACTATTGTTACAGAGTAATATATATAATTATTTAAATCTTATTAAATGTTCTTGAATTTATTACAGGAAAAAACCTGAAGCAATAGTCTATAAGGATATTTGTAAGAGTTTTTCAGAAATTAGGGTAGACTTCTAAACCCTTGATGAATGTGCTGGCAATTCTTTATCATGATGGAACAAAATTCAAAATCAAACCAGCAGGTTTTTAGCCAATGGACCCTTCAGTTTTTGCAAAACCCTTTAAGAGTTCCGGAGATTGTTTTTGTCTAAAAATAATCAAAACTTGTTCTCCAAACCTTTGACCATAACCATCTGCCATTGCCACTTTGGCCTTCACTGGTGGTCTTGGGTCTTGCTTTGATTGAATTTTACTTTCTAGGGGTCATATTGAATCAAGTTTCATCCTCCATTAACAATCACTTTCAAAAACTCTGATTTTTGAAATCTGTGTAGGGCAAAACTGATGAGAAATTAAGTTTTTGATAATGAAACTGGTATTGTAATACGCTTTTGAACACCTGCTGAAATTTACCAAACCAAGATTTTCATTTAAAAGAAAATGAAACTATATCCCCATTTCATTTTCATACTCATGAAGAGGGTCTTCATCCACTAAACACTGCACCAAAGCCTCTATTTACAAAAGTGTCTGTCGATGGTCTTCCCTCTCATGGTTTTTGAGTTAGCTCCCGACCATCCGGAAATCGTTTTATCCAAAATCAACAACTGATTTAGATTTTAGATTAAGAATTTCATTTTTGCAAAGCTTCAATAATTTTTCATTGCCTGAAGTTTAGTATGCAACCATCATGAAATGAAAAAAATATTTATTTTCATATTAAATATTGGAATATTCTGACAGCAGATGTTAAACCACGGTATATAATTGGATACAAATCAAGTCTATATGAGCAAAACATCACAGATAATTGTTTTATTTTTTGTTGTTATATTGTAAATAAATTGTTCAACAATTTTGGTATGGAACAAAATGTAAAACAATCAAATTTTAACACAGAAAATATTCTGCTTCAGATGCAAAGAATTGCATGTTGGATGTAAAAAAAAAGTTTTCAAAATTTGATGGACATAAATCCTGCAATATTGTAGGATAAATGATTTACTGTTTATTTCAAACTATTGTTACAGAGTAAATGATTGAATTATTTAAATCTTATTAAATACTTGAATTTTTACTTACATTATGAGCTATTTTTTGATATTTGTATATTCAAAGTTACCGAAGGTTGAAATTTCTTTAGCACTTATCGTGAATTTTTATAAAACTATTTCAAAACTGATAAGAAGGGACCCTACCATGAGTTATTTTCTAAGTTGTATTCTCAAAATACAAACCTTGTTCTCACCTTTTCATATATAAAACTTTATGTAACATGGTCTAATCTAAATTCCCTTGCAAAAATTACAACAAAGTGACTAAAGAAATTCTCTATTTCATTTTCACTTTCCTGTTTTTTCAAAGTTAGCGCAAACTGATGAGAAATGAAGTTTTTAAAAAATTCACCATAAATCAAAATATTGCCCTGGTCAGAGACTTCTTGTTTGTTGCAAAATGAAGGTAAATGATTGAATATAACTAAACACCGAATTTAAAAGTTTTAGCTTACAATTGGGTTTGAGACCACTTCGGTCGAGTTTTTCAAAAATCACAGACGCTTAGTTTTTAAGATTAAAAATTTTTGGCACTTATTTCATTGATTTATATGAAAATATGTCAAAATGAAAAAAATATCAACTATCATTATTTTTTGTATTCTGACATGAGATTGCACAAATTTTCATATATAAAACTTTATATAATGGCTAATACAAAACTGTGCAAAATTAACAACAAAGTGACTAAAAAATTTCTGAGATTTTCAGAGCCTTATGCGCTCTTCCAAACATGTTTTTAAAAAATTCACCATAAATCAAAATCGTGGCTAGAGACGTTTGTTTCTTCACAAAATGAAGTTTGATAAAAGATTGAATATTACATTAGAATGTACATGATTTTGCTGATGCAAGCATTTTGATTGTACATTTTCAGGACAACAATGGTTGAGAAACAGACAGAAATATTGTATGGTTTAAATCGAAAATATCAAAATTGAGAAAAAAACAACTATGAGTTATTTTTCTTGTCCATTCTACGATGGACGACGAACACATTTTCATATATAAAACTTTAAGAGACGGCTAATACAAAAACTGTTACAAAATTTTCAGCAGAGAAAGTGACTAAAGAAAAATTTTTTTGTAAAAGCCTGATGCACTAAATTGAAATATTGTGTGTTTCAATTTGTTGCAAAATGAATCGGTAAATGATTGAATATTACTATAAACATAAGAGTTTGAAACAGAAGATTTGTTGGAACATTTCGGTCGAGTCAAATTGACCAAAGAAATTTTGCATGGCAATGATTTATAGAAGTGGTGAAAATTGATAAATCAGGACAACAATGGTTATTTTTTGTTGTATTTGTATGAAATTGAAATCACATTTTCAGATAAAAAACTTCTTGTTGTCTTGTCCATACAAAACTGTGCAAAAATGTTTGGACAAAATGACTAAAGAATTTGAAGATTTTCAGCAGAGTTACAGCAGACGTAATGAAAAAGTTTTTTTAAAAATTCACCATCAAATCGAAATATTGTGCTGGAGACTTCTCGTTTGTTGCAAAATGAAGGTAAATGATTGAATATTGCTATAATGTAAGAGTTTTAGCTTACAATTGCATTTTTCTACCATTTCGGTCGAGTTAAAGCTGACCGAAGGTTGAAATTTTGGCACTTATCGTGATTTATATGAAAATCTGTCAAAATTGATAAAAGCAACAACCATGAGTTATTTTTGTTGTAATCTACATGAAATTGCACACATTTTCATATACAAAACTTTATGTAAAGGCTAATAGAAAATGGTGCAAAAATTACAACAAAGTGACTAAAGAATTTCTGAGATTTTCAGCAGAGTTAGCTGATGCTTGCTTTTGGGATAAGAAAGAAATTTGCGCATGCGCAGCTGGGTCACGCTTGTAAACAAAACAACAGCGTGATCCGTGAACTACCAGCATCCTGCAAGGCGCGATTTAAAATTTTTCGCAAACGAGGCCTGTAAGTATTTTTCCGCAAATATTTAAAAAAACTTTTGTAGTCAACGTATTTTATGTCCACTTGGCACCCGACAGACAATTTTTGTCGACGTAAAATACAGTACGTCCAGTCGGAGTTAAAGGGTTAACTATTAGCACTACCAACGCTACAGGAAAAATCTTGCCAAATGAGTTACCTGAGGTGCCGTTGACAACGCTGCTGCAAATACCGGCCAACAGAGGCTGACATCCCCAATTGAGTTACTCACTATCCAAATTGAAGTGGGGAGGAGGGTGGGAATCATTCAGGTGTTCAGGTAAGTATTACAATATTAGTTTTATTATGAAAAACTTCATATTGTAATACACTCCCTGAATGCCTAAATTAGCCCGATTAACAAAATTTTAAAGGAGGTGGGATCAATCTAATTCAGCCCGACCTGTCAATGGAAAAAAGCAGGTAACTCATTATCAACCTACTATGTGTAAATGAATGTGTCCTCACCTGGTTATTCAACTCAGTATGTGAGGATGCCTGTAGAGAGTGTACCCCTGACATCAGTCTCGTGTCTAGGGTACTTTCTGAGTCAAGCTGCCTCCCATGTGGTATTCTATACCTCTCCTGAATGGAGGGGAAAAGACGAACCTCCCATGTGGCTATTCAGAGCCTCTCATGTATGGAGGAGTACGATGAACCTCCAATGTGGCTATTCAGAGCCTCTCATGTATGGAGGAGAAGTTGAGTGTGCAGGATCTTGAAGTTCTTCACCGCTCACTGATGCAGATGGCTGTGCAGAAGAGGTTGAAGATAATCCAACCTGGTCATTCAGATCTGCCTAAACTCAAAAGCCCAACAACAAATTAATACTCTCAATATGAACCCCAACCAACAGAGACTCTTAAGTTCATTAGACTACCATTAACTACCTAAAACTCCCCAGACCCTGACATTACAATCTAATTATAAAATCGAGTTCGCCGCAACAAAAGGACCCAACGAGTAACCCTTCTCTGAAGAAAACTGACTATCTCTGAGGTAGGTTCCAAGTAGCCGCCTCCAAGAGTGCCGACACCAAAAAATTCCTCAATAAGGCTGAAGTAGCAGCCATTCCTGATACTATGAGCCCTTGGATGCGAGGAAGAACTCAAAGGCTCCGAAAGTAAAAAGAACCCTCCGGCACTTGACTAATAACCTCTTGCAAGAAGAAAGTAATTGCATTTTTGGAAATGGGACGAGATGGATACTTAGAGGAAACAAATAAGGTTCTCAGATGAGGCAAAATTTTCTCGGTATGAGAGCTTAAACTTAAAACAGCCGCTAAATCCCACAAGGGGCCCCAAAGCGGAAAAATTGGACGCCCTATTTTAAAAGATCTTAATAGATCATGTAAAATTCTGCTGGTCAAAAGCTCAGGTAGATGAAACCGGAATGTGCTACTAAGCATCGACCTATAACCAGCAATCGAAGAATAAGATAGATTCTTTTTCTTTCTCAAAAACAAGAGGAAGTCTGCTACTTTCACCACTGACGGACATGAAATACTATGCCCCTCTTTTCGGCACCAACTACGGTACATCGTCCACCTGGCCTGGTAAAGTTTCATAGTCGAACTTCCCAGACAGAAAGACAGTTGGCAAGCCACTGCCTTAGAGAGTCCTGAATGATGGGCTACTCACTGGACATTCTCCAAGCAGCTAGCTTCAGCACACGGAGGTTCTGATGGAAGTAATGGAAATGGGGCTGTCTGAGAAGATCTTCCTCCTCTCTGGAAGGAATACTGGGACTTCCGTCAGCATGTCCAGAAGGTCTAAACACCAAGGTCTTTGGGGCCAGAAGGGACATATCAACGTCATCTGTGTGTTGACACCATTTCTGAGTTTGATCAGAACTTCCTGGATCAACCCAAAAGGAGGGAATGCATATACCTGCATGTTGTCCCAGGAGTGCAGCATTGCATCTGTCCCGCAGGACATGGGGTCCGCTACTGGGGAGAAGTAGACCAGAAGACCGAAATTTAACCTGGTGGCGAAAAGATTCACTGTCACTGGCCATCTCTTCAACAGAAGCTGAACTTCCTCTTGAACTAGAGTCCATTCGCACCCAAGAACTTCCTGCAAACGACTCAAAGCGTCTGCCAAGACACTGAGTTTCCCAACACGAACTGAGGGATGAGAGAAACACTGCGGTTCTCATACCAACGAGAACTCTCTGTGCCATGTCGTTTAATGCTTGCGATTTTGTTCCCACTTCTTCCTTGAGATACGACACCGCCGTAACGTTGTCACAAAACAGCGCTACTATCTTGTTGCTCACTTGCTCTGAGAAGCAACTTAGAGCCTCCTCCACTGCTCTCAACTCTCTGAAATTTATGGACTTCTCTCGATCCAGATCCCTCCAAAGGCCTCGGGCCTGAGATTCCTCTAGGGTCACACTCCAACCCCAATCTGAGGCATCTGTGTGCAGATGAACATCTGGTAGAGGGGAGTCCAATCTTATGCCGATGGTCAGATGATGTTCTTCTGACCACCACCGAAGATCCTTCAGGCAAGAATCACCCCAGACTATGAAGGCGTTCTTTTCCTGAAAGTCCCAGCGATTCCTGAGACACACCTGCAGAGAACGCATCTGGAGGAGAGACCCTGGAACTAGAAGCGAAAGGGAGGGCATTCGACCAAGCAAGCTTTTCCACAGGCTCACTGGTTGAGCTCTGTTCGACAGGAATACCTCCAGTTGGCTTAGAATCACCAGAATCCCCTCTTCTGTCGGGAAAGCTCTCAAAAGACAGGTCTGAATCGTCACCCCTAAATAGGTCTTTACTTGAGCTGGCATTAGTGAGCTTTTGTCTAAACTGACTCGAATTCCTAAAGTTTGACACAGGTTCAGTGAGAAATCCCTTGCCTGCAACACCCTGTCCCCAGACAAAGCCTGAACCAACCAATCGTCAAGATATCTCCTCATCTGAAAACACCAACGATGCATTATATGTGACTGAAATAGGAGACATTACCCTCGTGAAGATCTGAGGTGCTGTGGTCAGACCGAGCAGAGGACTTTGAACTGGAATGTTCCAGTTGGACCCGAGAGACGAAGGAACTTACGAGATTCCTTTACTCAAATATTTGGAGCTTAAGTTCAAATTTTCTTATCTCCAGAGTTGTACCCGTAACTACAATTTGATGTTTTTATCCAAGACTCTTATAAGCAGTAAAAAGTCAGAGCTTGAGTTTTTAATCCAAGGATTTGATGGCCCTGACTTTATTTATCGTCTTAACATCCCACATACGCAAGGTTTGGCTGTATACACTCAAGTCTGGACAACCTATTTATCATCAGAAAAATTTGGAGTGTTGTTGTCATGAAGTTCACTGTTTTAAAATTTTCAGTATGTTCTACAATCCAAATATTGACGATTCTATATATGACTCTCCTGGAAAGGATTAGTATGGCTCTGTCAAAGGATTCAAAAGCTTCATTTGTAATTTGTGGAGACTGTAATGCAAAGCTCAGCGAATGGCTAAATTCAGATTCCACAGATGTTGCAACATGGCTGGTCTGCTCTCGAGTTGTGTATCCTCCAATTTTGTCCAGCTAATTGAGGAACCCATGCACATTCTGGTAACAGATTAGACCTCACATTCACAGATGTTCCAGCTATTGTGAAGTCCAAGGTCTGTGAATATATAAGGCACTTCTGATCATTGTGCCACTGAGATGGACATCTCTGTCAATCACTATATTACTAATTCCACCATTGGAAAAATGGTCTGGCTGAAATCCAAAGCCAACTGGGATCACATTACTGAAGCTTGTCAGGGACTTAATATTTCAGATGCTATATTAGATCCTGATCCCAAGTGATAGTTTAATGAGATGCTGATGGCTATTTTAATTAAATATCTCCCAAGAAAGGTCATCAAATTTAGGACAAATGACCAGCCAGTTTGATGATACATGCAGATGAGCCTACCATGACAAACAGGCCAAATTCAATGCATGGAGAAAAATTCGTTCAAAGGAAAATTACGCCAATTTTGTTGAATCTCGCCGTGCTGCAAACAGAACTTCCCGCACAGCCGAGAAAAACTACAATTTCTTGAAGAGGAAACTTGAAGGAATTACTTGGCCTCATCTGTGGTGAACCAAATTTGCATCATCTATCTTTGGGTCAGGCTTGTCTTCCATTCCACCACCATCAACAGATGATCGTAGATTGGTTACTGGCCCTAGGGAAAAGGCAGAACTGTTTGATTAAATCGCTGATGTCTTGGTTTGAAGACAGGTCTACTCCTCTATGTTTGAATACTGAACCCAACATTGCTCTGTAACCCCAATGGTCAATGTTGTGAGTCCTTTTGATGTACTAAGATATAATAGAAAATCTCCGATTTGGGCTACAGACATTTGAGAAGAGGAGATATCTTGCTCCAGGAACCACTTCCGGAAAATTGCCCACTTGGATTGGTAGACTGCTGAGGAAGATTTTCACACGCACTAAGCAATAGCCTCTGCAGCCTTCCTTGAAAATCCTTTCGCTCTGACAATCTCCCTGACAGTCTGAAGCCTGTCAGCATGAGAGTGGATAACCCCTGATGGAATCAGAGGAAGTGCGGCTGTTTGAGAAGACTTCTCTTCTGAGGAAGTAGCCTTGGGAAGTCCGTCAAAAGGCTCATCAGATTGGGGAACCACTCCTTGTGTGGCCAAAAGGGAGCGACTAAGGTCATCGACACGTTGTTGTGTGCAATGAACTTTTTAACACTTCCCTCACCATGCTGAAGGGAGGGAAGGCGTAAAGGTCGAGGTTCAACCAGTCCTGCAGCATGGCATCCGTTGCCCATGCTTGCAGGTCCGGAGCCAGGGAACAATACAATGGATGACGATGGTTCCTTGATGTCGCAAACAGGTCTATCGACAGCTTTCCCCACACCTTCCACAGGTCGTGCACACCTGTGGAGTTGAGTGTCCATTCTGTCAGTAGAACCTGTTTGCCACAATTCAATTTGTCCGTGAGGACGTTCATCCTGCCCTGAATGAAGCGGGTCACTAATTGGGTCTTGTTGCTCCTTGCCCACAGAAGAAAATCCTTTGTCGCTTCGTAGAGCATAAAAGAATGGGTCCCTCCTTGATTCTTGATATAAGCCAGGGCGGTCATGCTATCTGAACGAACCGCTATTGTCTTCTGGAAGGTTAGCATTGCAAAGTGTTGAGGAGCCAGATGAATTGCTTTTAATTCCTTTACATTGATGTGGAGTTTTTTTTGGTAGGCGACCATGTTCCTGACACCTCCATATCGTTGAGAAGGGCTCCCCAACCCAGATCTGAAGAGTCTGAGAATAACGTTAGGTCGGGGTTTGTTGGAGCCAGAGACCTTTCTGTTGTAAATCTGTCTTCCGCTAGCCACCACCGGAGGTCCTCTTTTATCTGGGGAGTGATGCTGAAAACGAACAAATCCGGGAACGACTTCCTTTTCCAACTGGCAGTACTCTCGTATGCAGCCTGCCTAATGGAACGAACTTCCCTATGGAAGAGAGGGTTCCCAGAAGACTCATCCATGCGTTGGCTGAGCAGGAGTGGTGAGTTATGAAGTCCTGGGCTTTCCTGTGGCAATTTAGTATCCTCTGTTGGGATGGAAAAGCCTGAAAACTCAGAGTCTATCACTATCCCCAAATATAGAATAGATTGAGTCGGGACTAATTTAGTTGTGACTTCTTGATGTTTATTAAAAGGCCTAATTCTTGAGCATGACGAAGAGTTTTCTTCAGGTCCTCCGTGCACTGAGATCTCAAGGGGGAGCATAGGAGTCAATCGTCCAGGTACAGAGATATGTTTATCCCCATAAGATGTACCCATTTTGCTAGGGGAGCGAGTATCCGGGTAAAAACTTGAGGGACCATGGAAAGTCCAAAGCAGAGTGCCCAAAACTGGAAGACTGTCCTGGAACACGAATCTTAGATGCTTCCTGAAGTCCGGGTGAATTGGAATGTGGAAGTAAGCATCTTGCATGTCAATTGTAACCATCTGGTCTCCCTGATGGATGGCCGACAAAACCGACTGACTCTTCTCCATTTTGAACTCCAAAAAACCTCTCTGAGTCTATCGAGTAGGCTGTTTAGCTGATGGGAGAGATTACTAAGGGAGGTTTCTCCCTGAAAGGGATAGCATAGCCTTCTTTCAATACCTTTAGCACCCATGGCTCCACATTCTTCTTGTTCCATTCTGTCCAGAAATGAGAAAGTCTTGCTCCCACTGGAACACGGAGGACGTACATCTCATTTTCGAGGTGTTGTCTTGTTAATGGGTTTTCTAGTTGGTCTGGAATTTTGGAGGTTGGCTCTAGGTCGGGATTGGAAATGACCTCTAGAGCCTCGAAAGGGCTGTTGCTGCAAGGGTGACAATGTTCTAGTAGCTATGCTTGTAGTGGCTCGTGCGGGGGAACTTAGTCCTTTTGGTGGATTGAGTCCTGAGTCTTCTGCAGTTCTACTGAATTCCGTTCCAGGGTGTCCTGCGGGAACAGACTATTCTTGTACAGGGGGGCAAAAAGAAGCTAAGAACGTTGCGATGGGTGACACCCTTTGCCATGAACGAGCACCACAAATCTCGTTTCTTGAGGACTCCTGTTGTGAAGATGGTTGCTAACTCTAGTGCTCCATCTCTTATGGCTCTATCAGCACACCCCAGTATGCCCAGTCAGTCCAATGCGAAGTTCTCTGGAAGGGATGTACAGTCTTCTATTTTCTTGGCTAGAGCTCCCACTGTCCAATCCAGAAAACTAAAGATCTCGAAGACTTTAAAGATGTCTTTAAGCAGATGGTCTAATTCTGAGGGTGTGGACAGAATTCTGGCCAACGAGAAAGCAGAGCGATAAGAAGCATCTATGAAACTGGAGAAGTCCCCTTGAGAGGAGGCAGAAACTCCCAAGGATGGAGCTTCTCCAGCTGCATAAGACAGATACTTCTGCCTTATCAAATGAGAGGGAGGCGTACAGAACGCCACCTTTTCGACTCCACTCTTCTCTGCTAGCCAGGCATCCATGCGGCTGGAAGCTTTCTTCGACAACGAAGACAACACCATATGTGGCAGTCTGGTGGTACCTGGTGGTTGTCGCATTGAGTAGGCCAAACCCGGCGATAAAGGGACGACTGGAGAGAAGAACGACGGGTAACTGACCAGGAAAAACCTGAGCAGTGCCAAGTAATAAGAGGCAGGTTGCTTCTCTTCTGCAGGTTCCTCGACGGACAAAGCAGGTGATCCTGGGGGTTCCACAGTGTCTTGCACTACTGGAGTCGGCTTTTGAAGGAGGCTCAATTAGAAGTGGGGTGGACTTCAAGAGAGGAACCCACAGCGACTGGACGCACAGACGTTGGGCCCCCACTCGCTGTTGAAGCAGACACTAATTCCTTGGAAGTGGTTGCATTCTCCGCGGACACCTGGTGCCCCAAGGATGGGCGCTCAGCGATCTGACATTCCGGCTCCGAGCGCGTCAAACACGGGCTCTTCTAACTTGGAATCTGGGTGCCCATGAACAGGAAAGGCGGAAACTGCGCACTCATGCGATGGGCGTTCGGACGAAGTGCGCTCATACGATGGGCGGGGCGCTTCAGAGATGAAAGCTCGGACACCTAACGATCTTTGAGTTGGCGCTTACGCACACCACTAACACACACTGGGTGCTCGTACTCTTGGCGCCGATAATCTGGACTGGCACACACTCGTTTGGGGTCAGAATGCACTTTTGCACCTGAACGGGAGCAAGAATCTCTCACTGGCAACTCCCAAAAACTACAAGGGAGAGGGCTACGTTCTCTCTCTACAGCATTTCTTTGATGCAGGAGAATCTGAATCACTTGAAGATAGTGCATGCACATCCATTCAAACACCTTTCCAACAGTGTTCTTCTGCAACCTGGGATTGGCAGCGATGACTGCTTGTGGGCAAACCCCACCGACCTTCCTTGGACTGCCAGTTTGCTTCCTCCCAGGTTAGCAAGGGGAGTTTAGCAGGGACCTTGGTCTAGGAGCATTGGTGGGACGAACAGCTGCCCCCTCCACTGACACTTCACTCAATATTGTCCATTAGGACCTTCACAGAATTCCCAGTCTGGGAAACAGTACTGACAAGTAAATTAAATTTTTGAATCTACCCATGCTTCTAAGCTGGCAATGGCATTTGGTTCAACAGAATGAGAGCTAGGTAATGGAGTGACAGGAAAGGCTGGAGGACTGGAAATGGGAGAAGAAGCTGTCACAGGTGTTGAAGGGATAGGCATAACATCAATACCAACTCCTGGAGAATGAATGACCTATACGAGCGGAAGCCTTAGCTTTGGCCCTAGCTGTAGCTTTTCTTATTCAGTCACGCTAGAGTCAGACATAATGGACAAAATTCCAATTAAACAATTCACAATCGAAGAAAAATCCAAATTCTAGCTAAGCTAAACAGCTGCGCTACCAAAAGCAAAGAGTACTTCACCAAAGATGATCTCCGACCATCTAGCGAAAATGAAACGAGCTGCTAATAACTGGTGTTCAGCCATTAACCGGCAGAAACGAATTGAGCTCTTTAGCTTCCCCGATAGTGGGCGGGGCAGTATACCTACAACCAAAACAAAAGAGCGCTACCGCGAATTTCGAATTTTGAGCTGCCGCATGAAGTATAAAAATACAAAACACAGCAAGTTATAATCTCGACACTGGAACACCTCAAGATGCAGTGCAAGACTGACATTGTTTGGTTGCCCTAGAACTGAACTTAAGGAGATTGCCTGCACACTACCCTCACTGCATACACCTAGAACCTTTGAGTCACATTCATGTTTTATTTTTATAAGTTGACCCAATTTATGTTGAATACAGTATTGTAAAAAAAAATTCACTAATAATGTGTAAACATCATTGGAATCTAAACTTAGGTTGCAAATGCCATGTCAACAATTCATCACTATTTTAAATGGCTAACCTATTACTTAACTTAATCCTAAACTATCAACAAAACTGTTAGTTGAAACCAACTAGTCACTAACTTGTACACAAATACTACGAAAAGCAAAAACTTGTACTCAAGTTATAGCCACAAAACAATTAACAGAACTAAAAACCTAAAGAAACTAGAGGATTCAGCAATGACAAACAAAACAGTAAAAATAAGAATTACAGAAAACATCTAGAAAATGCCTCCAGACCTGCAGCATAACCCTCTGCTAGTGCCAAGACACATATCTGAGATGCAGTTTTAGCAGAAGACTTTATCACATATCTCAACAAAGGATGGTATAAAAGAAAAACCACAAGAAGTGACACAAGCTAACCTTGGGGGACCTGGGAAACCATATTCAATTGTGCTGACCTGCCAGCTGTAGCCAATCTTCTCTTTTCTTCTATAGACAACTCTTCACAGTGTACACTACTGTACATTCAAATCTCAAATTTATTTACTCTCACTGATGTATTGGGGTCTTTAGAAAGCATACACTATAACCATAACCTAAGATTTGTAAAATGTGTAATACAAACCACTACCAAATACATACTACATAGATTCTACAGTACTTATCAGGGTACTTACACTTGCTTTATCCACTGTGTATTTTCTTCTCTTCAGAGGAAGTACTTTTTTACCTTTTTCTTTACACAACTCTGGACGGAAGAACTCTGCAGCTCCAGGGTCAATAAAGTTTGCAGTCATGTACTTATCTTTAATGACCCAAATCACCTCAACACCTGTAAAATAAAAATACAGTACCTGTAATGTCTATTAAATTTCCTTAACAAAAAATGTATGTACATAGCATTTTCAACCTATTATAACAAAACAGTATCAAGCACAAGCATAACTATGTACATAGCATTTTCAACCTATTATAACAAAACAGTATCAAGCACAAGCATAACTAAAGCAGAAATATGATGGTTCACGTTCTAAATTTTCAACATATGCAATACATAACCCATAAACAAACAGATTTTCCTAATAAGAAATGAACTCAAGATAAATGCAGTTATCCACATTTTTCCCAACAATATGCAGAGGAGGTTCAGAGAATAATTTATGTCACTGCAATGACAGAAAAAAAAAATATTCCTCAACCGATTGGCTGTTTTCCATACATTGACAAAAAAAAAAAAAAGGCCTTATCAGAAAGTCAACTTCACTTATTTATTTCTATAGCATCATTCACCTCTGTCACAAAAACACTTTATTTGCAGTTTGCACTATGAATTAAAGACCCTATATTCTCCCCTTTCTATTACTCACACAACCATGAAATATCTAGAACTCCCCTCCCTTTTCTACCAACTTTACAGAGTTGTATACCTTTTAGACAAACTTACCTTCACCCATTTTCACCTTTTTTCTTCCACATAAAAAGTAATAGTACAGTACTTACCTGTTACCTCATAAACCATTTCTGTTGCAATTCCTCCATTTCCGACAATGATAATACGTTTTGCATTCATCATTCTTGCTTGAAACTGACTGACAGACTCTGTGTCACGAATCCACAGTACATATGGATTATTTCCCGCTGCTGGTATGACTTTTGGTTTTGCTCCAGAACATATACACAACTTCTCATACTTGAATTTGTTACCACTGTTGGTGTGGATTACCTAGAGTAACAAATTTACCAATTATTAGTGCACTTCAAAGAATTTACAAAAATATTTAAGCATCACTATTTCATCACACTAAGTGCCAATTGTAGTACTGTGTTACCTCATGGGAGGTATATGCTCAACAATAAATTTTACATTAAAAGACATGTTGTAAGCATAAAACTGGATATGAAGCATTTTACTATTTAAAAAATAACCCTGTAAGCACATCAGTATAGACTCCACCTTATCTCATAGTTACAGTGCATTTATACTTAGCCAAACTGTGTGTTGTACTCTTTATTGTTACTTGAATAAAGTATTTAGCTTCAGGTTTGCTATAAATATCTATAAAACTGAAAATAGATATTAATCAACCATGGCTTTACCACCTATGAATGCCAGGGTCTTAATTTTGCTGTGTCCAAGATGATGTGTTTGATGCACTTCCTGAATTTTGAATGTCTGTTAAAAAGACCGTCACACTCATATTTTAAGACATCCCTAAAGGATATCCATATAATTATTTAGGCCAGGTCTCTAACACCTTGCTACACCTCCATTTTACAATTACAAACCTGAGGCTGAATATTTACTAACCAAGACTAAGTAAAAAACCTTAACAAAGACTTCACCTTATTTTTTGCATCAAGCTGAACAACTGCATCTCGCTCAACTGTAACAGAGGGGCAACGACTCGCTAAATCTTCAGGGGGCTGTTCTTCAACATCAAAAGCATCCAGTGTTTTGGTGAGGGGCAGGACATTTGTTACAGTTTTGATGAGATAAGAAGCAGTCAGAAGAAGAGTTTGAGCTTCAGGGTCTAAAATGTACAGCTGCAAAAGAGCAATCCTGAGGAGCAATTACTTTTTAAATGAGCATTATATAATTCAATTCAAGAAGTCTACATGAGAAAGGATGTTTAAAGAGACCATTCTGTCAGTATAAGAAAAAGGATGGGAAAAGTTTATATATGCTTCAGGAAATACTTAACACACCACACAAGACAACTCACCATTCCATTTTATGGGGTATGCAATACTCTGATAATTTAATTTCTTGCAAAGACAGAATTCAATTTGATCACTCGAATGGTGGTCACTTTAGAATTTTTTCCTTTCGGTGCTCTATTTACCATTTAATATATTATACAAAGTATATATGAACATATTGCTAGCTGCTTCACCACCTCCTGAGAGGCTGTATTGGAACAAAGGAACAAAAAGCACATGCACAGTTTCTTTCACCAATTGTTTTTGTTACAATTTATATGATCCCAAGTTTTACAAGGTTAAACAATTTTTTATCCAAGTAAAACTTCATAAAATCTCATAGTTAAGAATAAAAGTATTTTCAGGCTCAACCAAGTTTTCACACCCCAATATATGCATTTCAGTTATAACTGTGTAATAGTTAAGAAGTGCTGTGGAATGCAATGCAGTCTCATCAGCAATCCTAATGATGAAAAGGAAGATGTCAAATTTTGGAATGTTCATGGACAATCTCTTTGTTGTATAATTCCTAAATCCTAAATACCATCTATCTTTAGCTATTAAGTGAATCATTAGGATGGGTACTAGAGAGACAAATGGCAGCATTAATTTCTCCTGGACACCACAAAAGTACAGCTAGCATAGTAACTCCTCCTTACTGGTGAACAAAAGCTTTCTACCTCCCAGACTATGTATGCATAACTTAAAGGTAGTCCTGGGGCACCCCATCCTTTGCCGTTAGGTCCCACAATCATTGTACTGTATTTCACTCCAGAATTTAGGAACTACCAGTTAGGTGGGGTTCTGTGTCCAGGGAAAGGCAGGTGAAGTTCCCACAACCCACCAATAAAGTTGGAACCTGCACCCTAAATTAGGTTAGGTTATGATTTAACCCTGTGGGCTAACTACCACTGCTGCATCTTTGTGCTTTACAATATTTTTGCAATTGTTAATGATAAGAGAACCATGTATGTTTCCAATAACTCGTCTTACAACTGATGAATTTTTTATCATTACTGTTGACATAAGTCACTCATTTTTGGTTTTCCTCCACTGAAATATCCTAGTTTTCCACTACTGTCCTGCATAATTGTTATAGGAGGAGGGTAAACACAGAAAGGGGCAGTTTGCCTAATAATAATAGTGAAAAATGCAAGAAAATAAAACAAACAGCTTGAAAAATAAACTACATTATTTATGCACTTGTCAAGAAACTATATTTTATAAAATATTACACTGTGCCTTCTTGCAACAAGGAAAAGCATTTAATTCATTTTTTTTAAAGTTCAAGATGTTTTTTCCATGAACGAATCGTCATGAAAGAAGTACAGCAATAACTTTTTTAGGATACAGCAGTTCTGTTCACAATCATCCTTGCTATGTTTATAATTATCCTTTCTATGTTTACATTGTACCATACTGCAATATCTATTTACTGTTATTTTTCTCATACTACCGTGTTGTTCCATCCATCTCATCTGGTACATCACGAGACATCGCTGTACAATTATGCATGAGCAATGCCACATCATGTATTACTGAACAACATTTCTAATTTACAGAGCAATTTTGCTCATTCTTTCATTTGTCATCAGCAGCATTACTTTTGTGCAGTGGTGATGCCGTGACAATCCAATGAGTTTTTTCCAAATTTTTGTTTGAAAGGTACTAGTATATCTTCTCATCCATTTAAGAAATCAGACATTAAAATTTCTAGAACGGATGTAAAATGGTTCATATAACTTCTGATCTGACCCTGAAAGTTTGATATTCATTTACATCAAGAACAGCCGTACTTGGTTAACCAATTACGGTTGGAGGATCTGGTTAGGATACTGTACATCCTGTTTTTTAATGGTATTAATTCTCTCTTACCAAAAACTATTGCTCCCAGCCTTACTGAGGGTACTGTAATGTGATATACCAATTTTTATTTTACTGAAATAAGTCAAATGCATCAGAATCAGAATTACATAAAAAATTATCAGAACTACTATATTTCACAAGTTCCAGGATTAGGTGCAATTAAGCTACATATAAATATTTAAAACAATTAACATAGGCAATAACTAACTTTTAGTCCAATTCCCACAGTCTACTGATTTGTTCATAGGCTAGATCATATTACATTATATATTAGCTTTTTAGTCTAAATAGCCTAGACTTTTGGCATTTGGCCTAAAAGCTATTGCTACCAAGCCTACCTGCTAAACTTTGTAAAATATCACTTTAAGCTCAATGTAACTTAATTTCAAGCCATGTTCACATCTGGCCAAGTCTGAGCTAATAGCAAGCCTTGTGTATAGGGGTCTAGACCTAACTTAGCTTGCCATATGCTAGGCCACACGATTAGACTTAGTTAGGCTGGTCTAAGTTAAACTGTGTAAACACCTCTGTAATCTATCAAGGCTATGCAAATAAGGCATTTGCAAATAGAATATTTTAGCCATTCAGTGCTTGAAACAGTAAAAAGACTCTGAGTAACTTGACAGCTAGATACAGAGATCCAAGACTAAGACAAAAATAAAATTTTCCCTTGTTTTGAAGTATGCTTTGAATGTTGTTGGCAAGTGAGTACTTTTAGAAATGGTGATAATGGTTTAAAAGCTATATCATACAATTCAGGGGACCACAGTGGGAATGCAGAATTTTAGGGTAAAGGAAAAAACAAAAAGAGAAACACAATGACCTAAATCCCACTCCACTGTTAGTTCTCTTTCCAATTCAGGTAAGCTTACAGAATGTTTTCAAACTATCTTGCATTAGGGTAAGCACCTGATACACTAGGTTAGGTTAGGTTTGGTTGGTTAGGTCATTTGCTAAAAAATGAACGTTTTTAACAATCAAAGAACACATCAAAACATTAAGAAAATGATGTAAAACTGAAGACTACTACTGAGGCCTGGGATTATATGATGAAACTGGGAGAGAACCCACAGTTGCATTAGCCTAAGCCTAAGAATCGAGAGACTACAAAGTAAACTGGAAGAAGAGACTAGCCTAAGCTTTCTGTTTTGGGAGGACCTATTGTCATTTAATCAGTAGCCTACAATTCAAAACAGACAAAAAATTCGTAGTCCAGGCTAGACTGGTTTACATGGTTTACATACTTACATGTTCTGCACAAGTTACACCTGCTATCCCTCCCCCGACAACTATGTAGGTATATTCCTTCATTTCTTCCACATTTGATATTTTTTGTTTTTTAACTTGGCTTTTTGGTTCATGCAAACTTGAAGACATAGAATAACAAACAACACAGTTCTTCGAGCTTAAAATCTGATCCGCGAGGTTTCTGTACAAATACCTAACCAATTACGAAATGTAAACATTGGGGTCTTCTATTCTCATGGTAAACTTAAAAGTGTTTATGTTTACGTTGTCAACTTCTGCGCTAAACCTCTAGCTAAACTTCACTAATTTCCGCTACTATGTTGTTCACTAAAAAAGAAAAAAAGAAACGATTACGCTTTAATATCTCATTTTGAAGTCCACAAAGATACATTACCACATTAGCTGAAATGAACTATGTATTTAGAATCTGCTGTCCACCTTTACCTGTATGTAATTTAATAACTCTATTCACCTTCCAACTTCTCGATTTTTGTCCACTTTGGAAACGTTCGTTATTACAAAGCCTATATCCATACTAGCAAGTTGTTCGTAAATTTCTTAACCATCCCCTTTCTCGTTTATTTTATTTTTGGAAGTTCTATTGATAATTAATAATTTTCAGTGGCGTAACTAAGGGGGACGAGGGGGTCCGCCATGGGCGGCACTGGGGCATCTTTTGAGCAGTCCTGGTCTGGCATAATTCTAGATTTTCTAGCATATTTCGTCTGATCGAAACTCTCACAACGACTTATCGACTCTGCTGTTGGACAGTAAGAGATTTTTGATAACGGCAACCCTGGTTATATAAATGCTTGGGATGTTAAGGCGTATAATTTTCACCAGTTTACTAAAGTACTTTTTAGCACGGGAATGGGGCGCCGCTAACCCTACTTACGGCACTGCTCATTTTGTCCAGCCGTAGTTTTCTGGAATAACTACATTTTCTGTTTCGTGACCATAACTGAAAACATGGTCTAATGAACAAAAGTTACGTCATGTTCAATTTTAATGTTTTTATCCTTTCTCTCTCTCTTTAGCCCTTATTTGGTCCAGCTGGAGAGCCCATTTATGTATTTGCAGTTCACAGCTTTCTAGAATATTTTGCTTTTTCATATACCCGTTCTTCACATCTCTTTAGCTCTTGAGAAGCTTATTTAATAGTCTTGACATCTCATTTAAACCTATAAGTCCGATTTCTAATACCTTTGATACATCTTGTATTTATAAATCTGTATCTGTTCAAACTCTTGCTTTCAGCAGTATACTGTAACTTCTGTTAAGAGGTCTTATGCATATGCCTCGAGGACTAATATTAAAAATTTAACCTTGTTTTTGGATTTTGAAATTTGACACCCCATGTCCTCCCAGTGTCCTATCTTATTGAAAAATGTAACCACTAAAACAGTCTCCAGCGAGAATTATTTTTGCATGTTCCCTTGATCATATCTATAGCTAAGCTGCTGAGCGGAGATCATGTTTCTCTCTTCAGTACCATGGCATAAATTTACATTTTTCATATGTCCTTGTACTCATAGTGTGGTTCGGTTAGGCTAATTACGGCAAATAAAACGACAAGGATTAGTTCACGTCAGCTACGGTCAAAGACTTAATTAGCATACAAATCTGTTTTGTTTCCGGTATTACTGCAGAGTAGCTGCATATAGGCCTACGCCGTTCTGCTATGCACGATGACACGTTGTTGGGGGGTGGGGGTAAGGTTCTGGGATCACAGCTCACCTGGCCAGTTTAAGGTCACAGCACCCTTGGAAAGGTTAGGATTTTCTACATTGGCAGAGACCCGCAGAAATACTGTGCGTAATTCTTCTACAATTTCACCGTTTTCTTGACGAAGGCGTGCGTTCATGCTTGTCTGACACCAGCACCAGACTTCCTCCACGAGTTCGCTTCCAAACAGATAACATATTATTGAATTTCAGGATACCCTTGAAACTCCTTTGTGACTGAGGGTTGAGCTCAAGATACCTATCCAAGATGGGGCCACACAGTCCTTAACTCTCAGGACCCTCCATGCAACTGCCTGCCTTGACTTTAGTTCTGCCACGGGACCCCGGCCACCGCCGACAGCGCGGTCAAGACCTGGAGTTGCCAACGACCCATTTTTTAAAATCCTAACTGCAAGCGGCCTTGTACAAATATTCGTAGAATTAACTATATAAGTTTATTTGAAATGAGTTTGTTTCGAGTTTTTAGTTAGGCGTAAGGATAGCTTAGCATAGGTCAGTATATGTCTTTAACCCAGGGTGATACGGGAGCTTGCAATGTATAAGTCATAGTCTTTTGGCTCCTATCCAAAGGTGACGAGTAATTTGTTAACATATAAAGCTTGATATTATTAGTTTGAGTTTTCAAAGTTAGCTAAATACAGTTAATAAAAAAACTAAAAATTAGTAAAGTTGGTGAAATCTTGTTTTAATTCCTTGAGGGCAACATTTTACTGAACGCGCCGCTTTCAGTTACTAGCCTACTTATTTGAACATCTTTACTGCCTTCGGGGCACATGAAAGCCTTAACCAGTTGCAATATAAATTTTAAAAAGTAGTGTCAAAAACTTTTGTACAAGAAAATGACTCAAACTGTTTAGTCGAAGGCAAATTTTTCATAACTATTATTTAGTCAATCTTAAAATAGACATTATTGTCATTGTTTCATCAGCTAGCCTAGTGCCAGATGACAATATACTTGGTGGCGAAAAGAACTTGGCAATATACTCGGTAGTTAAAGACTTCTTCCTCTGTTACCTTGGCGGTACCTCGATTCATATAACAATAATACAGAAACTGTTACTCACGTCCCAATTGTGTTTCAATAAGGTCTTAAGAACTATACCTATTATTCTCACAAAGTCAGACGAAATATGAAATAAACGGTGTTGTATAAAGTATTTCTACTGTACCAGATTACCTGTACCTCAGTTGTATTCATAGTTAAATATTCAAGTGGTGGTAGGCTGCAGTACAAAGGCGTTCACAATTCATTTTAAAGGCGGTTTAGAATTCTGCAAACATCACAATTTTTTTGTGATGAAAATGTTTGTCTTTATAATCATGTTAAATAATATTTAACAGTTCATTTCTGGGATATTATTTTTGGTAGAATGTGCCACCTTCAAGGGAATGAAAAAAATATATATGACAAACAGTAAATTTTGGCAGTTTTTTGATAAACGTTTGTCGAGCTAACCCTGAAACCTCAAACTAATGATAAGAGGGTTCCCCTCTTATCATTAACGTCTCCAGGTCTGATTTTCCCTTTTCGGTTTAAATGTGAAATGAGCTCGTCCACTTTACACATCGTATATTACTAAATTCCTTCTCCTGTTCAAGGCAGATTTGCAGTCCAATGATAATTCTTAATATTTTTTTTTTTTCTCTCTCACTGTATCCTCTGCACTCGGGTTGCTTGTTATAAAATTGGGAGTTTACAAGACCATATACATGCAACAAGGGGATAATTGTAGTGGACTTCACTGTAAACTTGTTTACTCTCATTTCCCTAAAGCAAAAGGTTATAAACCACAAAGCAAATTATGCACATTTTATGTACAAAGTCCTTCTCGTTATGTTTTTAAACTGACGCACAGCTACAAAACGTATCCAGAACATTACCAGAGTAATAATTATTATTACAAAAGTGTTAAAATCAGTCATAATTAAAATAAGTTTTCAGGAATGTTTCAGACATGAAATGAAAAGAAACAGCAAAGGCACAACCACGATACAGGTATGAACACAACTGACACAAAAAGCATGATCTGATTACAAAGACAAAATAGGTAATTTGATCGTTCTCATAGACATGGTAAACAAATTGTTTTTACACATTTGAAGGTGAATTTTTCAAACTGTATAATAATTTCCAATACTATACACACTTACAAATCTGAGGTATTAAAGACAGCACAATTCTTTTCATGAGTCCCATCACACTACTAAAATTTTAGGAAGGAGTTTATATATAAAAAGGAAAGCTTGGTTGACAACCATCAAACACCAAATCCTACAAGCTACTAACTGCTATACAGTCAAAGAGTTATGAAAATAATAAACTAAACCATACTGCACACATCCCCTAAATCACATTTTGTCAGCGGCTATGCGTTTACACATACACTACTGATGGACATGACATAAACTTACAATTATTCTGAATCCTTTATCATTCTAAAATCAGCATTCGATGCTGCACTGTAAATATTATTTTTCCATATCGCTTTTGAAGACTATGGTATTTCTCCAAAAAGTTTTGCAGAGTTCCTCATAAGCCAGCAAAACAATATCATACCAACTTTGCTGTACTTCTCTCAGTAACAAACGTAGGTTACTGTTTGACTTGAGAACTCAAGAACGAAGGTCCAACTAAATACAAACTAATATCACATAAGCGAGATTTGGCATATGGAGGACTAAGCTTTCATTTCATCACAAGGAAATATTTTCCTTCCCTCTTTGCCATACTTGCCATACGTATGAGGTCAATTCTGTTCAATTTGAAACTACTGTTTATTAAATTCATCTCTTCTCGGTCCAGTCTTCATGTTCAAAGACCCACTTCTGGCTTTTCGTGTAAGTATCACACTTTTGGAGAGACAGAGTCTCCGGATTAGCTCTCGATGGCAGATCAAGGCAAAGTCCAGACATGATGTGCCGTAGGTGCTGTGTATCCTCTTCGTAGGTCCATCGCTGACGCTCAAACTCATTGCAGGCCATAATGCGCACTTGAGGTTCCTTCGAAGCGTCTGCGTCTGGGGCATCAAGACACACACTTTCGTCTGTCATGATGTAACCTATAAAAAAAAGTTGCATTTCATAATCAAGCAGAAGAGGCAATACCAAAGTCTTAAAGTAAGGTACTCTACATGAGATTGGTTGGAGAAGCAGAGAAAACTGTACTCTCATTATACCAGAAATATTATTTGTTAAGCAAAATACTATATGCCAATTAAAACCTGACTACATAAAACATGTAAAATTCCTTCCCAACAATTTAAAAATGGAGAGACAAAAATTCGACTACATTGCATTACAAATATTATAGAATAAATTTCTAAAAATTGTGAGAAAAACATCAACACATGCTTCATTCTTCCAAAAGAACGAATAAAGTTTTACATCATACGTTTCGTATAAAATAATATGGAAAAGCATAGACCAATCACGATCATCGTGATAAAATCTAACTTCAAGTCAAAAGAAGTATAAAGAAAAGTCAGGGGAAATTAAATTTTTCTTTATCAAAGCTGATCCACTCTACGTGATTTGCCAAACCATTATTAGAAAATGAATAGCAAGAATACAAAATGAATACCATTTAAAAATATGAGCGTAAAATGCTAGGTTTAGCGAAATTGATTCATGGATGACTTTTATACAGAAATTAATGATAGACTAGAGTATTTCTCTTCTTGGACCTACTGCTATTAAATTTGCTGTTTGTAAAGTCATTCTACCTTAGATAGGTTTTCATTTTCATAGGACAAACATTTGTCCTATGAAATGAAAATAAAGCACACGATGAACTTTTCTGTTTCTAAGCCGTAAGTGCAAATCCTAAAGGCCATTCTCACATTTTGTTGTAAGGAATAAACAAATTGTAATTTTACACTTGGAAAAATGTTTAAAACCATAAAATTGGAAGAGAGGTTTATTTAAAAAGAGTAATGAATTGATTTCATTATGTTTACATAAGGTGAGATGGGCAAGAAATCAAATTTATCTGGATCATTAACAAATTCAATGGTGAAGTGCAATGAATTTTAAATTCAGCTTAGATAAATTAAAAAAAATGATTTAAAGGGATCCCCACTTGGTCTCACAAGTTTACTTTCCTAAACAGAGTAAGATCACAAGACTTATCTTTAGAAGAAAGAGGAAAACTGAGTTCTGAGGTGAATGGAATGAAAAAGAATGATCAAACTGGAAATCTAAAATTGATATGAAAATAATTCCGTAGCCTTACAAGAAAGATCAGACTATCTTCCTGGCAGCCATAATTGTTTTTGGAGCACTCACACCAACATGTCATATGACCAGTGACTGTTCAACTAAAATGCATTACAACGATCACTATTCATTAAAACGAATGAAATGGACAATCAAAGGATCAAGATTACAGTTTAAACACTTCAAATTGACTAAGATATTGTTCACTTTCATAAAAAAACAATATCTAAGCCAATTTCTATTTCTGTGGTTCAGAGATCGGATGAAATAAAGCAAAAGGTTAAATAAACGCAAAACAGAATTAGCTGAAAAGGGGGTTTCAAACTCTCAAAAGGATGAGAATTACAATTCATCTTTCAAATGAGACCATTTCAAGTGAATGGCAATTAGTGCAATGAAATTTGTTAGAAATATTAGTTATGAAAATTTACAACAATCCAGTCTACTGAAAATTATGTTAAAATTATCACCTGAATAAATTTTCATGAAGTCTAGTTCAGACATTAAAAAACTGGGCCTTGCCCACTCCCTAGAGTAAAAGATCTGTTGACGTTAGTCAAGTGTAAAGTAAAAGTAAAACCTCAAGACACCTTTAAAATCTACTGGTTCCCATAATATTTCTTGTTTTTCGGAGAAAATCAACCACAGCTTCTGGGGGCAAAACCACTCGTTTTTATTTCCGTTTTCTTTAAGCTTTAGTGAAATAAGGGCATACAATTTGCCTATCTTTTCTGTCTTACGAAAAAGATGAAAAAATAATATGCTTACCTTTTTTACTGAAGACAAAGGTTTGAGGAAGGTAAGTTTCTATGACACAATCTCTCAAGACAGTCGTTCCTGTGGGCTGACTAGCTCCTCCAACTCCTACAGGCTTCTGTAGACAACGTCCTTGGTACGTATTACGTATCTGTTGAAAAGAAGGATATCTTTATTGTTAACAGCTGTATAAGCATTATTATTTATGGAAGGAGTTTATTTCCATTTAATGAAATGGGTCTGACCAATGTTATCAATTTACATGACACATAAAGATTCATATGTCAATACATAAAATATTTATAACACCCCATGCTTGAATGATTTATTCCCTCCCTATACTCTTATTTGTAATTCATCGTGTTAGAGGTAGGTACACCGTGCATTTAATTTCAATTCAAATAAAAGTTTTTTTTTTTTTTATAAAAACTCATTTATTCAAATTTACTTTATTCCAGGGAAAAGAACCCAACCAAACTGACTTAAAGTTGCAAGGAGGTAGGTTTCACTGCACCTGCCCAGCCAGCAACTCACTATCTGCCCCGACATGTGTATCAGCCCCAGACTTCGTAAAGCCTCCAAACACTGACCCCGGCTGGTGGTGGAGAGGTCGCAGGGGGGAGGGGGGACAGCAACAGGATTATCTATTCTGGGAACATTTACCTCCAAGGACCTCCAATTGACGAAAAAGATCGAGCCTAATGACGCAAATGGGAGAACCATAGGAAGTGGCATGAACAGAAGAGGCTGATGAGGCTGAGTCACCAAAGGAAAGACAGCAAAGCCGGGAAGGTGGAAGCAAGTAGTCTCTCCAAGACCAAAGAGGGAGGGTGGGAGGGTATTGAAACATGGAAAACATCCACCACAGACTTATGTAACTCTTCGTTTTCCTAAGAGAGACGAACTCTGCAGAGTGGAGCGTGCTGGACAGGACCTACCAGGTTACTCATCCCAACATCATCATGACCCCGAGCATGCAGAAAAAGGAGCCAGGTGTAACCAAGAGGGAGGAAAGGCCTGATGATTCCAAGGCATAACTACTGCAGAAGGCAAACCATCAGCAAGAAGAGACTTGACCTGAGCCCCATACTCCTTCTTGGCAAAATTTCACTGAAGAGCGAAACGCTTGGCTGACACCACAACAGACCAGTCATTGATCAATGGTTGAGGGAGGCGGAGGTAACCAAAGGAAGCCCTCGTGGAGAAGGAGAGAGCAAGACTGAACAAAGTTCCCGCAGGCTCCTCGCCAATACCCCCTGAAAGGAAAACTCTCCATCGTTAGATAAAAGTAATTCTTACTGCTCCCACGCCGTCTGATTCACGGATCGAACGCTGGTCCAATCAGGCAAGGGAGAAGGTGCTATCATTTGTATAAAGAGCCCCGTACAGGGAACTACAGACGAAGAGCCTGAACCTCATTCCCAGTGGTGACAGAAAGCTCATAAGGAGAGGGAGGCATCTGAGTGAGCTACAGACCAAAAAAGGAAAATGCTCTCAGCCTTTTTCATAGAAAGGGGAGACGGCATCAGGATGAGACTTGACACACAGACGAGGATATTGTGCTACTGAACAGGAAGAGGCCGAAAGCACCCACTGCCAAGCAAGGGCACTACGAGCGGTGACCTGAAAAAACCCTGGGCCAAACTGTCCTGTTAAAGGAGACGTAGAGACATATTAATACAGAAAGAAATTAATATAAAGAATAAAAACACACATAGCGCAAGGCAACCATTAACGTTACCAGAACAAAAGCATATATAACAGTTAATACTTAAAAAGAATAATTCACAGTGAATAAGTAAAAAGAATATTCACTGAAAGGCCAAGCTTATAGAACACTGTATAAATAATGATAACATTCTTCCCTAAAGGTTAGCACAAGCAGGGGGAAAATCAACCGTAACACAATAAAAAATGAATTCACGTGGTCTATGAAATGACATTAAAATAGGAACGGAGCACAAGGCAACGGTTACCGTCGACAGTAAAAAAAAACCACTGATAGTACGAAAAAGCGTAAAAAGTAATTGTGATTTCGTAAAACAACTTTTCACTGAAAATTCGTGATACAGTTTAGTACCATCAATAAACGTGCCACGTGTTACGCTTACAACTACACAAACTGAATACTATAGGAAAGAAAATATCCAGTAGCAGTTAAACAAGGGCTAAGGCTAATCTATTCAAACAATGGCGGAATACAAAATTAATAAAAATAAAAACTTATGAACACTGTAAGAACGCGAACTGATAAAATCGTGTCGGCAATGAGGGGACGCCAACCAAAACCAAGCGGCGTGGAAAAGATACTCATAAAGACGTTTTAATATTACATCTAAGGGGAGTGGATGGGGTAAAGATACACACAGGTGGACTACTTCAGAAAATGAACGTGAAAACACACATTATAAAGAAATGAGAGCTGGGAAGGAACTTGATGCAAAGTCGGGGTGTACTTGGTGAGGGACAGTGAACTGAGGTTCCGTTTGCATGGTAGAACTTTTCTTCTTTTAAACTTTTCTGGCCGGTTTAACTGGGTCCACTTTAGACAGAATAAGGCTAATCCTTATATACAAGTTTCGAATAGAAAGAGGAGTAATTTACTCTGTGTCAGTGCTTGGGAGATTTCCACTATCCAAGTGCACACAGCATTACATCCATTTTCATACCTATTTACAAATTATTTCCAAATACGGGTAGTTTTATTTTTTATTATCTTTTTGTCATTCAATATTTACAATCTGTTGTGGAACGTTTCTGAGTAAAGTAACTTCGTCTTTTCTCATACTCTTCAACGGTGGTCAGATTGACCCTATAACTACAAAAATACGACATTCATTGAAGAAATCATAAGATTTGTTTTCATAGGGTGCAAGTACTTCTACACCACAGACCTTACATTATGCTTTCACCATCCAGTAAATGGAAGTGCTAGTTTTCATTCAAAAAATTCTACAACATTTCCATATGAAGCAATGTTCCAATGGAACTTTAAAACTTTGTCCACTAAGCAGTAAGGCTTACGGAGACTTATCACACAATCTTAAAAATGTTTGTACGCAACAAAGGTCTAATGGACATTCAAAACGTTGTCCTACCTTTCCAAAGAACCTCGATTTACTGGGGAAGAAATTTTCTGGCCAGATGTTGTCCAGGTACCACTGGAAGCCATGACACTGAAGGCGTTTCCTCAAGAGCAGCCTGTCCTTGACGGTCACGTCGTCTCTGACACGAGCAGCCTCTGTTGCAGAATATAGAATACGATAGAATATACAATTTAGGTAGGAGGCCAAGCGCTGGGACGTATGAGGTCATTCAGCGCTGAAAGGAAAACTGAGAGTAAAAGGTTACAAAGGTGTAAAAGAAGGAAAACCTCGCAGTTGCCCTATGAAACAAATGTTAGAAGAGGATGGAAAGTAAGATGGAAGAAAGAAAAAGTTAATGAAAGGAAGCACAGTAATAGGAATGAAAGGGGTTGCAGCTAGGGGTCGAAGGGACGCTGCAAAGAACCTTAAGTAATGTCTGCAGTGCACCGCGCATTAGGTGCACTAACGACACTAACCCCTACGGCAGTTGTAGAATAGGAACATCGTCAAGAATCTCTGCTTTTAGCCTTTAGCAAAAGGCTGACCCAAATGAACGTCGTGACTCTTGAATTATGACGAAATATATCTTAGTTATAATGAAATACACTTTTAATAGCAGCTTCCTTGAAAATATTATAATATTCAGCATAGCTAGATATCAATCGGTTAATTATTGAACTTATTGAGGGTGCTACTGTAACGCTATATTCTCTGTTATTCTTATAAGAAGACCTTCTATAGCTAATCTCTAATGCATAACTAGACAAAAATTTTCCAGATTTTTTTGAACTGTAATAACAAGATGAAAGGGGGGGAACTTACATTACCCATTGTGAATAAATGTTGACAAACCAGGGAAAAATTTTACAGCATGAGAAAATAATAATAAAGGTCTTTAACACTTCTGTAATTACTCATTTCGGCATTTTTATACATAAAAATCTATCATATTATTTTGTTCTGCATTATGCATAGTATCTCCTACCATTTCACATTTCACTTCCGTAAAAGTGAATTGGCCCAACAATCAGGCTCCTTACCAAACACTTTTCTACAAGACTTCCGCCATTCTCACTTATTGCAGGATCTCCATAACTATCAACTATCTTACCTACCTTTGCATTTATATCACCTGTCTCAACCATCATTTCATATTCTAGAATCCCTGCCATGTATAGAACCAAAAGTATTCTGTCACTCTTCTTCTTTTCTGTTCTTGGACCATATTCACTCCCTATTACAACTACTTCGGCCGACGCTCTCAATCTTATCCCATGCAACCCTTGCATTAACACATTTGCACTCTTTCATCCGCGTCTAGAGTCTCCCTGACACCACAAAACTACCCCTTCCGAGCTGTACACCTTTAGGCTATCCTAGAAACAATCTGTATTCTTCCCCTTCCAGGGAAAAATGTCCTTTCACATCTGTCAAACAAAATGCCAACACATCCAGCTTTCTCTCATCAAATCAACTGTGGGACATTTCTTCCCTTCTCCTTCACTGCAGGTAAATATTATGCTCCCCAACTTTTCAACAACAACATCTCTTTATCTCATGTTAAAACATGAATGAAAATATCTCTGCCTATGACATACCCCAATGGGAAATATTTTGCAAATGTCCCAGCTAGCAGAACAGTCAACAAAACAGTCATCATGACAAACCCTTGTTTATTTTGAAGTAGAACTCAGCCCATTCGTCCAGCCAAACGAGCGCGACGCGTGCCAAATTGCGATAAAGGACACCTCCGACGCCGCCTTCCCCAGGGAACGTGTACGGAGAGCTCTTGCGGAAGACGTGGCCAACGTGGCTACAAGGTGCTATCTCGACGGATCCGCCACACATCCACACCTAAGAGACCAGGAGGTGAAATGGCACTAGGTAAAAACTTCCAGCTAATATATCACAATAAAGCACAGAGAGTAGACAGCACTACAGACACAGGTGCAATTTATCAGATGAACACGATGAAAAAATATTTGAAGCGAAGGTAAAAAGATATCTAAACTGATAAATCTTGTTTGAATCTAATTCAAATTAAATGCTAAGCACAATGTACCTACAGTATTGCATTTTTAATATTGATGTTACCTTAAATATCTATTTCTTAAACACATTATGATAGCAGTTTCTATCTTGTTTGTGATTTTGCACGCAACTGTTTGTTGTATCCTAAAAAAAACATGTAAATAATGCGCCAAGTTTCTTCGGCGTAGTCGACTTTTCTGTACACCGTATAATCAAGGCCACCGAAAATAGATCTATCTTTCGGTCTCGGTATAATGCTGTATGAGCCGCGGCCCATGAATCTTTCACCACGGCCCGGTGGTGGCATGTCCTATATCGTTGCCAGGTGCACGACTATGGCTAACTTTAACCTTAAATAAAATAAAAACTACTGAGGCTAGAGGGCTGCAATTTGATATATTTTATGACTGGAGGGTGGATGATTAACACACCAATTTGCAGCCCTCTAGCCTCAGTAGTTGTTAAGATCTGCCATATTAAAAACAGGCAAGTAACCTGACTTACTACAAAGAAAGCACGAGTTTATCTGCTGATATTTCGGAAACTGACTGAAAATCCACAGATTCTTATGAATCCACCGACACAATGTTTCCAAACCTGTAGGAGTACAATGCTAAGTTCTGTTGTTAATTCTTTTAAGGTAATTTTCCCTACCGAGTAACACAGTTAACTAAAAAAAGTAAACAACTGTCAAAATGTACTCATTACAACAATCGTACTCAGTACAGTAGGCCTATATTACAAAATGCACCCAATGGAAAAAATTACCGGAAAACCCAAAGGAGAAACGTATCCAACTGACATGTACCAATAGATAAAATCAACCTCATTTCACCAAATCTTTCCATTTTCTAAGATACTGAGGAAAACTTCACACACTACTCCTACAGGTTCAGAAATATCGACCAATTCATAAGAATCGCGAATTTCGACTCGGTTACTGAGACTAGAGAATTGGGGGAGGGGGCATCTGGGCGCGTGGCCCCCCCATGAGACATATTGACAAAATAATAATATTGAAGATTTAGATAGTACTAACAAATGAGAAATATAAAAATGGGAAAAATAAAAATCAATTATATAAATAATAATAAAATTTTGAGAAAAAAATAATAATCTTAATGATATATATATGCGTATATATATATATATATATATATGCATATATATACATACACATATACACATATGTATGTATCTATAAGATGAAAATTGGTGGGGACCCCATAAAATTTTTCTGGATTCAATTGTGGCTACCGATACATCAACAGATACTCTCGTGCTCAGTCGATAGCAAGTCACATTATTGCTTTGCTCACATTTTCACATTCATGATATGACCTCACACTTACAGATGGCGCCAGCTTGCCATTTTTGTAGCTGTCTGAGCTCTCCGTCACCAATTTTTGCAATTTTAATCCATTTTAAAGTTGGGAGATTCATTCAAGTCACGTTTTTTCTTCAATGGGTTCCGTTTCCTCAAATATAGTTCTATAAAGGTTTGAATTCACATTTTCATAAAAGCGATGAGCTTGGCCATTAAAATATACCTCGTGCATAAAAACAGTAATTCAAATTCGCAACATATATGAATACCAATGCTGTTTTTGAATTGTAATGAACGTCAACCTACCCGCAATTATACTTCACACATGCATAATAAAGAAGATATTTCAGTTAATGCCTTTTCTGTTCATACAACAAGACTGGGTAAACAGCTCGATTAATAATATGATAATAATAATAATAATAATAATAATAATAATAATAATAATAATAATAATAATAATAATAATAATAATAATAATAATACGTCAACCTACCCGCAATTACACTTCACACGTGCATAATAAGAGAAGATATTTCAGTTAATGCCTTTTCTGTTTATCCAACAAGACTAGGTAAACAGCTCGAATAATAATAATAATAATAATAATAATAATAATAATAATATGAAGTCTACACTGGTACAAGATATCTAAGGAATGGTATTTACCCGAAAAGACATTTCCAAGTTCTCCCCTCCCCAGACATCCATGTTCCTGTCATAGGATCCCAGCTGGTAAAAATAATCCTTGTCGATGCTGAAGAGTCCACCAGCCATGGCAGGAGTTCTGAAAACACATACAACACATTAACGAGCTGCGTATCATTTTCTAATTTTTGGCAACGTATATTTTTTAGACATACATCAACTTTCTCTTTTGAAGGCAGGGGGCCCTGTCAGCTCTGGGCGTTACATCTTTTTTTATTCTCATTGGGTACTCTGGGATAAAGCTTCTAGGCAATGCTCTTCATCCTCAGCTGTGACCCACTGCATTTGACCTGTTGGACCTACAATGTGTATTGAACTATTTTCGTCTCTCTTTCTCTTTTATATATATAATATACACACACACATATATATATATAGGTACATTACTATCTATCTATCTATCTATCTATCTATCTATCATATATATATATATATATATATATATATATATATATATATATATATATATATATACATACATATAAATAAATTACCAAGTATATAAATAAGATGTGAAATAAAGTACACAAGAAACAGCAAAATTTAAAAACAAGGCAGGAGGTTAACAAACCAGAAGAAAAGTGCAATACAATGGTGTAAGAAATTTACTGTATATTAAGAGTTTACCGTACTACAACTATTATACCAACTGAAGTAAGGGGCAAAGTCGACATACAGTATATGCCATGGATACAAAAGGACCAAGCTTTTATATATACATATATATATATAATATACATATATATGTATATATAATAAAACGATATATATATATATATATATATATATATATATATATATATATATATATATAAATAAATATATATAATTATGTATAAACGTATGTATAGACGCACGTACACACATATATAGGTGTATTTGTGTGTGCATTCAATATCCGCACTTCAGTAAGGCTAAACATCCCCTTCGTATTTCCGTAGACATCACAAGTCCCCTCCCTATCTCTTGCGCACTTTGCTTCACCTATTCTGTGACTCATATCCTATGCGAATCGTCTGCTTTCGTTCTTCCAGCATCTATATCAACATTCCTGGATCCTTCTTACTCATTTCCTTACTATACATCCTCATGCCTATCACAATGCCTTAAGTAATTCTTCCTCAATATTCTTCCAGGTTCCTGCATGTCACACACAGCTTTTTCCTTACTCTCGCACTTTTCAATTAACTGTTCCATAACTAATACCTAATCTACACCCCTTCATCCTGTCTAAACCTACACTGTTCTTCCCTATTAACCCTTCGATCATCTGTCTTACTTTCTCAAACTAAATCCCACCATACCTCTTCCTTGGAATACTTAGTAAAATTATGCCCAAATAATTCCCACAATCTCCTTCATCACCTTTACAAAAATACAAAGGAATGTTTATGCCTCTTAAACATTCCTTTCACGCCACGACCAGGCACTCAATCACACTTTCACAATCTTACTGCAGCGTCATTTTAATGCCATCACCCTCATCGGTCACTTCCAAGAGCATTTTCACCCATATACTGTCCCCTTCCACTCTCATATCATTCATCTCAGCCTCTTTTCTGTGCTCTGCTTCAGAATGCATGTCTCCTTTTGCATCTTTTATTCTGAGATTTTTCATTAACTTTCTTCTACATTTACTTTATCGTTGAACAACTTCTGACATTCTTGCTCCCGTTCTCCCTTTTATTCTTAATATTTGCATTCTTTTTGTCTCTCATTTTCTTCTTGACTAGCCTATCCATCCTCATGTACACCCGCATGTAATCTTCTCTTCTTTCATACAACTGCATATTTCAAATAATATAATTTTTTCCTCCTTTAAACCTCTCATTTCTTCATCCCAGCACTAACTGTTTTTATTCCCTGTTTGTCCTGCTGTACCCACAAAAAACTTCGTTGACTGTATGACTCAATCCTAGACTGGACAATTCTGGCCCATTTTTCCAGCCACGTCATTTTTCTATGATACTGTCACTTCTTGTATAATTCACTTGTCATTTCAAGCTGCACTTTCATCATTTTAACTTCTGCCATAACCAATCGGTGATCAGATACACCCTCAACACTCCTCTTCTCACCATTACATTAAAAAACTTGCTTTTCCATGTAATCTGTACTAGCACATCATGTAACAACCTCTTTTCCTACCCATGACCTTTTCCTATAAGGACTTGGAACTATGTCCTATCTTTTGCAATACAGATCCTTTCAAAACACATTTCCACAAGACGCCATTTTCGTTTACTCAAGGAACTACAGTTTCACTGATAATGTCATTCTTCTCTCTTTGTTACTTTCCTGTAATTCTAAATCATGAAGCTCAACTAACTTACCTTTCATATCCTTCAAATCTCGCCAGAAATAGATACAGACTTATTCACACTCGTTCTTTTCTATTCCTGAGCCATATACTCTTAATATCACAAATTTTCCGACCAGCCACATTCAATTTTACCAACATGCTTTTCAAAACGATACACTGTACACTTTCACCTGTTCAGAGAGAGAGAGAGAGAGAGAGAGAGAGAGAGAGAGAGAGAGAGAGAGAGAGAGAGAGAGAGAGAAACTCTTAATTTTGTAGCGAGTGCTGTTAGTGTAATACCTGCTGGTGAAATGCCATTGCTTTTAAATGCTTGATGGGTGCTTCTTTGACCTCTGAGTACTTCCACTTTTCAAATTAATTTAATTTTCGGTCCTCTTGAGATGAAAATCTGCCTCAAGACTCGGAAAATGAAAGAGCAGGTCCCAGAAAATTCACGTGAAAGGACTGGACATATGACGCTTGAGCTTCAGAGCATTATAACGTCTGATGATTAACAACATTGCAGAATCTCGCATACACGCATATATATATATATATATATATATATATATATATATATATATATATATATATATATATATATATATATATATATATATATATATATATATATATAATGTGTGTGTACATAAAACAAGTATTAAGCCACAAATATCGATTACAATCCAATTCGCTATACCTCAGAGTAACTTATTGCCAAGGGAAGTTATAATTGGTAAGTGCTTCGCCACCAGTGGGATTTTCACTGCCGTCTGGTTTGGCAAACAACGACGTACAGTGACCTTTGACCATTGATAGCTCAATGGTCAAAGGTCACTGCTTAGTTTATAATAAAAAAAAAAGATGGACAGTGACTTTTGACCACTGTGCCTGGCAGAAGTTCAAATCCCACCGGTGACGAAGCACTTACAATTGTAATTCCCATTGGGTGTAAGTTGTTTACGAGGTATAGTGGACTGGATATTAAACGATATTTGGGGCTTATTATCTGTGAATATAAAAAAATATCATGGTGTATGTGACAAAAAAAAAAAAAAAAAAATCTATCTAAGTTCCCCCTACGTATCTTGGCATTTGAGGTTGTGGTGCCAGAAAGTATAGACATTATATTTTCAACAAGTCTTCTTGGGATGAGGACGTTTACCCGGCGCCCTGCTCAAAACCTTTCAGTTTCATTGTGGTCTCCCATCCAATTACTGGCTAGATGTTGCAATACCGGTGACTCACATCTCCGGTATCTACTACCGTTCATTGTATAATATGAATTGTATTCTTTCAAGCAAAGACTACACTATACACCTGTATGGAAATCCTATCAGAATATACACCCACACATGTAAGTATTCCTCACTGTAAAAAAACATTTGCTGAACATTGTGTACCTGTAAGCCTCAGTGACATCCTTCCTCCGTTCGTCGAGTTCTCTCTGGCCGAGCGTGTACCAACGGAAGTGGAGGTTCCAATTGAACGCGCCCCAGTGCAGCTCGAAGGACCTCACGTACTGGAAGGTGTCGTCGTGGATGATGTCGATTATGGGGCACACGACGCGAGTCCTGTCGCCCGCGATGCGTGACAGCAGTGGTTCCAGCCATCCTGCGGTATCGAAACGAGGAGGTTAGATATCCTATTTGGTATCCTACGAGGTTAAAGAGAAGTGATTGAAGTCTTATGGAAGAAAGAATCGAGGAGATTTAAGCATTCCTAATGGTTGAAAGAGAAAGATTCAGTTTCCTGCTAAAATGACACAAGGCAATAAAAGCACCTTATGGGAACGAGACAGGAAGATTAAGGCACCGTACGGGATTAAAACGAAGATATTAAAGCATCCTGTTGGATTAAAACGAGAAGATTAAGGCACAGTATGGAATTAAGAAGAGGAGATTAAGTACCTTATGGGATTAAAACGAAGAGGTTAATACACACTATGGGATTAAAACGAGGAAATTAAAGAACCCATGGGATTCAGACGATGAGATTAAAACACCCCATGGGATTAAACCAAGGAGATTAATGCACACTACGGGATTAAAACGAGAAGATTAAAGCACCCAAGGGAATGAGACAATATTAAGGAATCCCGAGGAACTGAAACGAGGAGATTAAAATATCTTGCAGGAAACGCGACAAGGGAATTGAAGTATTTTGCGGGTATGAGATATGAATATTAATGCATCCTACGGGATTGAAGCGAAGAGATTAAGGCATCCTATGAGGATCATCTGTAATATGCCTTAGTCTCTGAGCCACCCAAGGAGATTATGGTATCCTTCAGGAATAAGAAAGATTTGAGCATTCTGAAAGATTTAAAACAAGGAGACGAGAGCATCCCAGGGGGAAGAATTGAGGAGATTAAGGCATTGCACAGGAAACAGAAAAGTAAAAAGCCTGCAAGAATAAGACGAGACGAGCAGAGCATCCCACAGAATTTAAATGAGTATCATATACTACGACGGCATTCTACGGAAATCAGGAGAGAAAATTAAGACATTCTATAGGAATAAAATTAGGTTAAAACATCCTTCGTACACGAGACAAGGATTAAAATACTGAAAATAGGAAATTTCAGCTTCCTGTAGGATTAAGATGAGCAGACTAAAGCAGGAATGAGAGGAATTATAGGCTCCTTTTGGCTTGAAGAGTTGGTTAAGGCGCCTTGCAGAACTGAAATCATAGGACTGGGATATAGACACTGGTGCTCCGAGTTTTTTGAGTAGCGTCCTTTATCATGTATATTACTCAAGCAACAAATGTATCTATAAAAATTTATTGGAGTAATAAACAGAAACTAGTTCGGAAAACCATATTCAAAATAAAATTCTTGTTTACATAATTTTTTTTTTTGTAATAATTAAAACGTTTTTTAACATGCCCAAAAACATGTGTACTACTTTCCTTATACCTGTATTCTTTAATGTAATCATATATTGTAATTTTACGCAAAACTTTAAAACATTTGGGTATTTAAAGGGTACGCACCATCAGTAGCTTCGCAGTGGGCGTCGAGGAACGTGAGGACAGAGCCCTTAGCCTCCTGGGCCCCGAGGAGCCTTGCCCTGATCAGCCCAGTTCTCACGGCAGACCGAATGACCCGAACAGATACAGGAAGCTTTGCCACGTACTCTTCTAATGGTTCCTGGGGAAGAAGAAGTGTGATATATTTCTTTAAACTGTCGCCGTAGCAATCAAGAAGATTACATTATTCTAAAATAGTAAAATGGTCTGACCGGACCAACAAGTCTCCATTTGTAAACTCTTATACTTCAAAGACGGCAAGTTAACGTTGGAATATACAAAAGGATTGTTGAGTTGTTTCTCTTTTATGGAAGTGAAGTGTGGTGGATGTTGAATGAGAATGAAATAAAATAAGATGGAAGCTGGTGAGATGAACTGAGTGCCATGTATACGTAAGGTAAGAGGGGCTGAAATAGTGAAACTTGTGGATGTCTGAACTAGTAACAAGATTAGCCCAGGTGAAAAGATGGATCAGTGTTCTGAGATGGTCCAGTGGAAAGAATATCGAGGACAATAATTTAGAGGCATTAAGAGAAAAAAAGCTGGGGAGACCGAAGACGTACTGGTTAGGTAGAGCAGGAGAGGTAATGCTACAAAAGGACGTTCATACCAGAAAACGAGTTTGCCCGGAAGACAAATGAGTGGCGAAGTGTGTAGGAAGGTAGAATCGAATAGACGAAGGTGGGTCTTTTATTGCCTGCAGGGATGTTAAGCAGCTGAAATTATAGATTTCTACACAGACGGCTTATCATTGAATCAGAAGCCAAAACGATGAATGCAAAAGTGTTTGCGGTCTTGTTATTCACTTGATCTAACATTATTGGGGGTTAATAATTTTATACATACATACATACATACATACATACACACACACACACACACACACATATATATATATATATGGAAATAATCAACACACACTCACGTGTGGAACAAAAATAAATTTCTGACTCACGTCAGGACCGGACCCAGGTCTTTCAATTGAAAGACGAGACCGCTGCCAACCAAGCCACACAAGTCATAAAAGAAGTTGGAACCTGAGTACCACCGTACCTAAGGCTTTACCTGGGCAGGCTAACTGCTGGCATACGTGATTGTGTGTTGATTATATCTATCATATTCACTCAGAAAGGATAATTCGGATGAAATGCTGTCAATTGGGTCACTGCTGAGTCGGAAAGTTGAGGAAAACACGCTAGTATGCAAGCAGTTAGCCCGCCCAGGTAAAGCCTTAGGTACAGTGGTACTCAGATTCCAACTTCCTACTTCTTTCATGACTTGTGTGGCTTAGTTGGCAGCGGTCTCGTCTTTCAATTGAAAGACCTACGTTCGACTCTGATGTGAGTCAGAAATATATGTATATTATATATATATATATATATATATATATATATATATATATATACATATATACATATATATATATATATATATATATAGGATTTCGATTGACAAAATAAGGCAGATGACATAAAAATTGACAGGGAAGAACAGCGTGGGTTTAGACAAAGACTGAATGTTTGGATCTAGCGTTTGTCACGAAGTTTGAAAGGTAAAAGAAAAAAAAAGTATGTGGCATTCATAGACCTAGGAAAAGGTAATGACAGGATTGGTAAAGAGGCATTGTGGAAGGTGGGGAGGGTGTATGGTACAGGAAAATAGTTGCTGAGTGATTCAGTGTTTTCATGATGGTAGCAAAGCGTAAACGGAAGTGTTAGCAGGTCTGAGATAAGGGCGTGTTGTCTCAATAGCTCTTCAGATTCTTTCATAATGGATTTACGCGAGAAGTCAAAGAAAGGAAAGTAGATGTAAAAGCACTTATAGGATGAGGAAATGTCTTACGAATGGAACACGGAATGTTTTGTTTGCAGATGCTAGAGCACATTATTGATTGGGAAAGTGAAAAAAAAAACTGCAGACACTTGTAAAAGAATGAGTAAGTGTTGCAAGATTAGAAACTTGAAAGTCAATGTGAGCGTTTGAGGCTATGAGGGTAAATGGAGACCAGGATGTTACTGTGGATGGAAGAAAACAGGAGGAGGTTGACTCGTCAAGGTATCTGGGGATCAGTATAATGGATGATGGGAAGATAAGAGAAGAGGTGAATCATAAAAAAGTAGAACAAGAAAATAGTGGGGTGTGAGCATAAGATTGGGAAGAAACTTGGGAGTATCTACGGTAGCCAATGTAAAATGTTTGAAAAAATTGTTGAGCCAAGTCTCCTGTATGGAAGTGAAGTGTTGACGTTGAATGTAAATGAAAGGAAACACTGAAGACGTCTAGACGAGTTATTTACATAGTATAGGTAGCACCTGAAGAAATGAAAGGGAGAAAAATGTGGATATAACTAACAGTGATGGTAAAAAAAAAGCTTATATATGTGAAAGGATGGATAAAAGTATATTGAGAGGGTTTGGAAGTGCTGAAAGGAAAGTGGTGGAAAAATGTATAATTCGGAAGTGTTAGTTGAGTAAAACCTAACAAGGGCCGCAGTAATAGAGGTATTGGATAGGAAGTGTTTTAATATCTAGGTAATGTTCCTGTGTATGCAAGATGACGGTGAGTGGTACAGTGCAGTGTGAGTATAAGAGGACTCCAAACGCTTCTGATGAACCTTTTATGTAGGTGAATGAAACGGCTAATGTTGTGGAAGATTTCTAAGCAGAGGTTTTCCTAGATCTAGCGGGTAAAGAATGAATGTGGCAGTTACAGTTATATTTTTTCCTCGAAGCCACCCCACTTAAGGTAATAATAATAATAATAATAATAATAATAATAATAATAATAATAATAATAATAATAATAATAATAATAATAATACTCTTATTTATGCTGAAAATACCAAACCTACTACTACTCCTAATAACAATAATTGAAGCATAAAAAACAGCAATGATCATAATAAATGACACGAAGGCAAAACAAAATTATCTGTAATAACAATAAAAGTCAAATACACAATAGATAAAATTCACTGTAATTACCATATGGTCGCAATTGCCAGAAAAAGTAAATTATGAGTTAAAACATTAGCTATCAGAATTTGCTCATGGAAATTTGGATGGTAATTGTAATAAAACACATCTTGATACATTAACTGAGAGAGAGAGAGAGAGAGAGAGAGAGAGAGAGTTAAATTTTTGGTTTTCGCTTCAAGAAAGATATTCACTTGGTTTTCTAACTAGAAAGTGAGAAAGAAACAGATTTCGTTTTCAAGTTTTGTACGCTCAGAGAGAGAGAGAGAGAGAGAGAGAGAGAGAGAGAGAGAGAGAGAGAGAGATACTCAGATACTCTTGGTAATCTAAAGAGAGTGAGAAATAGAGATTTCGTTACTCCAGGTTTTTTACAATTTTCACAGAGAGAGAGAGAGAGAGAGAGAGAGAGAGAGAGAGAGAGAGAGAGAGAGGCTTTCTTTTGTATTTTCCTACAAAGCCGTAATACCTTTTCGATTCATCGACTTATTGAAAAGCAATCAGGTCCAGTTCGATGGCCTATTACCTTACACCTGGCACAGGGGATTCTAAAGCCACTGGGGAATAGGCGCTGGAATTTTTTTACAAAAGCAGAGTGGATAATCGATACTCGATAATTAGGAGATGCAAAGGGATATAAATAAATAAATAAGTAGGTGACTATTATCAGAAATCGTTACCTGATAAGGTATAAGCTGTGGATTATATACTTAATAATAATAATAATAATAATAGTTACTCAGTGAGTGAACTAAGAAAAAGCCAATTGATCCTGCAGACAACGTAATATTTTTTTTTTACACTGTTCATCTTCATTCTTTTGCGTGTCAGGTTAAATAAGATATTTCTCTATCTAATTCATTAAAGAGGAACAAACGGATGGAAAGTAAATACATAAATAAAGTAATATGTAAATAACAAACCTTCAAACTCCAATTTACCATGACATAAAGTGACACGTTTGATACCTGACGAAGCGCAATAGTCAGAAGTCTGAAAATAACCCCTTCTCGTCAGAGAGAGAGAGAGAGAGAGAGAGAGAGAGAGAGAGAGAGAGAGAGAGAGGTACGCGATTTCACCGATTTGTTGAGATAGTAAAACCGTGAACGGAAGTGCAGCAACGTAAAAAAAAAAAGGTGGGGGGGAAGAGGTGAAGGGAAAAAAGTATTAAGGGATGCTAACATATGAAATTTACTAAACGTCCGTTTTCTGTGATGGTCATTTTTCGTTTTCTATGAATCCACTACGCGGAACTGGGGATAGACAACTATAACATAGAACTGAAATGGTGATCGTTCTCACTAATCTCTTCACTTTCTGTTGCCGTTATCAGCTAAGAATGGTTTCTAAATCTTTTCTGTTTACGATGCCTTAAATTTTAGGTTATTCTTTATGTATGGGGCTTAATTCAGAAAATACCTGCGCGCTTGGAGTTCACGGAAATTATATATTTGTTGTCTTTTTTATCACAATTATTGGTGGGATTACTGAGCCCATTGTGCATCAAATAGTTGGTCGAATCATGGAATCAAAATGGAAGAAGCAACCCCGATTCCTTGTTTAGAGTTTCATGTTAATTTTCGCGCTTTTTTCCTTTGTATCACAGCTACCGACAAAAAGGTGTGTCGTCCCAAATGGAATTATGATTCACTAAGCCAAAGACCTTGCATTAAGCTTAGGCAATTGGAGCGGATATTCATTTGAACCGGTAACCAAAACTCAGTGTCATGCAGTAAAATTTTGTTGATTTTTATATTGGTAACAGAATCAATATATTTTTACTCTTTTGCAGAAGTAATTTCCGAGGAAGCCGAGGTCTGCATGGCCTGAAATCCACGTGAAATTCTTGAGAGTATTTTTCGAAACCAGCAGGTAGGTGTTCTTAAAAAAAATTCATGGGAGAAATCTTCTTCACTGAAGGTCATAAATTGCGGCAATAAAATTAGGAACATTTTGGAATATGACGCGCCACCAAGTAAGCTAGGAACAAAGGATCTAAGAAGTCAACAATATGATGTTCATTACCTTCATTAATAATGTCTGTAAACTCATCATTCTCATCATCATGATCATCATTTACGGACTAAGTTAACGGACGGAAGGTTTCATCGTGCTAGCAGCTGGATTGTAAGAAGCAAGGACGCTGCGCGCACACCATGAGCGCTGGAGTTCGATGAAATTCTTCCCATCAAATTCGCTATCTAAGAACCACGGTCTAGAACCGTGCTAAGAACTAACCAAGATGGCGGCCAACGGAAATGAGTTTGTCGACAGGGCCGCGTCATTATTATTCCTAATGAACAAACACCTCCATCTCCATGGATCAAAATTAAAAAGCCACTGACCAGCAAAGGAAGCTTACACGAGTAGAATGCCTATACGTGAAAGAGGACGAGAGTAAGAAGGATAAAGGCGAAAAACCAGCAACGTTAGATAAACGAAGCTAATGTGCAAATTGAAGAAGGATACCGTGGTTTTATTGCAGATCTGTTGTATCGACGCTGAGTCACTACACAACTCTCCAGTCCTTTTATTAACTAATAAAATGATTCTTCGCTTCTAGAGGTGACACCATGAGTCTTCGTGAGTCAGCTAATTCTTGTGACTCAACAACTGAAAGGTCCAATCTCCTCAATTTTTCACCCAGTATTTTCAGTGTATACTTTTCGTTTCTTCCACGTATCAACGTTTTTTAAATCACTGATTTTTTGTTTCCATTAGCGTTTGTTACCAGTCATCAGCGGAAAATTATGAAAAATAAGCCTTATTAAATATTATAATGATTGTTCAATAATTGCCACCAAAAGCTATTTAAATTAAGCTATAATAACTGCTATTTGCCTCTCCTTTCCAACCCAGGATCAGCTTGCCACAGCTATTGATCATTACACCCGTATTTATTTCTGAAATCTAAAATACCCACGACAATGCCCCGTGTCCAAATGGTTTTTATTATTATCATTATTATTCATAACGTGCCGAAAGGCCGTCATTTGTCATAAGCAAACTTCCACAAAACAGACCTCTCCTTTGTAAAAAAAAAAAAAAAAAAAAAAAAAAAAAAAAAAGACGAAAGAACAAATGTACATCACACAATACACAGAACTGAATGAGGTTTTCATAAACAAATACATAAGTAATCAAAGGAACTGCAAGTGTATTTGAGAGTCTCTCAAATACACCCAAACTCCTTTGTGCAGTCTATGGCAAAGCCCAGGGTGAGAGAACAGTGGTCCCATGGTAATCCTTCCGTGTAAGGCAATTGACTGTGTCTCCTGAGGGCATAAAAGAGCAACAAATGATCGTGCAGGAACTGAAAGGTAATTGAAAAAAAACTTGATATTAAAATCTTAAATGATTATGCTCTCTGATCTTAAGAGAATGTATGACCTTGATGGATTCAAAAATATGTAGTCTCGGACCTGTTTTCCGACTTATTCTACTGGATTTCTGGGCTTCATTGTAACCCAACCGACTGTTCTTGCCATCAGACTCCTAAGGCTTCTTGCAAGAGAGGGTATGTGCCAACATCGCATGGTGTTCATGGATGCTTGTCCATCCAGGCATAAATCCAATGTTGCTTAAATGTCTGAAAGACCCAGGGGGTAGAGAACGTTATACACCCGCTGGCTTTTGGACCTAGCTGCTAAAAGTCTCCGTAATACCCGAGTTTCCACAAAGGCAGGGTCGTTAACCTTTCACTCAAGTGACCTCTTTTTATCCAGGCAGCACAGTAAAGAACATGATGGGGAAACGTTGCTCTGAAACATCACATGATTCACTGCAGTTAGCTCAGAGAAAACCCAGTCCAGTAAACAACACAGACTGGATAGCATTCAATTTTTTTTTTCAATCTGTTTTAAATTACAGTCTGGAAGTTTTCCATTGGACCAGTAGCTGAAATATAATAAATATGTCAAGTATAAGAAAAACGTGATTATCAATATGTCCTCAAGTCATTATAACTATGGTGATACTACTAATATTCTAGTATTCTATTTTTTATAACATCTGGCTTTTTCTGCTTTGAATCGGAGGCCCCAGGAGGTGCTACCCTCATAGTTTCCAGATTTTCAGAAAGTTTTTAGGATGAGATTACTAGCCCCTAGATTGTTTTGACCAGGTCTTACCAAAACAATCTTCTCATTACCAGGTACACAGTAAACGACTTAGATCCCCTGAGGCACAATGGTATATGGCAGAACGAGAAAGAAGCGCTCCTCTTCGCCTGAGAAATGAACCCTGGTTCTTTCGTTGGAGAGACAAGCATTATGGCCACTAGACCATGCAGTCCCATTATCAAGTTGTATTATTATTATTGTTATTATTATTATTATTGTTGTTGTTGTTGTTGTAGAACTCTCAATGGCGAGAACAGGAGTAATTTTGTATAAGGTCACAATAATATATCAATAGAATGTCTCACATTCTATTGATATGTCATTGTAGACCTTATACAAAATTATTATTACTATTATTATTCAGAAAATAAACCCTGTTCATGTGGACGAAGCCTCCAGGGGCCGTTGGCTTAAAATTCAAGCTTCCAAAGAATATGGTGGTCGTTCGAAAGAAGGTACAGAAAATAACAGACATACAGAAAGAAGAGGAATGCACAAGTACAAAGTGAACTATAATGTATCTTCGCTGGAACTTTTGAGGTTCTAATTGCACAATGGCCGATTAGAACGATAACGAACACGAAGGACTCAAGATCTATTCAAGCACCCAGTGGTGCTCAAAGTTTTATCTTAGCTCTTCTGCGAATCACTTTCCAGCCGTGACTAACGTCGCCATGACAACCCGTCACAAATAAAGTTGATCTGACAGTAAGATAAGCACGCGTGTAACTCCTGAGCTATTTAAGTTTTCATTCTGTTGCCGACGGCGGGGATCTCTCCTGGAGTGCCTAAATATATATATATATATATATATATATATATATATATATATATATATATATATGTCAGTGTGTGTATAGACACACATCTATATATATATAATATAGTGGTGTGTAAAATTTGTCATCGTGCACGCGTGACTTTTTTATATTCACAAATAACCCATAAATTTCGTTGAGTATCGAGTTCACTTTATCACGGGAATAAAGGGAATAATAACTAGCCTGGTGGCCAAAGTCACAGTCTAGGCCTATCGTCGTTCCTAAGCTTGGCCACAGTTCCCTTTCTAGCCGGCGCAGAAGCAGTGGTCAGTTACAAGCACTGGGACCTATGAGGTCATTCAGCGCTGGAAATAATGCTGAAACAATTGTTAAGAGAGGGTGGAAAGTAAGGGGGAAGAAAGAGAATATGAACGGAGGTACAGTAAAGGGAATGAAAGGGGCTCCAGCTAGGGGCCGAAGGGACGCTGCAAAGAACCTTAAGTAATGCTTACAGTGCACCGCGTGAGGTACATAGACAGCACTACCGCAATCCCTTTTGGGTGTAAATTAATCTCAAGGTATAGTGAATTCGATACTGAACTATATTTGCCTCTTAAAATTTATAATATATATATATATATATATATATATATATATATATATATATATATATAAAGACAAAATCCACGAAGGAAAGATAAACAATGGACTGCTGCAAGGCCTTTCGTCTTATGGTCCTTTACTTAGCTAAGCAAAGGCCTTGCAGCACTCCGTTGTTTCTCTTTCCTTCGTGGATTCTGTCTTTACTTATACACTCATCACGTTCCATATTTTCGTGATTCAGTTATACATACATACACACACACACACACACACACACACACACACATATATATATATATATATATATATATATATATATATATATATATATATATATATATATATATATATATAATATACAAAATATATAACAGTACACTCACATAAACCACGAAGCGTCGTCGTCGGTACTTCGTCACCTTAAATGAAAACGTTACTGGAGACAAAAATGGCTTAATTTACAAGGGGCCAACCTTAATCTTTCAAATGGGTCGTTGCAAACTGGAGTCGTGTTACTGCCTGGTCGTCCTTCTTCGTGATATATGGCAGCGGCGATGTTTATTTTACGCATTTTCGCGGTTTGGTCAATTGTAAATGCTAGACTGTTTGGACTCGATTAAGGGATGAAATAAACGGTTTATGTTTTTTGTGGGGGGTGGGTAAATTCAAGCGCTGAGGAATGTACATGGCTATAATTCTCTCTCTCTCTTTCTCGTAACAGTAGTATTTCAGTGTTAGTAAAGATCTGTTTCTCTCCTCGAGTTCAATATTTAGTGATTAACTCTTATCTTTTACGCCTCTCTCTCTCTCTCTCTGTCTCTGTCTCTCTCTCTCTCTCAAAGTTGGCTTTTAACTGATAATTTCAAGGCAAAATGTGATATGCATCTCTATCTATCTAAGGGTTCACCTATCCACTCGCAAATTGCTATTAAGTCTAATCTTTTATATAAAAAAATTAATTAAATAAAATACGTCTCACACTAAACCCCATAGGAGGGTAATGAAGTCAGTGTACCTCACGCTGTGCACTGCAGACATTACTTGAGCTCTTTGCAGTGTCCTTTCTGCCCCTCGCTGCAACCCTTTCCATTCCTTTTACTAAACCTAAGTTCATGTTCTCTTTCTTCCATCTTACTTTTCACCCTCTCCTAACAATTGTGTCAACATAATTTTCAGCGCTGAATGACCTCACTGGTCCCAGCGCCTGGCCTTTTGGTATAAATTTCATATTCCAATTCCATTTCCTCTCGAACTAAAATATAATACAGTGATTAAAAGAATCAAAGACTGAAGCAAGAAAAGGCACAAACACGAACAGTAACAGAAGTAGCAAACATGGGAAGAAAGAATAGTAACAGATAATCATATGACAGTAGAAAAAGGGACCATAGCTGACATATACCAAAAGCATGGAAACTGGGTGATAACAGATAAAGCGAAAGCAGAAAAAGGTGCAATAACGGCTACTACAAAATCAGAAGAAGGGTAATAACAGATAAACCACGAACAGAAATAATGGCAGTAATAAATAGACATTAAAAGCAGAAAATAAACAGAACAACAACAGATTTACCGCGAGCACAAGAGGGGGCAATTATATACCGTAAATTAACATCGGGAAAAAAGAACAAGAACAGATATACTGAAAGCAGGAAAAAGGGGAGAAATAAAAATTATCCCAAGCCAAAAAATGGACGATAACATATATGAATACCAGACGCATTTCTCTGCATGGCCTGGACTAGACCTGAGTGAGAATAAAAAAAAAAATGGAATATCATCAGTTAAAAGCATAAAAATGCAGCATACATTTTTTTCATTGATGTTTCCATTTTATCAATAATGCAGTAAGCTGGGTGATCAATAAATAAAATGAAATTCAATTAAGTACAAACGATAGAATAATAATAAAATTAAGGAATGAAAGGAAGGATTAATTGAAAATTACTGAAAACGCATAAAAAACAAATGGACTCTGGATGTGAGAATAGCGAAATTGAAATCTGAAATACAAGAAAGTAATATGGAAAATAAATAATACAAAAAATGTATATAATACAAAAAAAACGTGAACTAAATAAATGAATACAAATAAATGAATATGTGTACGAAAAATATGGAACATTATATAACCTAAGAAAAACCAATACTCTGCACATAGTTGAAATCCGTACCGCGAGAGAGAGAGAGAGAGAGAGAGAGAGAGAGAGAGAGAGAAAATACCATAATGCGTATCATTTTATGGATGAATAAATATGCCTAGATCAACAGAAAAGTTTCATTTCTTTGATATTTTGAAAAAGAAATGCATAATAATTCAGAATACCTGATTTCAAATAACTGTATAATAGTATGATAATGTTTGTGATCTGTGAATAGTGATTTGTATATTAAAACCAAAGGTTAAGTTGACGTGTTTGCTGGGATCGGTAATTTACGTGGTATTGGAATCTGCTGTGACTTTGGAAGAGTACTTTCGTCATGATATTGCCTTATGAGAATTATGTTTTTGTACAGTAGTTGCGCTTCCAGTTTATCGTTTGTGTGCAGGGTTTCTATGATGGTTGACCGAGAGACGGAAGGCGTGGCGTTGCAAATCAGGTGGTGAGAGGGGAGTTTGTGAAGTCCGTCAGAAGGAATGCATCTGTCAACAGCGTTAGCTAGCAAATAGCCTCTGTGGTGATAATTTCCTTACTTTGGGTGCAGTAACGATGTAATATGTAATCTTGTGTTATCGTGGCTGTTTCGTGGAAATTAAAATAAGTAATGAAGTGGACTAGAGTAATCGAACATTGTTTTTTTTTCTGAACAAATGAAATAACTTTTGAAGACAAAGCAATGCTTTACAGTAACTTTAGAAGTGAAATTCCGATCTCGGTCAGCTCTCTCTCTCTCTCTCTCTCTCTCTCTCTGCCTCTCTTTCTCTCATAGTCAGATAGACTTGGGAACACGTAGCACTCAGGGTACAACTGTGCATATAGCATATATTTAGAGATGTATCGGATGTCTGAAAATGGGACTTGCGGATGCGGATATAATTTTTTTTTATTTGCGGATATCAATCTTTTAAATTTGCGGATGCAGATATTTGATGACCATACCCTCGCACATGCGGATGCGGATATTTTGTAAGTCTAAATAATTCAGATATATTTAATTGTTAAGGACGACTTTCAGCCACATAATTGAAAATTATGTATTACCTGGATGCGGGACGGGGACCCACGGTGTCTTGGCACAAGGTTATTTCATGCTCATTGCATGATAGAGAGAGAGAGAGAGAGAGAGAGAGAGAGAGAGAGAGAGAGAGAGAGAGAGAGAGAGTTTCCTAAAAAAAGCAATACCCTGCCTTTATGATTACAACTGCTGTAAATGACATGAAATTACTAAAACAAATATGCTTTAAAACAAACAAGCTTTAAAACAAATATGCTACATATACAATATATACTGTATGACATGTGCAATTGTGTAAGATATGTTCTGTATCATAACACGAAAAAGCCAAAATTTAGCTAAAAAAAAAAAAAAAAAAAAGATACTCTACTTTTAGCTACAATGTATGGCTATGAACTATTGAACACTGAGTAAGGGGGTGATATCCGTATATCCGCAGTCTTAAACTGCGAATGGGATGTTGCTTGCGGTGCTAATGCGGATGCGGATGTTGCTTGCAGTGCTAATGCGGATGCGGATGTTGCTTGCGGATGTGAGTGCGGATGTTAAAAAATTGTCAATGCGGATGCGGATTTATAAAAAAAAAATGCGGATAATCCGCGGACGGACCGATATCAGATACCTCTATATATATATATATATATCATATATATATATATACATCTCTAATATATATATATATATATACATATATACATATATATATATATATATATATATAAAATATACATATATAAAATACATACATCATAGACCTGTGTATCTACAAACCAGGGGAGTCCGTGTTTGCATACTTTGGTAACTTGTGATTTAAGAGATATGTTAAGGAAGTTCGCATCTAAATGAGAAAATCAAAATAAGATACTTTGAGCGAGATATTAGTGCACGAAGACAGAAGCCGTGTTTAGCGAAAATATACAGTCTGAAATGGTAAACAAAAGTGAAGTAGAATTTTTTTATCATGTCAGTCTTAACGAGAAGGAAGAGGGCTACGAATATTAAATGTCCTTTCTGAGATAAATTCCGTGACATGATAAGGGAATTTAATAAGTGAGAATTTTCGAAAAGCGAAGACTGAATTTTAATGAGCATGTTATATAATATGTTAGTCACATCTGAACATTTCTTTAACCCCTATTCTAAACCTTTAGCTTTAATTCATTTTATAATCTATTTTATTTTTAGTTCACTAATTTATCTTTTTCTTTATTAAACTGTGAAGCACTAGAAGATAATGAAACAGGATCATTTCATTAAACTTTTTCTTTTCTCCCGTAAGTGATTTGTAAAATTCTTTCAGCACGATGGCAATTGCGCCATTTTTACAATCGGCAGAAAACAGATTTTAGGAAATGACATTGAAAATTTACAAGTATTATTCGACTACAAATGAAATGATTTTCTTGTTTACAAACATAATTCAGATACAACTAAAGCATTGTTCAATTTCATAGATACATAAATATTTCCCAACATATTCAATCGTTACTTACTCATAAAAACTAAACTAAAACCATTTAAATGCATACGTTCAACACATAAATACAAAATGAGTAAATTTAAATATTCATTAGATCATTGCAAGTAATAAACTATTTCAAATTATAATAAATGCTATCAAAGTTCGGTAGCACTGACTTTACGTGAGAGAGAGAGAGAGAGAGAGAGAGAGAGAGAGAGAGAGAGAGAGTCGTGTACTCGATAATATTTTTTAGTCCAGGATGATGGAAATTTAGGACAATTTGAAAGAGCCATAAATAGAGGTGAGCGAGATTATCTTACGTAATGCTTTGCATGCGCTTCGACGGAGCACTCATCACCAACGCTATTTCTTTTTCCTCTTTTTCTACACGCAGGTTGCAACCAACAATTAATCAACAATCTATACCGTTCCTTTCCTCGCCCGTTTCGGAAAGCGAGTACAAGTCTAACTATCTACCACTTATGCTTTGAGGCCACTGATAGATAGATAGATAGATAGATAGATCGATAGACAGAGAGAGGAAGAGAAACAAAAGCCATAGCACATATAACTGACGAGCCAATCATTCAGAAGTGGAATATTTATTACGGCATTTCTACAATAAATAGTGTATTGCACAAAAGCTCCCTTTTGAAAAGCAGACTTTGCAGTGCAATCTGAAACAAAGTCATAAAACAATATATTTGTAAAAGGCTTGCAATTGCAGAACGTACCTTCATACCTCATCCGCCTACAAACGTTGATTACACGGGAGGAAAATATAGAAAATGAATAATAATCGCCAAATTGCAAGTTGCACTTCATAATTAATAAAAACATTTATTCAGTCACATGAAATACTTTGGAAAACAGACTGTGCGTGGGGAGAGTAATTCAAATGCCTTGCACGCCTACAAGATGCCAATCAAAATTAGAAAAATATAATTACGCTTTCAGAGGAAAGAGTAACTGCGTAGTCAAGATAGAAAATGTTTTTCATGAAATGAATAGTAATAAATACAATGCTACCGTTTTTAGACCAAACTCGTTACTAGGGTGTTAACACATTTTTGTTTGTGGATGCCGTCAGAAAGAGAGAGAGAGAGAGAGAGAGAGAGAGAGAGAGAGAGAGAGAGAGAGAGAGAGAGAGAGAGGAGAGAGAGAACGTGAACGTGTGTGGACTGTGTAAATGATTATTCATAAAAAAATCGTTAACAAAACAATCACTAGGCCTATGCATTTGCCGTTCAAACATGTAGCCAGAACTTTTACATACAATATTCCAATGTATACTAAAGGTCTGAGGCGCGATATATGCCTATTTTGTGTTATTTTTCTCTACCCTTAATCAATAAATCTAAAAAATAAAAAATAGCCATCACAAATTTCTACCAATTTATGTACAATAGTACTGTGTAATTCACTACTATTTTGTAAATAAGCTCACGAAATATCCATATGATAAATTTATAAGGCTGTGTCACACAAGCAGTGTCACACGATCACATACAGGCAGCGTCATACAAGCCCTCTTAGAGCACTGTTCCATGGGCTCCTTCAGGCAACGTTACAACACCAAACTGGGCAGTGTCAAGCGAGTACCTCAAGATAACACGATCACCTTAAGGCAGTGTCACAAAGACTCCTTAACCGTGTCACATGATCCTCTTAAGGCAGTATTACATGCAGTGTCACGCGATCACTTTCAAGAAGTGTTACACGAGCAACATAGGGCAGTGTCACAATTTAAGTGGTGCATGTTCAGTTCTGATGTCAATATCAACTAAAAAGTGACAAGTTTGGCGACAAATTTCTAAAAAAAAAAAGAGAGAGAAAAAAAAAGACAGAAAACGAGCTCCTCTGACACCACCTTCTCTGACATTACAGTTTCTGCAACATTGTTCTGCTCTCGATTTCCTTACTTCATTGGTTAACTAATTATAATTATTCGTTTAATTATAAGCAGTTTCAGGCAATTTAAAGATATGCAAAGGAGTATCTGACGCAACAGCATCATCCAGATGGGACCAGTAGGACACAGCCTTCAAGTAAATGGGTTCATTGCAGTGCTTAATTCGTCCAATTATTATGAACTGTTTTGATAAGCTGTTCTTCACAGCATATTGTCTTTATTTGTTCAATTAGTATTCTAACAGTTGTCTACCAGACTATACTGCACATGATACTCTTCTTGAAAAGATTTTCCTAACCATCTATACAAAAAAGAATACACACAAAGATATTTACGTTGGCTGTACAGAGTCCTGAGGTCCACATCGGGCCTCATAAACACTTTTACAACTTATTACTCTTACAGGCCTCCACAAGTCGCTTTACCCAAAAGCGGCTGAATCCACAGGAAAAAGTACCACAACAGTCACTGCCAAATTCATACTTGAGCTGCCGAGTCGTGGATGAACCCTACTGTCCTCAAAACTCCCAAACTATTTGCCACTTAATGCACCTACGCAAAAGACTCAACAACATCGCGTCTATCCCTAACTGCGCCTTTCACGCTCATCTTGAACGTACTTCACGTTTCCTGGACCTCAAGCCCCTTCCTTTCCAATACCTTTACCATTCCACACAACCTATCTATCACGAAACAGATCTTCCTCGCTCTCTCCCTCTAATCACTTGGAATTATACCCTTTTTTGATAACAGATCAGTATCGAACTTTGATACTTGAGGAAAAACACAAACTGGAGAATAAATATATTTATAAAATCCACATACAGTTTCAGAGCGTAATGCTCCATCTGCAGTGCGAAAATTTATGTGGATTTTTAAAAATTATATTGGTAATACCCTTTTTCCTAATCTATCATTCTCCGTTATTTCCTTGTTACCATATTATTTCGAAACACTCGGAGCCATCCCTTCAGCTAGGCTTCATTTTACCACTTATACGTATCTCCACATTTCTCTCCCTTTCAGTTCTTCTCGCACCGAATATACTCCACAAACAATTAATCTCTACAGCTCCAACCTTTTTATACTTTTATTCCCAACGTACAGCATCTATTCGTCGCTAAAGACTGCAGCTTTCAATAACTATGCATTTGATACTCACTGATAAATGATCAGCAAGGGGAGAGAGAGAGAGAGAGAGAGAGAGAGAGAGAGAGAGAGAGAGAGAGAGAGAGAGAGAGAGAGAGAGATAATCTTTGGCTTCAACATCAACAGAATAAAAATGTGTTGAAATCTGTACAATCAGAGAGAGAGAGAGAGAGAGAGAGAGAGAGATAACCCAATCTTTGGCTTTAACATCAACAAAGTAAAAATGTGTTGCAATCTGTATTATCAGAACCCTGGAAAAAGTGACTCATGTAATACGACCATTTCTTGACAGGGACAAGTACGAGACATGAACAACTTTATGATGATCCTCAGGGCAATAAGACTTCACACGAAACAATTTAATGTACAGATCGACAATACTGTTATCCGGGATGGTTTGCATTCCCTAGTTGAGAGAGAGAGAGAGAGAGAGAGAGAGAGAGAGAGAGAGAGAGAGAGAGAGAGAGAGAGCATGCTTCCACGTGCTATAAAGAAACGGTGAAAAGAAAGAATAATTGTACAAACAATACACTGGCAGAAAAAGAACATGTTTTCTCATACAGTGCTGAAATGGAATGTGAGAGAAAAACACAATTCGAGAGAGAGAGAGAGAGAGAGAGAGAGAGAGAGAGAGAGAGAGAGAAGAGAGAGAGAGAGAGCAACAATAACAGATTATAAAAAACTTTATTGCCACGCACACCGCCAACTAATCTGGCCAGAAAAAAGCTAATATTTGAGCATATTCCTGCACATTAACGCGCTGTGATGGGCTATATGCCCAGAGAGTTAGGCTGCTATCTGGGTGTCTGGGTGATCCCGCGGCTTTTCATGACGTGTAGGGCCATCAGGGCAACGTCAATCAAGGATATACCGTGAGAAATTTTCCTGGGGAGAGTTAGGGGGATCAGGGCTGGGGTCTCGGGGTTATCTGCAGAGGGGGAGAAGGGTCCACGTCGAGGCTGGATGCGTTTCTTGCCTAATATTTTACTCTTGTCGTGTTTTGAGTAAAATTTTGTAAGGGTATTTTGATAAAACATTTCATAAGCAACGTTTTTCGAGTAATATTTCATGGCAAAACTCTATAACCCACGTATACTGGGTAGAACTTTATGTGGCGTACTTTGGACGAAACGCATTTTACCCGACTGTTTATCATCCTGATAAACTGCTCTACATTTTACCTGACTGTTTATCATCCTGATAAACTGCCCTATGTAAAAACAAAAGCATAATTTAACAGAGTAAATTCCTGGTAACTTTAAGCCCCAAACCCTTTTCAAAATAGATCCCAGCATGACTCAGCATATAACTGCTTCAACAACGTGACGTCAGGGCAGTTTTCTTAATGAAGAGCAAATAGCCCCAGGAGTTCTCATTGTTATCGATAACGTTTTTACATCAAATTTTCCTGGTACGTGACCTGAAATCCCTTGTAGTTTTGTGGCCCCGTACTGACTACTGCATGCCTTGTGTCCCTATTTCTGCGAATTATAGTGACCATAAAGCACTTGCACATTTATTTATCATGCCATTTTTCAAGTTTGAACTCAGTACTTCCTTCCTAATGACTTTTCAAAATAATTTTCAATTAATTTTGTTCCGCACTATCTGTCATTGTTCCCATTTGGTCTAGGTCTTTACCCATACCCTTTCTCTAATATTTTCTGGGAATTCCTACTAGTCTTCGCTCTGTTACTTCCACATATACCACTTTCCATTCTTACTAAGTGCTCTTCACCACATCTGATCCCAATTCCAAACAATTCCAAATATTCTGGCTTTGTAAAACCGTTACTTTACCTAGCAACACAACTCTGCCGTCAAGCAAATGATAGTGGAGAAACACTATGGAAATGTTTTTAAAAATTATTAATGACGAATATAAAGTCTTTTAGAAACAAATGAAGCGCCAATACTAAAACATAACTGCTAATTTTCCTCTTGAAGGTCATAAAAACGACTTTCCTACTTGATGAGTTCCTCTCACTATTTATTTCCAGATCTTGGAATTCTCCCCCTTGCATGAGCCTTTCCATGTCAGTGTATAATGTCCTGTGCTATCTATGCTGTCTATATCGACGATTTTAACTCCAGCAACCAGTGACAGCTGAACCGCAGGTCTCACTGATAACTACACTGATGGAGTAACACCCCATAAACTACTCAAGCTGTAGTCCATGTATTCTATGTATGTACACATACGGAGTCTCGTCCTATTAACACTGACAGCTGTAATCTACGGAATGTACGTAGATGGAGTCGAGCCTCACAAATAGTGACACAAGTAACCTATGTCCACAGATAGAATAAACGCTTGTAAGAAAAATGGCCCCTGGTTTGTCAAGATAATAGGACTATTTAAGGGAAGTCGTAAGGTCCTTTTAAGTGGTTAACTTCGTATAAAGTTGACCCGCGGAGGGCGACCCCTCAGCACTGAAGCTTCCATCTTAGCCTGCGATTAAGGCAGGTCTCTGTCTCGTGCCACTAACTTCATGAGATTATCATACAAAGAGATTACAGTTGGGAATGCGGGATTCAGTCCCATAATAAAAGAGGAATGGCATCAAAGAATTTCTTTAGTGCCATTTATCGCCAAAATAAAGGGATTAGCGGTGCGAAAAGGGTGATTTAATGTGATTCAACACCAAAATAAATGGGATTAGGTTTATGCAAGAGGCTAGCGAAGAGCATAAAATATTTCAAGATAAATGTGATATATTTGTATACATAGAACATATATATATATATGTACAGTAGCCTATACATGTATATATACAGTATATATATGTATATATATATGTGTGTACGCACGCATACAGTACTTATAATCTACTGATCATATTCACCATCTTTATATCATGGTGGGTCTGCAGTAACCTCATTCATAATACCAAGTATGGATTTGGATCTCATGCAGGAATTCATTTCTTTCCCATTCGGATTCAAGGTTTTCATCTAAAAATTACTCCATGAAAAATGCCAAGCAATGAGACGTTAAGATATCACTTTAGCTATACATATATACATACAGTATATATATACACATACACACACATATATATTATATAAATAAATAAATAAATATACACATATATTATATAAATAAATAAATAAATATACACACACATATATATATATATATAAATATATATATATATATATATATATATATATATATATATATATATATACATATATACATATACTGTATACATTACAATCCTTGTGGTGTTGTGACATCAGATGATTTATGTAATATTAATTCAATCAAATCAATTCCACTCTAGAAAGATGATGTTGCTAGCCACATGCCCCTGTCTAAACTAGATAAAGAGTCACCATAGCCGGATAACCGACTTCTTTGGTCAACAGGAACGCAAAGGCACTGGGAAAAACAGCCAAAAAGACGTTTTTCATCGTGAATCGATCTCAAGTTCCTTATTCAAGGGGGTTGGGGGTGGGGGGTACCTTACCTTCAAGAAGGTCCTCTCGGAGGCATCGTCCACTAAGATGATCTCCCGCAGAAGCCTTTTAGGCGACCTGTTGATGACCGAATGGACAGTCCGTAGAAGCGTGGACCAGGCCTCGTTGTGGAAGACGACAATGACAGATGTAGTGGGGAGGCTATCCACGTGATAGTCCTTCTCCAGGCATCTGCAAGGAGAGATACAGACGAGACATAAAGGGCCTTTGTGAACTTTACAATACTTTTAACAAATAAGACTTGTAGATTCTATTATCATATGCATGCACACACACACACACACACACATATATATATATATATATATATATATATATATATATATATATATATATATATATATATATATATATATATGTATAACTGAATCACGAAAATATGGAGCGTGATGAATATATAAATAAAGATAAAATCCACGAAGGAAACGGAAACACTGGAGTGCTGCGAGACCTTTCGACGCTAGGTCCTTTACTTAGCAGACTGAAGAATTATAAAAGTATGTTTACAAAGAAAGCTCATATAAATGACAGATGGGGATTATAAAGGAAACATATGTACCTGGAATCCAACACAATTGAAGAATTAGTAGAACTGCCAAAACAGGATTAAATATTTAAGAGGTTTTTTTACAAAGGATTAGGATCAACCGTTCAGAAGCAGGGACAGGACAATTAAAATATTATACAGGG